>NC_090266.1:339969593-340571093 GCF_040414725.1 Anabrus simplex | reverse complement strand
CGCATTAAAAATCAGCGCCTTAATGAACTCCTCTATCGAACTAATGTGGAAACTACTACAACTGGAAATTGGAACATTAATCAGAAGATGTCACCACCGAAATATTATGTCATTTTGTTATTGTACAGTTTCCTAAACTGAGTGAGTTTCTCCTTGTTTTGTTTTCCATTCATCAAGACGTTTGGACATTCTCCCCTAGATGACACTACCAAAAAACTATGATCATGCACCTTGGTGCGAAGTGTAAGAAGTTATAATTTAAAGAAGTTTTGTATTTCTCGGTTTTTGTAACCGATTGATGTTCATTTATTTTTGGGTTGGCAATATTTCCTTTTCCTTTCCGCCAGTTTTGAATCTAGCCAATTACTAATTTCTGTAATTAATTTTCTACCTATCACAGTCTTATTGTTCGATTTTGAGTGTTATTTTTTAATTTAACCAATACAATTAAGAGGGTGTGTCCTGATTAATCTTGAATGACCTCGAACCTTCCCTGAGGGTTTATAAACTGCGGCTTTTCACGTTTCTTGGCCAATTGATCGTCGTCTATCTGAGTGTGTGAGCTTAAGCAGGAGGCGGACGGCCTCTTTCATCGGCAGCTAGAACATCTACAAGGTAATGGCCACATAACTTCATTCTTTCTTGCTACCTCCGCAGTTTAATCCGAGTGAAAGGTCCGAATCTTTAACTATGTAAAAATTATATTTCTATAATAATAATGACACTGAGTTACAAAATGAAATTTTTTTCAAGGCTTTTAGTTTTGATGGGTGATTGTAAAGTAGTTTTGCCTCCGTTTATGAATCTGAAATCAAATTTTATGAATCACGTAAGGATTTTACAGAATTTCAAATTAAGTATTTACTTAATCTATAATATCACTTACAGCGAAGTTTGGTAATTAAACACCAGTAAAGTATCTATAACTAACTTAAAATAAAAAGAATCCAGAAAACAATTTATTATTTACCTTGTTTGTGAACATATCAAATTAAATTCTACAAATGCCAAGTCCAGGATACTATTTTCATGACTTAAACTCTCTTCCTTTTGCTGCGGAAGTGTGATCTTCGTGATCGTCTGACGTGTTGCAACTCCGGATTGTCCCTCTTCATAGACCAGCAATAGTCAGCTAACACCACAGCATTCCACCTGCCCTGATAACGTGTTCCTATCTCTTTCATGTCCTGGTGGAACCGCTCCCCATGTTCTTCACTAAAATCTCCTAAGTTTTCAGGGAAAAGTCGAGGTGACTATGAAGGAAATGTAGCTTGGTACTCATATTACAACCTAAATTTTTCATAGCCATCAACATATCTTCTACGATTTTCTTGTAATCCGGGTGCTTCCTGTTCCCCAAAAAACCGTTTATCACATTCTTGAACCCTATCCAAGCCAATCTTTCCTCAAAGGTCATCAACGACTCAAATTGTTCATCTGCCGTAAGGCTCCGTATCTGTGGTCCCACAAAGATTCCTTCTTTTAGTTTCGCATCAGACAGGAGGGAGAATTTCTGACAGGTGTACTTAAAACAGTCACCATCTTTATTCAATCCCTTTACGAACTGTTTCATGATCCCTAGTTTAATATGGAGAGGTGGCAGAATGATTTTTTCTCGTTTCACCAAACATGATCTTATTGGGTATATTCTTGTCTCCTGGATCCATTGTTGTTCTAGATGGCCATTCCTTTCTAACCCAGTGTGCATCACGTCTACGGCTGTCCCACAAGCAGAGGAAATATGGATGCTTTGTGTAACCTGACTGTTGTCCAAGAAGCATTCCTATAACTTTTAGATCACCACATACAATCCATTCGTGCTCTGAATACTTAATTGCCGTTAATAACATTGCAAGGGTTTCATAGTTTTCCTTCAAGACGTAAGAATACGCTACAGGTATCGAACCATACTTATTGGTGATGTATAAGAGTACAGCTTTGATATTGTTTACGGTTCCATCGATAAATAACCTCCATTCATTCTTGTTGTATGTAATTCCGTAGTTTGATACTACTCCCTCAATGTTCTTACAGTAAACAAGTGGACCCTCTTCAATGAAGTACTCACGAAATTATTCTTCTCTTGTACGGTACCAGGAAAATGTTGCAGCTGGAGCTAGCAGTCTTTTCTCCTTTAAACGAGAACCCAGCATTTGTGACAACTCCTTTGAGAGACCCAGATCCTTATCAAGTCGTTTAGTTCACATTGAGTAAACAACTCTGGTTGTAGCTCTTCTGTGGTTATCAAGATTTCATCGTTGTCACTAGAACCAGACGATGATGCAGGGTTGCTGGTGAGTTACGCACAGGAATGTCAGGTCCATGTGGTACAGGTCTGATTGCTCATTAGAGGTTTGGACATGCAATGCTTTTAATACTTTTCTTGTTATGGCCTTCAACCTTTACCATACAAAAATAACAATCATCGGTGTGATTTGTTTGCTCTCTCCACACCATCGGAATTCCAAAAGGTAACGACTTCTGCTTCCCCCGAGTCCATTTTCTCAATCCCGTAACACACGTATGACACACGCTGTGCGGCGCAAACCTTTTACCTTGTCGCCTAACTTGACACCGAAATATGCCAGGTAAGCTTTCTTTACGAATGAGGTTATGTTCTCTTTTCTCGATTTCAAAGTCAATGAGCCGCAAATGAAACAAAAGGAGTTGGGATTGTTTACACACTGCCGTCTTGAGGAACTCGTCATTTGTAGACTGATTTGTACTTGTAATATGTATTAAATAGCTATTTACAGCACGTTTCCAAACGAAACTAAACCAGTTGCAGTGTTCCTCTGTAAAGATAGACATCAGACTATCGATTTTACCGCAACTGATTGTTTTCGATTACTCTAATGCACATATTTTATCGATCAGTGCACAATGTTATGCGCGAATTAAAAAAAAGGAAAATACTTCATTACAGAAAAACTGTGGGTGTTACAGGAAATCTGATACCATATTTGTAAACAGCTCTAAAAAGTGATCTAAATACACCCATTTTCATGTAAAGCTCGAAAATGACGTTACCCAGTGTAATCTGTTGTAAATTTTTGTTGATATCTCTATAGTTTCATAATTCTAAAATGTAAATCATCTTTCGGCTAATGTAAAAACTTCGTAAACCCTTTAAGTGTAAATCGGGGATAGAGAGTGAAGTTCCCTCTCGAGCTCCCCTTCATTTTGGTTTGAGGTGAATACGTTTTTTAACTTTTCTTCTGTAAGGTGTTAAAGCAATTTCTATACGAGTCACCTCAGTAGTTTGGGAATAGCCCCTGTTTCATCGGCCTAGAGCCCTTTAGGTTTTTAAGTGTTCATTATCTTGGAGCGCAGTTCGCCTCCATTCATTTTGTGTTTGGGCCAGTTACCTAACCGGTTCTGTTTTCATGAAGGCCCCGTAGGTTGGGTATTAAATACCCCTGTATAAATCATTTTCATTGTAGGTTGTGCCTTGAGAGGCCAGTGATTGTATGTTGATGCTGTCTTGAGTAGGCTTGGAGACCTGACAGCCTGTTAGCTCTTTTTCAAGTTTTGTAATTGTAAAGGGTGCCTCTAGAAGGCTAGAAATTTTATTTTGGGGAGCAAGTGCTCCATGAATTAGGGGATTTCTGCCCTTAACTAAATAATTCTTCTTCCATTCGTAAAATTGTAAAACTAGGGGCTTAAAGCCCAAAGTGTTAAGGTTCAGAATCTTGGATTTTTTGTAATCTGGTTTCTAGATTTTTAAGATAAGATAACTCTTTATTGCCACCCTAGTTTGCACCATCGGTTACAGGCAATAAAGAACATAGGTTTCTAGATTGCCATTGTACCTGATTGTTATTTTTCCCTTGTGGAAATTTGTTAATTTTGTTTTTTTATAATGAAGGAAATATAACCTTTGTTAAAGTTTTAATTCAATTCTTGACATTGTAGTTAGACCCATTCAAGCCCGCACCTTCTTTCACCTCTGCGTTCCACAGATACCCCGGAACAATTATTATTATTATTATTATTATTATTATTATTATTATTATTATTATTATTATTATTATTTCTTAATCCGTTTCCGTAGTTTCCCATTTTCACACCAGGCGAATGCTGGGGCTGTACCTTAATTAAGGCCACGGCCGCTTCCTTCCAACTCCCAGGCCTTTCCTCTCCCATCGTCGCCATAAGACCTATCTGTGTCGGTGCGACGTAAAACAAATAGCAAAAAAAAATAATAATTCTTAATCCGTTTACCCTCCAGGGTTGGTTTTTCCCTCGGACTCAGCGAGGAATCCCACATCTACCTCCTCAACGGCAGCGTGACACTTTTAGTCGGGGGATACAACTGGGAAGGAGGAGCAGTAACTCGTCCAGGCGGCCTCACATGCTAAGCTGAACAGGATCCTTGTAGAGGGATGGAAGGATTGGAAGGGGTAGACAAGGAAAAGGAAGGAAGGGGCCGTTGCCTTAAGTTAAGTACCATCCTGGCATTTGCCAGGAGCAGAAGTGGGACACCACGGAAAACCACTTCGAGGGTGGCTCAGGTTGGAATCGAACCCTGTCTTCTGCTAATCACACTAACCACTACACCACACAGAGACATTATTATTATTATTATTATTACTTACCGGGCGAGTTGGCCGTGCGCGTAGAGGCGCGCGGCTGTGAGCTTGCATCCGGGAGATAATAGGTTCGAATCCCACTATCGGCAGCCCTGAAAATGGTTTTCCGTGGTTTCCCATTTTCACACCAGGAAAATGCTGGGGCTGTACCTTAATTAAGGCCACGGCCGCTTCCTTCCAACTCCTAAGCCTTTCCTATCCCATCGTCGCCATAAGACCTATCTGTGTCGGTGCGACGTAAAGCCCCTAGCAAAAAAAATATTATTATTATTCCATCACAAGGGGGCTAACGCCAACAAATATAGATCGGAAAGAAGTTATCTCTGTCTCCCACATAATTACGGTAGGCATCTTTAATAGTAAATTGAATAGCAGTAATAACTCGACAACAAGTGTACATGAGCACTTACCGGTGTATTGAAACTGCTGTTCCTTCGTTCTTTTTCCTTCGTGAATAGGAAAAACCACACCCAAACACTACGCATATATTCACCATTTTACCACAGTAGTTTGTCGAAAATAAAAGTGAAATGTGCATAAAACAACGTAAACTAAAACTGCGCGTAACACAGTAACATAAGGGCAAGTCCCCAATTATGGCCCCCATTTTGTTTATCGCACGTATGCGAAGACCTAACCATGATAAAATTTGAAAATTAAAATACATGGAGTTCGGAAATTACTTTGTCCATAGCTTGTATTGTGTTATAAGTAATGTGGAGTAAATAAAGTGGGTTTTTAAAAAAAGAGAGATTTCGTTGAACATATAATATTGGCTCCAAATATGGCCCCCACCTAAAATTCACTCAAGGGGAAAATTATTGTTAAAATATTTAACCAAACCATATGCATAGTGTGTTTGTGGTGAAATAATCCGTTAGGGTAATATCTCATTGTTTTTCACAAAGAGTTCATTTAAATGTCTTCGTAACTTTGCCATTGCACTTTTCATGGCTCCGCGGAAACATTCAGTGCACCGGATCTATTTCTGACAGTTGCTGTCACAGTTTGTTGCAGATGGGACATTCAGCATCTTCTTCACCATTATTGTTATCGTCGGTAGAGTCAAATTCCACTTCACCTTCATCCTCTTCGCCACTGCCAGACGAACTCACCTGACGTTTTACTTCGGCATTTTTCGTTTCTTTCCTAGCCGCATCGGCCGCTTCCTTCTGCTTTTTTTTCAATCGCTGCTTCAACTGCACCTTTATGTGGTGAACCAGCGTCCAAAACAGCGGAGTCTCGTCGAGTGCATGTACTGGGTTCGATGACTGGAACAGATCGAATGTCACCGGGCAGTACGTTATCAGCGTTGCCATAGTTTGACTCTTTATGAGACCTTTCCTGTGTAAACATGTTCTCTCATTCAGCCCGGAATCCATTGGTGACGGTTGCCATGGTAGCCGCTTTAACGTTTCTGTTCTAATTCAGCCGGTAAAATTATTTTCCGTCCTAGTGGGACGTTAACCACTTCCTCGTGTTTCAGGTCATTAGAGCGCTTTATTTTCCTTCAACAGTTCCTCAAATTTGTGCGAGTTACTTTCAAATTCCTTCCAACCTGCTTCACTGACATCTTATCTTCTTTGACACGCTTAATAGCTTTCAGTATTGTTCATTTATCCCAACATTTTCGTTTCGACATCTGGAGAGATAAGACAACGACATAAATAACATTTCTTCCGCAGCCTACCTGAGTTCAGTACAGTACCCAAATACCGCCCCGGGGCCATACTTGGGTGCGCGCAGGAGGGGGGCATATTTAGAGATCACTAACTTTACGAAATGGCTTAAAATAGCTCCGACCATGTATTGGATATCAACAAGCAAACTAGATCATACGAAAGTACAGTACAGAGAGTACTTATAGAAAAAAGTATATCTTTCAAACATACGAGGGCGAGTCAATAAATAAGTCGCAAAACTGAATTGAGGAAAAAAATAATAGTAACTTTCTGACATTTATTTCACTTTTCCACATATTCACCCTGTACATTCAGGCACTTATCCCATCTCTTTACAAGTCCTTAAAAGCTAGCAGCAAAGAAGTCCTTTGGTTGCTGCCGCAGCCAACGTCTAACCTCATAGATAACGGCATCATCTGTATCAAAATGACGGCCACCCAAATTATTTTTAGGGACCCAAACAGATGAAAATCATTGGGGCTAAGTCAGGACTGTAATGTTCCCATTCCATAGACGATCGTTTGGATTCGGGTTGAAAGTGGTGAACCCAACACTCGTCCCCCGCAACAATTCGTGCCATGAAGTCCTCTCTTTCATCTGTGTACCGAGTGTGATGCTGCAAGGACAGACCCATTCTGTTCAGTTTGTGTTGCTCAGTCAAATGGCGGGGCACTGACTATGCACAAACTTTACGAAACTGCAACTGCTCATGCACGATGTTCCATGAGGTTCCATATGAACAGCCTACAGCACGCGCTATATCATCAATCGTCACACGCCGGTCATTACGGATGAGTTGATCCACAACGTGCAATGTGGTTGCAGTTGACACCTCCGCAGGACGACCAGGACGCTCCCCATCTCTGCTGTTTTCCTTCCATGGTTAAACTTCTGGATCCATTTGAACACAGCTTTTAGTGAGAAACAGTTTTCACCATAGACGGGATGCATTTCGCGATGCACTTCTTCTGTGGACAGTCCTTTGGCCCACAAAAAACGCACAACTGCAAGCTGTTCTTCTCGTGTACAGTCATGCAACACATGTGCCATCGTGCACTAACACCCTCTGACTGAGTGCCTGCGAGATGTCGTACGGTAAGCATACATATGCTGCCATCTGCTGGCAAAACTTGCGCGCGTAATTTCAAATGGTATAAGGCACACACATATTTGCGACTTATTTACTGACTCACCCTCGTAGTAAAAAGAAACAGAAATATAACTATGAAGATATCTCAGTAAAAAACTCACCTTCCCAAAGAAATTTCAGTGTTGAAAGAAAAGCACTACGCGTAAGCTTTGTCTTCGAAACGGTCACGATTCACTGATAACAGCAAACTGACTTCGTTTCAGAAGTTTTCGCCAGAGTTCACGACCTAGCAAGCGTGATAAGAATGGGGGCCATATTTGGAGGCGGGGCCATATATGGAGATCTACCCTTATATGTTTACAGTGAATCTGTAGTGAAGTAAGATGGTGGCGGTCGCAATTTTCCGCTTCACCAGCACCAATGCTACGAGATACAGCGCTGCCAGGTTATTTACTATACCTGTATGTCTGTGGTAGTACCGAAACAGATGTTACAGGTTAGCGCCATATCTTGACAATGTCATCAAGTCCGCGAAGCAAAATATCACTACCCAAGCCATCAGAGTTATTAAAAATCTAACGATCGATTCTGGAGTCAAGACATCTCAATCGAAACGCAGTGATTTTATGAATTATGCAAGACGGACGGTGAAGTGATACGACTTGTGGTGTCGAAAAGTGATGCTCTGAGCAGTTAAAATCCCCGAGGATTGTCGAGATATCCTTACGCCAGAACTCGAAGGAAGCTAGGAGACGACCAGCTCTTGTCAAATCAGTCGTGTTCCGAACTTCCGAACTGTCAACCGGTAAAACGTGAGTCGTGATCGCCCTACACTAAGTGAATAGTTGCATTACACTTAGAAATTATTCGGAAGTTATAATCACGGGACGATGTCAAAGACGGCACAGCCGATTCACATTAATGACTTTGGAAATAAGGAAAGATTTTAAGGAACAATAACTAAATTACGATAGAATGGAAATTTTATGAGAGGAAATGACACTTCAAAATCGTGTTTCAGCTTTCAGCTATTTTCATCATCTCTAATCACTAGAGATGAGAATTATAGGCACTAAAACAGTTAAAATAGGCAGACATACAGGCTCTTAAATTAGCCAAATTTGGCATGTAAATAGGCACTAACGTGTAAAATTTGCAACAAAATAGGCATGAAAAAACTTATAATTTAATAACACACTCAATTAGTATAAAATGAATTTACAACAAGCAACTGTTCAAAGTTTTCTGGTAACAGTCTTGTTCTCCTGTCATACAGAATGTTTTTTCTACTGAGGGAAAAATCTCTCAACATCAGATGAAGTGATTCAACAAAACTTCAATGATGCCACTTCATCTGGCCTTAGTTCAATTGTTTCATCTACCTCAGCTCGTAGCACCCTGGTTACTTTTACCAACGCTTTCCATCCTGGATTCCGCTGCAGGACCCTATCGAACTTTTCGCTGACAGCGGCCACCTTCCCAGAGGTTCGGTCAAAACTTCCCCTGACTTCTTCCACAATCCCAAATGACTCCACCAGGGGCGTGACACTTTTCTCGAAGTCGGTGATTGCTCCCAGCAGCTTGTTGAAGTTTGAAGATGCTCCAGTTTATGCAGGGGATATTAGATCCACCAGTACAGTGCATAGGTCTGAAGAAAACTTTTGTTGGTCGCTGTTCACAGTGGACTAGTAGAGAAGCTGCGTTGAAACAGCTTTCTCTACTCGTCTCAGATGCATCGCACTTGGAATGACGACACCGATTTTGATCCGATGATGGCAGATGCTACCTGGGGGATAGTAGATAAATTGATAATGGTTTCAATGTCGTCCGCCAACAGATAGCGTAGTGACACAGCTGCCCGAGCGCCATCTGCGTGTACCCTTTAATAGGGAATGTTTACAGTCATAAGGCTCGGTGTGATGTAAACGTGCGAAGCAAACAGGCGCCATGCCACGGAGATGAACTTGTGCTTCCTACAACCAACTGAGTGAGTTCGACAGGGGCTCAACTTGTGTCCTTCCGAGCGGCGGGGCGGTCCTTTCGGAGAATGGCCACACAAGGTGGACGTGCTGCATCAGTTGTGTAACTATGCTGGTTGCGATGGTCACGTGAACACTCTCACACCCGTAGACGAGCTTCTGGGCGTCCACGCAGCACAGACGTCAGCTGCAAGGGCAGCATTGGCTGATCGTACAGCTACCACAGCACAGGTAAGAGGGTTTATGAGCCCAGATGTGTCAACACGAACTGTTGCAAACCGATTACTAGCAGTGGGACTGCGGGCACGCACACCTCTAGCCCGTCTTCCACTCACGCCAGAGCATCGATAAGCACGGCTCGACTGGTGCCGTCAGAGGATCACTTGGAAGATGGAAGGGCGGGCTGTGGTCTTCAGCGATGAAAGCAGATGCTGCCTGTACGCAAGTGATGATCGTTTGCGCGTACGACCTGGCGAGCGCTGTCTCGTAGAGTGCATTCGTCTAAGACACATTGGCCCCACCCCATGCGTTATTGTCAGGGGTGCGATAAGCTACAACTCTCGTTCACCTTTGGTGTTTGTGGAGAGAACGCAGAACCGAGGTACCACAGAAAACCATCTGCAGGGCTGAGGACAGTGGGTTCTTTCCCACTCTTGGCATCGTAAGTCATGACAGAACATTTTCAGTTCACCTCCTTGCTGATATGACTTCGTACGTATCTTAAACTACCTTTTCTTCAGAAACTTTCTGTTTACGAGAAGAGCAGACGACAATGGGAAAATAAAAATGTGAAGCATCCATCCCAATAGTCATGTATGCTTTTTGCATTCAGAGGGGTTGATCCCAGCTAATGTCAGTGGCATTTGAGGGTTTTCAACATGTAACAAATTCGTATCTTTGCCTTTCCTGTAAGTGTTCCTAACTCGTTTACTTACTTGAAAACATACTAATCTGAATTTAAATTGAAAATATATTATAATTAATAGTCATTAAATAAAATACACAATCGTCCGACCTTGTACTCACACTTAGTTCTTACGTGCTTACTTACACATACGTTACTTGAACGGCGCCAGCTACAACTCAGTGCAGCAATAAGAGAATGATAATCTTGACTATCTCTAGGGTGTGGAGTAATAAGCTTACTTTTGACTTTTGACAACATACCATATTAGTTCTGGGAAAAGGAGATTGGCGTTCGGTTTCCCCATTAAATTTGAGGTTATCTAATTCTGTCATTGAAATAATACTATGAATTCATTTGATCGAACAAAATATATTCTTTAAATTGTATAGAATAAATACTAAGTCTTGCTGCGATAAAACAGGTGAGAATATGAAATTATGACATTGCAACTGAAAGAAACTAGGCATGAATTTAAATTCTTCTTGACCAGACAGTTAACAATTTTACACGAAATATATCGCTCACTGGTTCACTTGACTGACACTTTGAGTGTAATTACGACGTATTCCTTTGATCTGGTGTTTACTGTAGATGTGTCGCGCCTAATTTGGTGATGTATCCATGTGACTGCTTCTTTTCCATATCATATGACTTCTTGGTAAGTCTGTACTGTATGACTTCATTGCAAGTGTTTCCTCCTATGACTCCATGGTAAGCCTTTCCGTCCGTATCTTCAACTAAGTGACCGACCAACTGTGGCCTCACTCTCTCAATGACCAATGACTAATGGCTCACTGAGTTTTCTCCACCTCGTTCACTCTCGTTGACTCTCGTTGACTGACCGACTGAGGCCTCTGCATCCCTATAACTTCTTCACTGTTCAGCTTCCGTTTAACTAATGACCGACTGAGGCCTCTCCATCTCCTTCACACTCCGACCAACTGTGGCCTCTGCTTCCAACTGAATAATGACTTCTTCACTGTTCAGCTTCCGTTTAACTAATGACTTTGTGGCAAGCCTATCCTTCCAACAGTGGGCTCTCCTTCCTTTCGACTTCATCACTGTTCACCATCCACTTTACTAATAACTAACGACCGAATGAGGTCTCTCCATCTCGTTCACTCAATGACTGTTCACTTATCCATCTGACTTCTTCACTGTACACCTTCCGTTTAACTAATGACTGACGCTACAATATGCAGCCACCTTATATAGACTGGTTGACACACCTACGTAATCTCCAGAAATAACTATGATCTACTCTCACCTCGCGACAAATGTTACACCCTATGGCGAAATCGCCCGCAGCACTCAGTAGGTAACGCCAAGAACGTGAGCTCACTGCTAAATAAGCACGATGACGTATCAATGACTTGGCAGTATCGCCAGCAGTATTGCACAATGAAGTAATGTCATATCCACATCTGATATACAGCAACTCTTAATGTGCATGTATTTAGTGTTAATCTACACACACGTATATATGCATACATTTAACTACAATCACGCAAGCGACAAGCATTGCAGAATTGAATTGAATAATAATTATAATACAATAATAGTAATCTCACAGATAAAATAATAATAATAATAATAATAATAATAATAATAATAATAATAATAATCAGATATGATCTTGTAACGGGATTTGAACCGTTACATTCCACATATTCGAAAATTCCTGCGACACTAACTTCCTACAACACGGCATCTCATAAAATGTGTATAAAGTAATGTTATTAGATTTATGTCCTGGGCCGATGACCTTCGATGTTAGGCCCCTCTAAACAACAAGCAAACAAGATTTATATCCCATGTACTAACTTTACTGTTTTCAGGTTTCTGAGCTCCTTCCAATACCATCGAACAGAGCCGGAATCGGGGGCACCATCCTGGGCTCAGATAACCATCGCTCTAACATGTGAAACACTCGGCCCGACAGTAGGAATTGATGAGACATTACACGTACCATCTTTCCATTGTTGGAGTGACCGGCTCCGTGGCTAACCGGTTATCAAGCTGGCTTCGGTCCCAGAGGCCTCTCCGGAGGCCATACGCCATGATTATTCCTAGAAGTAAAAGAAGACTTATGTTTAGGAATTTATTTTTAAAATTTATCGTTTAATTCATATTTGAAAAGTTACTTCGAAAACAGACGGTCAGAGAAATAATAAAATAATGGCGTGTGGCCTCCGGAGAGGCCTGGGGCAGGTTTTACTTTTTGAATCCCGTGGGTGACCTGCGCGTCGTGGTGAGGATGAAATGATGGTGAAGACGACACATACACCTAGTCCCCGTGCCAGGGGAATTAACCAATTATGGTTAAAATTCCCGATCCTGCCGGGAATCGAACCCGGGACCCCTGTGGCCAAAGCCCAGCACCCTAACCATTTAGTCCGGATACGTCAGAGAAATAAAATGTGTATGAATACCCACCAGTACACTGGATTAAAACGTCCCATGCTCCGAATCCAAACTACTGTTAAGTGTTACGGATAATAATAATAATATTAATAATAATAATAATAATAATAATAATAATAATAATAATAATAATAATAATAATAATAATAATAATAATAATAATAATAATGGTTGTGATGATGATGATGATAATGCTTGTTGTTTAAAGGGGCCTAACATCTAAGGTCATCGGCCCCAATAATAATGGTTCGTGGTGTGGGTTATTGTAGTCACGTCGTGGTTCGTGAACCAGGCGCAACGGCTGAGTGGCATAGCAAGTGGTCCTGAGAGTCGGGATACCAACTGCTATGGAATGGAATGAGCATCTCGGACATATACTAAGACATGGCCCACTTTGTGCTCAGGTGGCTAGGGCCCGTTAGAGGAGAGATCCTTCCGTGGACTATGTGTGAGTAAGGGTAGCATATTGGTTCACATAATGCTTTAAGCAAGCCTCGGACCTATGGGAGTAACGGAGTCCCACTCCCATTTGACAGGCCAGGGACTCCTTAGAAAAGACTTGGCGAACGGAAACGAATTCGATAGAGAGCTATCAATATTAATGGTGTTTATGGAAGAAAGTGAAACTGGCTGAATCAGTAAAGAGGATGCGTCTGAATGTGTTAGGAGTAAGTGATATTCGGGTAAGGGGAGATAACGACGAAGAGATAGGAGATTATAGAGTGTACTTGACGGGTATTAGAAAGGGAAGGGCGGAGTCTGGGGTAGGGCTCTTTATCAGGAATACCATTGCACGCAACATAGTTTCTGTTAGGCACATAAATGAGCGAATGATGTGGGTAGATTTGTCAGTTGGAGGAATTAGGACTAGAATTGTCTCCGTGTATTCACCATGTGAGGGTGCAGATGAGGATGAAGTAGACAAGTTTTATGAAGCATTGAGTGACATCTTGGTCAGGGTCAAGAGGAAGGATAGAATATTTCTAATGGGCGATTTCAATGTGAGAGTTGGGAATAGAACTGAAGGATAAGAAAGGGTGATTGGTAAATGTGGGGAAGATATGGAAGCTAACGGGAATGGGAAGCGTTTGCTGGACTTCAGTGCTAGTATGGGTTTAGCAGTTACGAATACATTCTTCAAGCATAAGGCTATTCATCGCTACAGGTGGGAGGCTAGGGGTACCAGATCCATAATAGACTACATCTTAACCGACTTCGAATTCAGGAAATCTGTTAGGAATGTTCGAGTTTTCCGGGGATTTTTCGATGATACAGACCACTATCTGATCTGTAGTGAACTAAATATCTCTAGGCCTAGGGTAGAGAAAGAGAAATCTGTCTGCAAACGAATAAGGATAGAAAATCTCCAGGACGAGGAAATTAGACAGAACTACATAGATATGATTAGTAAGAAGTTTCGAACAGTAGACAGTAAGCACGTTCCGGATATAGAAAGTGAATGGGTGGCATACAGGGATGCTGTAGTAGAAACAGCAAGGGAATGCCTAGGAACAACTGTGTGTAAAGATGGGAAAAGGCGAATATCTTGGTGGAATGATGAAGTGAGAGCACCTTGTAAACGTAAAAAGAAGGCTTATCAGAAATGGCTCCAAACAAGGGCCGAGGCAGACAGGGATTTGTACGTAGATGAAACAAACAGAGCAAAACAAATTGTTGTAGAATCCAGAAAGAAGTATTGGGAAGATTTTGGTAATAACCTGAAAAGGATTGGTCAAGCAGCAGGGAAACCTTTCTGGACTGTAATAAAGAATCTTAGGAAGGGGGGGGGGAAGGAAATGAACAGTGCTTTGAGTAATTCAGGTGAACGCATAATAGATCCCAGGGAATCACTGGATAGGTGGAGGGAATATTTTGAACATCTTCTCAATGTAAAAGGAAATCATCCTGGTGGTGTTGCGAACAGGCAAGCTCATGGGGAGGAGGAAAATGAAGTTGGTGAAATTACGCTTGAGGAAGTGGAAAGGATGGTAAATAAACTCCATTGTCATAAAGCAGCAAGAATAGATGAAATTAGACCTGAAATGGTGAAGTATAGTGGAAAGGCAGGGATGAAATGGCTTCATAGAGTAGTAAGATTAGCAGAGAGTGTTGGAAGGTACCTTCAGATTGGACAAAAGCAGTAATTGCACCTATCTATAAGCAAGGGAACAGGAAGGATTGCAACAACTATCGTGGTATCTCATTGATTAGTATACCAGGCAAAGTATTCACTGGCATCTTGGATGGTAGGGTGCGATCAGTCGTTGAGAGGAAGTTGGATGAAAACCAGTGTGGTTTCAGACCACAGAGAGGCTGTCGGGATCAGATTTTTAGTATGCGCCAGGTAATTGAAAAATGCTACGAGAGGAATAGGCAGTTGTGTTTATGTTTCGTAGATCTAGAGAAAGCATATGACAGGGTGCCGAGGGAAAAGATGTTCGCTATATTGGGGGACTATGGAATTAAAGGTAGATTATTAAAATCAATCAAAGGAATTTATGTTGACAATTGGACTTCAGTAAGAATTGATGGTAGAATGAGTTCTTGGTTCAGGGTACTTACAGGGGTTAGACAAGGTTGTATCTTTCACCTTTGCTGTTTGTAATTTACATGGATCATTTGCTGAAAGGTATACAAAGGCAAGGAGGGATTCAGTTAGGTGAAATGTAGTAAGCAGTCTGGCTTATGCTGACGACTTGTTCTTAATGGCAGATTGTGCCGAAAGCCTGCAGTCTAATATCTTGGAACTTGAAAATAGGTGTAATGAGTATGGTATGAAAATTAGCCTTTCGAAGACTAAATTGATGTCAGTGGGTAAGAAATTCAACAGAATTGAATGTCAGATTGGTGATACAAAGCTAAAACCGGTCGATAACTTCAAGTATTTAGGTTGTGTGTTTTCCTAGGATGGTGATATAGTAAGTGAGATTGAATCAAGTTGTAGTAAAGCTAATGCAGTGAGCTCGCAGTTGCGATCAGCAGTATTCTGTAAGAAGAAAGTCAGCTCCCAGACGAAACTATCTTTACATCGGTCTGTTTTCAGACCAACTTTGCTTTACGGGAGCGAAAGCTGGGTTGACTCAGGATATCTTATTCATAAGTTAGAAGTAACAGACATGAAAGTAGCAAGAATGATTGCTGGTACAAACAGGTGGGAACAATGG
Organism: Anabrus simplex; assembly: GCF_040414725.1. Classification (NCBI taxonomy): domain Eukaryota; kingdom Metazoa; phylum Arthropoda; class Insecta; order Orthoptera; family Tettigoniidae; genus Anabrus; species Anabrus simplex. The sequence goes on along the minus strand of NC_090266.1, from coordinate 340,555,255 downwards.
CAGGAGGGTACTCGGAATGATGAGATAAAGGTTAATTTAGAAATGAACTCGATGGATGAAGCTGTACGCATATACCGGCTTCGGTGGTGGGGTCATGTGAGGCGAATGGAGGAGGATAGGTTACCTAGGAGAATAATGGACTCTGTTATGGAGGGTAAGAGGAACAGAGGTAGACCAAGACGACGATAGTTAGACTCAGTTTCGAACGATTTAAAGATGTGAGGTATAGAACTAAATGAGGCCACAACACTAGTTGCAAATCGAGGATTGTGGCGACGTTTAGTAAATTCAGAGAGGCTTGCAGACAGAACGCTGAAAGGCATGAAAGTCTATAATGATAATAATATATATACATGTATGCATGTATGTATGTATGCATGTATGCATGCATGTATTGAAACCGTACAGTGTCCTGTACAGCTCATTGGAATTATAGGTGCCTTTCTACTTCATTAAAATCACTCCTAAAAGTCGCGTCATTGGTAGTAATATGGGCGATGGGGATCGAGCGGCGTCCGGCCAGAATGGAACCCGCGAAAGAGCGCCTGGAAAACAAAGGGAAGACTGAGCAGGAGCCATGCCCCCGCGAAAAGACCCTCTCAACTTGCAGAGAGAGCTAGAAGAGGACGCGATGCTGGAGTAGTCAGATACGCCCCGAGGTGTGGCTTAGCTTCCCAGAGTTCCAGACTAACATAAGGAACTTCCGGTTTTTATGCACGTGTTACGGGTGCCAACGTCGGATTTTGGCGCGTAAAAATGAGATGATATTTTGATCCAGACATAGGAAAATTATGTGAGACACACCAATGAATAGAGCTGAATTTTCTGCGTTTCCCAGACTAAAAATATGTAATAATTTATTCAGGGGAAGAAATGAGGTCACCAGCTGTCCAGATTTAACATATTGCTAACACATGTGACGCGAGAGCGTCATCCACGCCAAGAGTCGCGCTCAAAGATGACTCCACCCCCCAAGGGACGCTAATGAATTAATCAAAGGCGGGAAGCAAATTGCATAAAAACTGCCGATCGTAGGTCCAGCACGCCTTGCTCAAATGAAAGAGGAGATAGAGGGCTACAAGGTGCACTATTTAAATGTCTTCAATTCTTGGTATGAAAGGAGCTCTTGTCCTTAATGAACCGTGAATGTTTACGCCCCCAGGCTTCCGACGGGGAAAATAATATAGGCCGGGCTGGCCATCGCAGAAGACAGTTCTTTGCGGGTCGTTGAGAAGGGACAGTGTGTCCCGTGGTGCTCCAGTTTTACAGTCCGAACCCATTGACCGCTTACTAAGAGTGTTATTGTGTCCGTCGCGGCCGTGAAGTACAAAGCCTTTGTGAAATGTGAACGGGAAGCCAAACGAGCCTAGGTGAATTGTCTCTGTGCCGCGTGTCAAACTAGTTAATCCGCGAGCATAATTTACAAACGAGTAGCGGAAGTCGGCTGGGACAATGCCGGCTTAAATGAGTCAGTGATATTAATAAATTGGTATCACCCAAAGTGTTACTCTGAATCAGGGTGCTCGAGTCTCGTGAGCCAATCCCTGCTGTGAACGCGTCCGCCTTGATTTGAAAGACCTGCTTATTCGTGGTGTAAACTCTGGAAATAGAGGCCGTGTGACGAGTGGTGAAGTGTTACCCATTTTGGATTACTGTAAGATTTCAGCTGTGAACGAGTTCCCCAGGATGTCGGACTTGTATAGACCAGGGATGAAGGACTGCACGCCCGCCTCCAGCCCCGGGGTCATGCAGCACTAAACTCCACCATGGGTCTCCCGTGGAAGGAAAAGCAACGGCCACCAAACAGATGAGTGATGTCCAAATCTAATTTCTTAAGCATGATAATGTAACCGGGGATAGGATTAGCTTTCTTTTGTAAATATCAAAATGTTGTAAGATAATGCATGTCCTAATATGGAAATTTTATTGATCTTTATAATGTTGAAGTAAATTCAAGGGAGCTGAATTCCCGGACGACCCATTTTTTCTTAATGATTAGCTTATCGTGAGGGTTATACACTGACTGACAGAGCAAATGCAACACCAAGAAGGAGTTGTCAGAACTTTATGCCAATTGCAGGGTAGACGGACGTCACTGAGGTATGCTCATGATGTGAAATGCGCCGCTATGCTGCGCACGTAGCGAACGATAAATGGGACACGGCGTTGGCGAATGGCCCACTTCGTACCGTAATTTCTCAGCCGACAGTCATTGTAGAACGTGTTGTCGTGTGCCACAGGACACGTGTATAGCTAAGAATGCCAGGTCGCCGTCAACGGAGGCATTTCCAGCAGACAGACGACTTTACGAGGGGTATGGTGATCGGGCTGAGAAGGGCAGGTTGGTCGCTTCGTCAAATCGCAGCCGATCGATACCCATAGGGATGTGTCCACGGTGCAGCGCCTGTGGCGAAGATGGTTGGCGCAGGGACATGTGGCACGTGCGAGGGGTCCAGGCGCAGCCCGAGTGACGTCAGCACGCGAGGATCGGCGCATCCGTCGCCAATCGGTGGCAGCCCCGCACGCCACGTCAACCGCCATTCTTCAGCATGTGCAAGACACCCTGGCTGTTCCAATATCGACCAGAACAATTTCCCGTCGATTGGTTGAAGGAGGCCTGCACTCCCGGCGTCCGCTCAGAAGACTACCATTGACTCCACAGCATAGACGTGCACGCCTGGCATGGTGCCGGGCTGGAGCGACTTGGATGAGGGAATGGCGGAACGTCGTGTTCTCCGATGAGTCACGCTTCTGTTCTGTCAGTGATAGTCACCGCAGACGAGTGTGGCGTCGGCGTGGAGAAAGGTCAAATCCGGCAGTAACTGTGGAGCGCCCTACCGCTAGACAACGCGGCATCATGGTTTGGGGCGCTATTGCGTATGATTCCACGTCACCTCTAGTGCGTATTCAAGGCACGTTAAATGCCCACCGCTACGTGCAGCATGTGCTGCGGCCGGTGGCACTCCCGTACCTTCAGGGGCTGCCCAATGCTCTGTTTCAGCAGGATAATGCCCGCCCACACACTGCTCGCATCTCCCAACAGGCTCTACGAGGTGTACAGATGCTTCCGTGGCCAGCGTACTCTCCGGATCTCTCACCAATCGAACACGTGTGGGATCTCATTGGACGCCGTTTGCAAACTCTGCCCCAGCCTCGTACGGACGACCAACTGTGGCAAATGGTTGACAGAGAATGGAGAACCATCCCTCAGGACACCATCCGCACTCTTATTGACCCTGTACCTCGACGTGTTTCTGCGTGCATCGCCGCTCGCGGTGGTCCTACATCCTACTGAGTCGATGCCGTGCGCATTGTGTAACCTGCATATCGGTTTGAAATAAACATCAATTATTCTTCCGTGCCGACTCTGTTTTTTCCCCAACTTTCATCCCTTTCGAACCACTCCTCCTTGGTGTTGCATTTGCTCTGTCAGTCAGTGTATTTTAGTAATATGTAGAATGTCCTGGCAAATATGGGAACAAGGTTAGGAGAATATTTGAGTTCCCCTTAGGGGTGGCTGGAACAATAATGCTGGCGATCAGGGAAAACCATGTCAAAATGTTGTTAGTTACTGTCCCATGTGGCTATCGTATATGCTGGGGAAACTCATGGGTCAGTCAGACAATGCATGCCTAGCTGACACATGTAATCAGTGCATGTACAGCAAGAGAGAAGAAATCCCGGCCGGGAGAGGTATATGCTCTGTTATTTAGGTAGTTGTGAGGGACCATGTGCGAGTCTCCCGTGATTTTTGATTAATTGGCCAGAATTGTCTGGAGTGTATTTTTTTATCTACAGCCGGGGTGAACACAGAGGCAGGAGTCTCTTTGGTCAAAAGATTTAAAAATATATATATATTTTTCCTGTGCGAGGAGCGAGGAGTATGGGAAAGGTTGACTGAGGAGTCATGACAGCCCTATGCCCAAGGAAAGAAGATACGCGATATGAGACGTAATGAGAGGGCCGAATGCCTGAGGAATTTACGATGAGATGAGTTAGAAGTGATCGTGCCCACAGTCGGCGTTCAGCGGTAATAATGAGAAGGGAGAGAATATAAGTGTATTTCTTGGGAACTCAACGGTAAGATGATATAAACATATGAAATGGGCCAGGGATATGTGCCCCGACTGGCCATTGTAATTGAGAGGGGTCAAGAATCTGCCGTGGCTAATGAATGAGTGATGGATGTAGTAGCGAATGACCTCCCTTTTTTGTGAGTGTTTGCTCCTCGCCCTTCACGACAGAGCTGGTCCCGCTGTGCTATTATAGTTAAGGTTTGAGGCTATGGGCCTCCCCCGTAAATTACCGTTGTTTAAATGGTTCAACTAAAACACTGCCGTCAATGATAATATCATGGTGATGATGAAGGTAATTAATAAATGAGTAGGGATCTCCCCCCAAAATATCCGGTAATATGAGACTGTAGCTAGTCTAGGGATTTTCAGGAATCCACAGTACCTCTCGGTCGGGAGTCGGCCAGTTCGACCCTGGATCAGGATGGCCCCCTTGAGCGAGCTGCCCCAAGCTTGCGCCTTGGGCCGGAGACAGTGATAACCATGCTGTTTCCTTCTAGGAATGGCTCTCCTTTATGCATGAAGTGAATATACATATCTGTGTATGTTCAGTAATTATGTGCATATATTTTTGAGTTCAAACAGAACCTTTGTACAACGTTGTGTGGTCTTGGTGATAGATGAGGAAGTCCGGGGTTTAGCTAAATGGTATGTGTGTTTGTCTGTGTATTATGCAAATGTTTCTTTTAATATGGTAATTATGTAGCGTAGGCCCCGGTTATTTTCGTGCTAAGAACAGGAAGTAGTATGTGAGTAGGGACATCAGATCATCTCTCGGTGTGATCGACAGAATAATATAAAAATGTCATGAACGGTATGAACTAATGAGGAAAGATGAACGACAGAAATCGCAAAACCTCAATTACACCGTTATGCAGACGACGCCCATGGGCGATTCATATGTTAAAGTGATCATTATTTTCTTTTCCTCCCATATGCGGAGAGTTCATTGTATAGAGTTGTATCAATTTCTTTAATATGTCATATTTGAATAAATTAGTATTCGTAACCCCTATTTTATGATTCTTGTCATTTGTACCAGTGCTAAGCAGTATCCAGTAGGCATTTGAACCCAGAGATCCCACTTTCATATTATATACATAAGGCTCCATCCTAAGTATTTGTTTCTTTTTTTCTTTCTTTCGAACGTACCACTCCCCAAGTGCTCATGCTGCCGGGCCAGCACAGAAAGTAGGAAGGGAAGCGGTTCGAAGCTCGTTAAGCAATTCGACCCGCTCTTCAATTCAATCTCATCCGTAGGTGTTTACCCCGTTACGTGGAGGCATTCTTATGCGTGGGTCATCCATTCGAGGCCCGGAAGGGTGTATACTGTATGTATGTATGTATGTATTGAACCCATGACCTTTGTGCCCTAAGAACATTATGCATAATGTAACAAAATAATTAAAAGTTGGATTCTTGATAGCATGGATTTGACACGTGACGAGGGGGTGATTACCTTCGGTCCCACGCTCTGGGGTACGTGACGTCAACCACACGTGTCGACGGCGGAAGAATCTCAAGTAATTTTTATGAACTATTTCGAAGCGCGTGTACACGGCGTGACAACGCCAAGTCAAAAATATAGTGCCTATCAAAGGAGGTCAATCAATCTCACAAATCGAACCCGTAAAATTTTTAAATGTCCATGAACACTACCGCCAGAAATGTAGCAAGCATGTAGTCACTTTCAAAACTCTTGAAATTACAGTTTAGGTAAGTCAGAAAATTTAGAGAAATTTTCTTGGCGGCAAAGGGAGAGATCCGAAGAGAGGGGGTAACTGCTATAAATATGAAGGGACGCCATGACGAAGCTTCCTTCTCCGGCATTTGTGATACAAAGCGGACGAAATTGTTGAGTTGCTCCGCGAAATCAAATCAACGAAAGTAGACTGAGTTCGACTGCAGATTTTAGCCAGTGTGGCTAAGTCTTGACTCCGTGGGGAGATAGTTTTCTTGAGAGAAATAAGTGTATCAGATAGGACGGTCAAAGTACTGAAATATTCTAATGTGATTGAGTAATTCGTGTGCGGGAATAATTGAAATCCATCGTGTGCGCCCAGCAAACAAGTGAAGGGTATTTTCTTTTTTTTTATGCTTTATTCCAGGAAACCTGAAGAAACAAAATGAGATGTACAGCCATGAATGTAAAGATGGCTAAATAAATGCCAGGGTCACAGGTGAGCCCTAAGACGAATACTGGCGTGGACATGAGGTAGGTGGCTTTCCATCTTACTACCTCTTATATCTTGTCTCGTGATTTCTTGTATTTGAATGGGGATTTACGACGCAGTGGTCACCCCTACTAAGTTTTGTAAATGTGAGGGTACGACTAAAAGAGTCATTTGTTTTATTTTCCACTTGGATAAAATTTTGAAGTCTTGCGAGTGCCATATAATGTTGTAAAAAGTTATTGAATAGGGTTCCGAAGTGATATCACGTCCAATGTAGATCGTCATCCGTGTGAGTGTACTGCCTGTAATTTGTGATGTCAAAGTGAGATGTTCATTCGATGTAAAATTCTTCTGTCTGCAATTTGACGTTAATAATAATAATCCATGGTTACTCATGTTCAATCGAGTGGAAGCGCGCTGTCGGGTGAGAACCTAGGGGATGAATTTGGTCACGGAGAGAAACGTTCTTTTTTTAATGCCCATTTTAAACTGTGTCTGACTGACAAATAAAAGATCTAGTAGAATGTTTCAGTCATTTCTCGTAAAAAAATCAAGTTATTAAATACGATATCATTTATGCAAAGTTATTCATGAGTAATGCATTGTGCGATATTAGATGTTGGGATTTCTAGTGAGGATTTTATTCCAGTTCTTTGTCGATGATAATTGTGGAGCTGGGAAACAGAGGTTGGTTTTGTGAATCAGGTTGGACCTGTCATTGAAGCCGGGACACTGAAGCCCGAGGAGTGTTTTATATGAGTTGAGATGAGATGTGCGAATCAGGTTAGAGTCCTGTCATTGAAGCCGGGATATGATAACCCGAGGAATATTTTATGATGTTGAGAATGGAAAGAAATTCATAGAAATCCATAGCGGTATAATTGGCGACGCGTATAATTAGTGTGGGCATCTTGAAGCATATCTGTGCATTTTGTTGGTTAGAATATCGTATTTGTTTAATCATGTCGGCAGAGTTTAAAGGGAGCATTTTGAGAAGTCAGTCAGGTAGAACGAACCGGGTGGTTTATGTAACTGCCAAGCGAGCATGGGGTGAGAGACCTAAGCGGACAGCGGGGATAATAACGGGAATAGGAGTGGAGTCGAGATTGTACTGCAATTCTCGACCAGGGAAAACGTTAAAATGCTGGATTTAGTTGAAAATTCATAGCCGGTAATGATCTAAGTATTGTGAAATACTGTAATTGGGGACGGAATGAACATTTGAAACCATGAACTTTGAGTATAAGGAACAGAGTAACCCAATTTCAGGGTTGTCTAAAATATAGAGCGATGGTCGTGATGATCGATTTGTCTGCGAGGGGTGTGCAAAATTCAGTGATGACGAGATATGACATCGTAATGATATGGCGAGTTGTTTGCTTTGTACGTAGATTATTAGGATATCCAAGTGTTAATAACGGTTAGGATTAGATTAGATTTTTAAGCATGATATCACGAGATGAGATATATAGCTGGACATGAATGATGTAACAAATTCTTTTCCAGCCAGATAAACATCGCAATATTGAATTTTACATCACAGCTGCGTAGAAATTTGTGAGGAAACCAGAGTCCGCGGAGATAAAATTTGTTGTTTGTGAATATTTCGTTAAATCATTTAAATTTATTAAATTATTAAATTCAGTGAACCCGCATTTTGAAATAACTTTAATCAAGCGAATAACTTGGAGATGCATTCTGGAAATTTTAGTTTGTTGTCTGGGGAATATTAAAAATAAAGTAAAGATTAAAGGGACATATCCGAAGGAAATGGATTTTACTGCCACAAAGTTTGTGAGCATTGTTGTTGGTGTAATTATTGAACTTTGATTGATTGAGCAGTGAATGTGCTGGGGATAGTAAAGTGGAACTTTTGGTCATCAACCGATGTAACTTAATTGTGTTTAGCCTTCAGCCTAGAAACTTGGATGGTCAGGGGGTCATCAACCTCAGTGACTTAGATTAGGGCCATATGCCATTGTAGCATCATTTCCTTGCGGTCATCATCCACAATGACTTTAAAGTAACTTAGAAGATTAGATGTCGGTCCATGACATAGACGCAGGTCACATCGATTCAATTAAGGGTCCATGCCGTAGAACCACTGTGTGGCACACACCGATTGGACGGCCTAAATTATACTCAGAGTCCAGAGTTCGTGTTACGAGGGCTGGACCATAACGAATCACTATGATGGTACATGTGGTCTCACATGGAAGCCGAATTTAAGGATTTCCAGACTTTCCTTTCTTAAATGATTAATAATTGAGATAATGGTTTCTAGTAAGATTGCCCATCAGGCAGTTACGTTAAAGTCTCACACCAGTGTTCTGACATTTATGTAAAAATGATTGTGGTGTCCAGTGGACACAATTGACTATGACATCGTTGACAAAGTAAATTACTTCATTTCCCTGAATAAATAGGAATATTTTAAATAGACCTTTCATTCCAGTAGATAGATTAGAATTAATGAACCCTACCTTTACCTCAGCAAGTGACGAAGAACCCGAAACGACCCAAGAGACAGATCTCATGAGCGTTGCTGATAGGTAAGGAAGGTAGGTATCCCTCAATAAGGACCTAAAGGGTTCATTAAAATGGCTTCCAACGTGGTGGCATCAGTCACTTAACGATGGGGCATTAGTCACGATAACGATGAGGGAACCTAAGTCACGATAACGATAAGGATATTTTGAAAAAAATCGTGTACTATGGGAAAAGAGAAATAATGTTGAGGCTATGCCACATTATGGATGATAAAATCGTGCGCCAGAGTTGATAGTGAACTCGAAGAAATAGATAAACGCCCGATGAGTAAGGCTAGGAGATACCACTATGAGAATAATTTATCTACTGAATGAAAGGTATAATTTAAGTGTGTTAGAGTAATTTCCCAAATTTTTGAATACTGGTTTGAGTGTTTTGGCTGATCACTTTGATCGAGTGAACATTGAATTTCACATTTTATTAAATAAAATTTTTAGAGAATGTTGCATTAACAATGTGATGTATTAGATAGGGGAATGTTGTGATGTTTATCGTTGTAGTCTTATTATACGCCGTTGAAGTCTCGGGCTCACCGATGACCTATCGTTTTCTGTTAAATACAGTATGTTTATGCAGGAGGGAGAATTGGCCCAAGGGCAGTTGGTCCAAATGATCAAGGACTTAAGTGAGAATATTAAATCTATGAGTGTAAGGTTGGAAACAGTGGACAATAAATTAGATAGTGCAGATGTAGAATTAAAAGGTATGAAGGAAGTTGTTCAAAATGTTGACATTAAAGTGCAGGACACTCAGGATAGTTGTAAGGAAGCCAGCGTTGATATTAGGAAGGATATTGGTGACTTTAAACATGAAATAAATCAGCAGTTCATGGAAACTCGCGAGCTACATCGTGTTCTCAGTGAAAATCAGGACATAAGTAGAGGAGACCTCGATAGGCACGTCAACGGAAGTAGAGATCTACATAAGCAGTTGATGTCAGATCAAGCTGAGCCTAGGGCCAATCTGAAGACAGAGGTAGAAGAGGATATAAGAAATTTAGGTATGACTCGGGAAGAAACGCCTAGGAGTATTGAGGAGGTACAGGCAGACTTGAAGGAACCAAGTGAAAATATAAAGGCGGATGCGAAAGCCTCGAACAAGAAGTTAGAAACAGTGGAGGTTATATTCGCCCGCCTACTTGAATATTTTACTAACATGGAGTCTCCTAAATCAGCGCCACAAGTAGTTACGCATGTGGAAAACCAAGTGGATGTCGCAATTCATATCCAAGAGAGTAGACCGGAAAGGGATGTTTCGCAGGCAGACATACAAGAGAATAATGGGCCAGGGTTTGAAACCATACTAAACCAGAATAGTAAGAACGTGGAACAACATAGCTACCTGTACGGAAAGTGGAATAGACGCCGTGATCCATATAGGAGGAACCAGGGTCGATGTCGAGAAAATTCTTACCAAAGACGCAGACGCCATCGTGGAAATGAAGCCGATAGAAGGTGGAATAATTACAAATCCAGACATTATGATCTATGGCATGGGTCTGAAGAGGAAAAAGCAAAACCTAAACGATTTGGTGCCAATAAGAAGAAGAGGCCTAAGATAAGTAGAATTGATGAACGTTCAGACGAGGATGCCAGTGATGAGGATTATAGTCCGTCAAGAAAGGCTAAAGCAAATGCGAAGAAGTGTAAGCCAGCTGCTAAAATAAAGAAGATGAGGATGATGATGAAGAAGATGTGTAAATCAGCTGCTAAGATGAAGAACCTGGGGATGATGATGAAGAAGAAGAGTAAGCCAGCTGCTAAAATGAAGATGAGGATGATGATGAAGAAGAAGGGTCAGCCAGCTGCTAAAATGAAGGAGATGAGGAGAATGATGAAGAAGAAGAACGGTAAACTACCTGCAAAAATGAAGAAAGTCAGTGACAACGATAGTAATGAGGACAGGGATTTGAACCCAGAAACTTCGCATTTCGATGTGAATGCAAGTTCGTCAAGAAGTTGGAAGGACAAACCACCTAACTTCCAATAAGTCAACTACAATTCACTGGAGATCTACCCCGCAACCCCGAACTCTCCAAGCTACCAAGAACTACCAGGAAGCTGAAGGCATCAACCAGTATCCGTACACCAGAAGATGACCAACTGCATAAGAGAGAAGAAAGGAATTTACATTCAAAGGTCATGTTTCATCAGATGTCAAAATTAGAAATTTCGCCATCTGGAGTATTTAAAGGAAATTCCTTGTCACTGCGCGAAAGGAATTCGTGTCTTGGGGGAAATATGAACCCATGACCTTTGTGCCCTAAGAACATTATGCATAATGTAACAAAATAATTAAAAGTTGGATTCTTGATAGCATGGATTTGACACGTGACGAGGGGGTGATTACCTTCGGTCCCACGCTCTGGGGTACGTGACGTCAACCACACATGTCGACGGCGGAAGAATCTCAAGTAATTTTTATGAACTATTTCGAAGCGCGTGTACACGGCGTGACAACGCCAAGTCAAAAATATAGTGCCTATCAAAGGAGGTCAATCAATCTCACAAATCGAACCCGTAAAATTTTTAAATGTCCATGAACACTACCGCCAGAAATGTAGCAAGCATGTAGTCACTTTCAAAACTCTTGAAATTACAGTTTAGGTAAGTCAGAAAATTTAGAGAAATTTTCTTGGCGGCAAAGGGAGAGATCCGAAGAGAGGGGGTAACTGCTATAAATATGAAGGGACGCCATGACGAAGCTTCCTTCTCCGGCATTTGTGATACAAAGCGGACGAAATTGTTGAGTTGCTCCGCGAAATCAAATCAACGAAAGTAGACTGAGTTCGACTGCAGATTTTAGCCAGTGTGGCTAAGTCTTGACTCCGTGGGGAGATAGTTTTCTTGAGAGAAATAAGTGTATCAGATAGGACGGTCAAAGTACTGAAATATTCTAATGTGATTGAGTAATTCGTGTGCGGGAATAATTGAAATCCATCGTGTGCGCCCAGCAAACAAGTGAAGGGTATTTTCTTTTTTTTTATGCTTTATTCCAGGAAACCTGAAGAAACAAAATGAGATGTACAGCCATGAATGTAAAGATGGCTAAATAAATGCCAGGGTCACAGGTGAGCCCTAAGACGAATACTGGCGTGGACATGAGGTAGGTGGCTTTCCATCTTACTACCTCTTATATCTTGTCTCGTGATTTCTTGTATTTGAATGGGGATTTACGACGCAGTGGTCACCCCTACTAAGTTTTGTAAATGTGAGGGTACGACTAAAAGAGTCATTTGTTTTATTTTCCACTTGGATAAAATTTTGAAGTCTTGCGAGTGCCATATAATGTTGTAAAAAGTTATTGAATAGGGTTCTGAAGTGATATCACGTCCAATGTAGATCGTCATCCGTGTGAGTGTACTGCCTGTAATTTGTGATGTCAAAGTGAGATGTTCATTCGATGTAAAATTCTTCTGTCTGCAATTTGACGTTAATAATAATAATCCATGGTTACTCATGTTCAATCGAGTGGAAGCGCGCTGTCGGGTGAGAACCTAGGGGATGAATTTGGTCACGGAGAGAAACGTTCTTTTTTTAATGCCCATTTTAAACTGTGTCTGACTGACAAATAAAAGATCTAGTAGAATGTTTCAGTCATTTCTCGTAAAAAAATCAAGTTATTAAATACGATATCATTTATGCAAAGTTATTCATGAGTAATGCATTGTGCGATATTAGATGTTGGGATTTCTAGTGAGGATTTTATTCCAGTTCTTTGTCGATGATAATTGTGGAGCTGGGAAACAGAGGTTGGTTTTGTGAATCAGGTTGGACCTGTCATTGAAGCCGGGACACTGAAGCCCGAGGAGTGTTTTATATGAGTTGAGATGAGATGTGCGAATCAGGTTAGAGTCCTGTCATTGAAGCCGGGATATGATAACCCGAGGAATATTTTATGATGTTGAGAATGGAAAGAAATTCATAGAAATCCATAGCGGTATAATTGGCGACGCGTATAATTAGTGTGGGCATCTTGAAGCATATCTGTGCATTTTGTTGGTTAGAATATCGTATTTGTTTAATCATGTCGGCAGAGTTTAAAGGGAGCATTTTGAGAAGTCAGTCAGGTAGAACGAACCGGGTGGTTTATGTAACTGCCAAGCGAGCATGGGGTGAGAGACCTAAGCGGACAGCGGGGATAATAACGGGAATAGGAGTGGAGTCGAGATTGTACTGCAATTCTCGACCAGGGAAAACGTTAAAATGCTGGATTTAGTTGAAAATTCATAGCCGGTAATGATCTAAGTATTGTGAAATACTGTAATTGGGGACGGAATGAACATTTGAAACCATGAACTTTGAGTATAAGGAACAGAGTAACCCAATTTCAGGGTTGTCTAAAATATAGAGCGATGGTCGTGATGATCGATTTGTCTGCGAGGGGTGTGCAAAATTCAGTGATGACGAGATATGACATCGTAATGATATGGCGAGTTGTTTGCTTTGTACGTAGATTATTAGGATATCCAAGTGTTAATAACGGTTAGGATTAGATTAGATTTTTAAGCATGATATCACGAGATGAGATATATAGCTGGACATGAATGATGTAACAAATTCTTTTCCAGCCAGATAAACATCGCAATATTGAATTTTACATCACAGCTGCGTAGAAATTTGTGAGGAAACCAGAGTCCGCGGAGATAAAATTTGTTGTTTGTGAATATTTCGTTAAATCATTTAAATTTATTAAATTATTAAATTCAGTGAACCCGCATTTTGAAATAACTTTAATCAAGCGAATAACTTGGAGATGCATTCTGGAAATTTTAGTTTGTTGTCTGGGGAATATTAAAAATAAAGTAAAGATTAAAGGGACATATCCGAAGGAAATGGATTTTACTGCCACAAAGTTTGTGAGCATTGTTGTTGGTGTAATTATTGAACTTTGATTGATTGAGCAGTGAATGTGCTGGGGATAGTAAAGTGGAACTTTTGGTCATCAACCGATGTAACTTAATTGTGTTTAGCCTTCAGCCTAGAAACTTGGATGGTCAGGGGGTCATCAACCTCAGTGACTTAGATTAGGGCCATATGCCATTGTAGCATCATTTCCTTGCGGTCATCATCCACAATGACTTTAAAGTAACTTAGAAGATTAGATGTCGGTCCATGACATAGACGCAGGTCACATCGATTCAATTAAGGGTCCATGCCGTAGAACCACTGTGTGGCACACACCGATTGGACGGCCTAAATTATACTCAGAGTCCAGAGTTCGTGTTACGAGGGCTGGACCATAACGAATCACTATGATGGTACATGTGGTCTCACATGGAAGCCGAATTTAAGGATTTCCAGACTTTCCTTTCTTAAATGATTAATAATTGAGATAATGGTTTCTAGTAAGATTGCCCATCAGGCAGTTACGTTAAAGTCTCACACCAGTGTTCTGACATTTATGTAAAAATGATTGTGGTGTCCAGTGGACACAATTGACTATGACATCGTTGACAAAGTAAATTACTTCATTTCCCTGAATAAATAGGAATATTTTAAATAGACCTTTCATTCCAGTAGATAGATTAGAATTAATGAACCCTACCTTTACCTCAGCAAGTGACGAAGAACCCGAAACGACCCAAGAGACAGATCTCATGAGCGTTGCTGATAGGTAAGGAAGGTAGGTATCCCTCAATAAGGACCTAAAGGGTTCAGTATGTATGTATGTATGTATGTATGTATGTATGTATGTATGTATGTATGTATGTATGTATGTATGTATGTATGTATGTATGTATGTATTGAGCCGTATCCTCACAGCCCATAAGGGACACTCAGATTATTATCTGCCATGTTATATAATTTTATTGAAATAAATTTCAGTCAGGCATGGTAAAATTAGTAGATCGCAGGATAGCTGAGACCGGAAGTCCATGGAGACATAAATTCGCTGGATATTGCGCGATGCTTCCTCGGGACCGTGAGAAAGGCTTAGCGTTACCAGAAGTTAGCACATCTTGGCACGTGTAGAAGACGTTGGCCAAGAGGAACATTCAGCCTATCAGAACGCGTGGGTGAGGCAAATATGGAGTCTGGATCGCGCGGAAGTAATATCCCAGGTCGACCAACATGGACAATGGCATGAAGAAAATATCACTATATAGGAATCAGTTCTGTTAGTTGGCGGATTTCCACAGGTCGGAAAGTGTAATATAATAAGGAATACGCTATAAAAATAATCTGGGTCACTTTTATACCATCTGGAGTGTGTTTTGTGGTGTTTTTAATTAATATATCAGTCATTGTGAATGACAAGCATGCTGATTGGTTGCTCCTTTAAACATGCGGGAATCCCATAGCTACAACGGCGTTAGCCAAGCTTCTCCAGCGTCCCAAGCTTCGAGAGCATCACTCTGATTGTGGGAGCCGACGTGGTGTGAACGTTGTTCGGTATTGCTCTGATACTTGTGCGTGAATGTTGCCACGTGTATAGATATATAACAGTGTATGGTCTTACGACCGAGAAACAGTGCTTTTAGTCGTGAAGTTTACTGAATTAACTGGTGCAGTGCTGAATTGCCGATTTCATTATGGCGCAAAGTTTGACTCCAGATAAATAGACGGTAATAATAGCCGCAGACTGGAAAGGGAAGAAGAAACGCTCAGCTGTATTGCATTTTCGTCTCGGTCGCGTTTCGCGTAGAACTTTCGAACCGAACCGCGAGCCGCTCTAACTAACTGTATAAAAGAAACCCTAAATTATTAATTTTAAGTGTGTTTGTTTGTTAGTAATGTTGGCTTAGTTCACAGCTAACAAGGGTTTGTTCGGCACGTGCAAATCGAGCGGTGAAGAGATATTCACCTAAAGTCTTCTGTGTTGCAGTGTACAGGAACTTTCATCAAGAAGATGACACAGCCCATAGAAGAAAGAAGATTGTTTCCATGTGTTAAAGCAGTGATTAACATGGAGTAAGACACCACCATGGCAAGGATGTGAGCCGTTGCCAATGTCCAGAGAGTCGTCCAAGATAAGACGCATGTTTTTAAATTATATGGCATGTTATATGAATTATGTTTAAATACTAGTGAAGTTTAGTGCAGGGATTTTTCTTTAACGTAAATTTTTCCTGACGGCATGTGTTTATTTAACATTTGTAATGTTGTAAATACGGATAAAAGAGGAATGCATGATTTCTATATTTTTATTTTACTTTACGATTAGTTAGATGGGATATTGAGGGAGTTGTTAGGATTTATTTTGTTGTGTCATTATGCATGATAATTAGCTTAGTATTATTCCGATATTCTTGTATATTAGAGATAGGAGGATTAGACTGACAAGATCATCCACGTTCCGAGTTAAACACTTGCTACGTTGAGAGTAAATTCAATTTAATTTTGGTCATTTAGAAAGTTAGTAACAGTTAGATTGCATGACGCATGTTATTTCAGGAGCTGACATGCGTGGAGCTGTATCGCAACGTCGAATGAGAAAGGAGTCTTCCAATGTAGGTTGGAAACTGTTTCGAACAATGATGTGTATGGGAATCGAACCTGGATTTATAATGAGAAAGGTTGATGAGATTGTAAAAAGTATAAGAGGTTTTAGTGCATGCTGATTTATGAAGTTGATTATGCAGGCCGATTGCATGCCTGATGAAGTGATGAGAATGATATGCAGTGAATATGGCCCTGCAAGTATATTCTGAGAGAATATTGAGAATTAGAATTGACGGGAAATTGATGCCAAGCCAGTGAGTCTGATGTGTGTGATAAATTATTGTAGCATGCTACTAAGAAGCACGATTGTATGTGAGTTTCCGTGCAGTTGAGGAAATATGAGATCGACTCACAGGTTTACTTATCAGCCGTGTTTACATAGACAGCGTGAATCAGATGTTATTTCCGTGATACAATCTTGTCGAACAGTAACCAAGCCTCAGTGCAGTATTGAGTTTTAACAAAAAAATTCAGCCCACGGCACAGCAGGAAATATGTGACGGATGAACGCGCTTTTTGGTGCGCAAATGCAGCAGAAGAATGCAATGTTGCCCATTGCTTTCCACATGTTTATTAAAGGATAATAATATGTTTTCTCTTACAGGATGGTGTTTATGCTATTTCATGTTGTTTTGGTATGTCGTCTTGTTGTTTAATGGGGAACAGCCCAAGTGCTGAGGAATATTGGTGGTCAATCTAGTTTTCCCTAGATCGTTTGGTGAACCGCGTTTCACGTCCAGTCAGTGTAGTATGTAAGATTTCCCTTTCTTTATCTTTATATATATTTATATATGTATATATATTTAATATATTTATATATATTTTATATTTATTTATATTTATATTTTATATTTATTTATATTTATATTTTATATATATTTATATATATTTATATTTATATATATTTGAGATACTTTGCTTATTTGTGTTCACTGTAAATATAGCGTAGGGAAATGCCACTAGTATTTTTCATAATTCATATCATGTCACATTGCGTCTTAATTTTATTTTTTACCTTAACTTTGCGACGATTCTCCGAAATTAAAATCCGTATCAATGTGACACTTATCATCATGTTACTCCATGCGAATCGAATATGTATTTGTATACGCATACTATTATGAACATGAACTTTGGATAATCACGTGACGAATATTTTTGAAGTTCACAAGTATTTAATGTTGTGTTTGAACTTTCTTTTTGCATTTACTTATTTGAATAATTAACGTTTTAATGTCCAGTTCTTTTTCAATTTCTGAAATAATGTTATTATCATTTTTATTATTTGATTTTCCTTTTATGTTAGTATGATACGCGGTTATTTTGTGAATAAACTCATTCTACCCCATATTATTGTTTCTCATTCGAGTTATACCTCCATCTTCCTGTCATTTACTTACTATTAAGTGAGAAACTTCGATTTTTAGACTTGCCCCATCGACAACCAACCCATTTCTCTGCCCAAACCTGAGTTAGTCAGATGTTTATACAGGAATGGAGGCATCGTCCTTGGGGGTCACTACCCCTGGGTACGGTACAGTATGTTATTATTATTATTATTATTATTTCTTTCATTTAACTAATTTGACAAATAGGCGAACCTTTTTGACATATTAAACCTAAACAACATTGCATTGTAAGACAATGGCTCATTCTGAATACACGCCGTAACCTATATTTTTTATATACTCTCGCTTTCCTATTTACCTAAGACTGCCAGTTACATACTTCTTCTTCTTCTTCTTCTTCTTCTTCATTTATTGGGTCGGCACTTGGTGTGGATTTAGTCAACCCTATGCGGAGGAATGTATTTACTGTATCTAGTGTGTTGTATGGAGATGAAGAGAAGTGTATTAACACGAACACAAACACTCAGTCCCCAAGCTAGAATTATTAATTACACGCAGTTAAAATCTACGCCTCGGCCGGGAATCGAAAGCAGGCCCCTCTGAACAAAAGGCCAGTAGGCTACGCTCATCATTCAGCCAAGGAGCCAGACACTTGCAGATTTTCGCAATTTTTGTTATCTTTATATTCTGTACATTTTTCTAACATTCACTTTGCGTCATCTTATTTCAGCAATATACCGTTTTTTCTTTTTGTTGCTTAAAATTAATGTGGCGACCGTTTAACCTAATAGCTTTTGTAACTGAAGAATAGCCGTTTTTTACAAGTTGATTTTACGTCGCACCGACACAGATAGGCCTTATGGCTACGATGGGATAGGGAAGGACTAGGAGTGGGAAGGAAGCGGCCGTGGCCTTCATAAGGCACAGCCTGGTGTGAAAATGGGAAACCACGGAAAAACATCTTCAGGGATGCCGACAGTGAGGTTCGAACACACCATCTTCCCAATACTAAATACTGGCCGCACTCAAGCGACTGAAGCTGTGTTATAAATAAATAAATAAATAAATAAATAAATAAATAAATAAATAAATAAATAAATAAATAAATAAATAAATAAATAAATAAATAAATAAATAAATATCTTTTGTAGGGTAATATGTGCTCAATTTCCTTAAGTCTCGCCAATACATGTCAGACTCTTACAATTCTAATGTAATTGTTCCGTTACGACACATTCTACAAGATTATTTTCGTACACAAAGGGTCTCGTCACCAGCTGTATCGTTCACAAACACAGACTGTAATATTTTATAAAAATATTCACAATGGAATATGTCTACAGTGCATTTGATGCCATCGTATTCAAGTGGAAATGTCCTAATTATGACGGCTAAAAAGTGGTTTTAACTCTCATCAAACTCGAAAAAAAGCGTGTTGTCATGGTAATAATAATAATTTCGTGTGGCTATTACTAGCCGAGTGCAGCCCTTGTAAGGCAGACCCTCCGACGAGGGTGGATGGTAGTTAATTGTCATGATGAGTCCGCAGGCAGATAAGGGACGGCGGTTCACCCAAGCATTTAATGTGCATTGACGCTAAAATAATGTGGACCGGACTGAGTGGCTCAGACGGTTGAGGCGTTGGCCTTCTGACCCCAACTTGGTAGATTCGATCCTGGCTCAGTCCGGTGGTATTTAAAGGTGCTCAAATACGTCAGCCTCGTGTCTGTAGATTTACTGGCACGTAAAAGAACTCCTGTGGGATAAAATTCCGGCACCTCGACGTCTCCGCAAATCGTAAAATTATTTAGTGGCACGTAAAGCATATAGCATTTAAAACATAATGTGGTACAGTGCAAAGTGTCTGTGTGTGTGGCCAGCCAAACATTTAGGTGGGACAAGGTCATGAAATTAGAGTCGAAACGACTACTGCCAAGCTCGATAGCTGCAGTCACATAAGTGCGGCCAGTATCCAGTATTCGGGAGATAGTGGGTTCGAACCCTGAAGATTGTTTTCCGTGGTTTCACATTTTCACACCACACAAATGCTGGGGCTGTACCTTAATTACGGCCATGGCCGCTTCCTTCCCATTCCTAGCCCTTTCCTGTCCCATCGTCGCCATAAGACCTATCTGTATCGGTGCGACGTTAAGCAACTTGTAAAGAAAAACGACTACGCTTCATGGAGTATAATAATAATAATAATAATAATAATAATAATAATAATAATAATAATAATAATAATAATAATAATAATAATAATAATTCCACTTGTTGGCATGCAGTACTGTTGCATCTGTCTCTTGGCACAGGCCACTGCAATATGTCAGGTCGCCTACGGGCGTCAAATAGAAAGACCTGCACCTGGCAAGCCGAACCCGTCCTGGGATATCCCGGCACTAAAAGCCATACGACATTTCATTTCAGTGCAATATGTAGCATTCATCGAAGACCCAGTCTCATCCGTGGCTGTGACAATATGGAAGTTGCTGGGTATGGGTAGTAACATTTAGAGCACGACTAGTGTGTCTAATTTTTATGAAAGGTGTTACTCGTAGGGTCAGTCGTGCTGCAATAGCACTTTCTGACCCAGTGAGGGAACCAGTGGCAAACTACCTCACTCCTCATCTTGCCTAGTACGCCTCTTGTTCGTGCCACCGTCGGTTGTTTCGGTTTCCCAATAATTGCATAACCTTTCGTGGTGTTATTTGAGGGTCCAGCCAGCCTCTGGGCTGATAACCTAACAGACAGAATAATAATGTTTGTCTGAGTGGCACGGACGGTAAAATAACGCTTACGGGACTAAATTCTGGCACCTCGGCGTCTCTGAAAACCGTTAAGTAGTTAATGGGGCGTAAACCAATAACTATAATTTACTACCGTAGTGTCTGTATTCCTGGCTGAATGGTCAGTATAGTGGCCTTCGGTTCAGAGAGCCCCGGGTTCGATTGCTAGCTGGGTCGGGGACTTTAATCGTAAATGGTTAATCATCCTTACTATTTTTATCTTCGTTATCTATCCCAAACATCCCTGCAACTTAGATAAAACGATCCTCTCCACAGTAGCACATAGTTCCCTATACAAGGAAGCTGGCGCTCACCCTGCCTTACAAAGGCAATAACCACACGAGACAAACTATAATAGTGTGAGGTTTAACTTAATTTGTCACCCAGTTGGTCCACGGATCAGCTAGTAGCTTACTGCCTTGATAGACTGGGCTCGATTCTCGACTCTTTCACTTCTTCTTGTTTTGGGGATGCAGAATGGGGTGCACTTATAGTTGGGAATACAACTGACGAGTGAAGAATATTTAAACCGCATCCTGGAAATTGCTTCCGCACTTTAGCTCGAGATGAATGCCCGGATTTTTTGCCAAAATAGAGGTACCATCCAATTCCTCTCCGATGCTGTCTTATCCGTAAAAGATTACACCTGTATACTCAAGAACACAGTAAGAACATAGTAACATCGTTACATTAGAACGTTTGGGCTGGAAGTCGTGGTAGAATTTATGTTGGAAGCAGTCATTTTCGCTAATCGTCTCTGTGGTCTAATGGTTCGAACGTTCCTGGTTCGATTCCTGGACCTACTTGGGAATTCTTCCTGATATGGCAGTCTGAAACAGAGCTAAATCAGTCATGTGGATTAAAGAGACAGTTCTCGGTCTGGTAAAGCGAGATTAACGGACAATTCACACATCTCCGGGACGTAACGGTGCTTTCAGTTTTCGTATCTGTCCTTTCCGACATGAATTTTTCACACCTGTTCTCGCATTTCTGTTCCGTGCAATAAAATAGTTAGTAGTTCCGGGAAAGTAAATCACGGCTATGATCTTGGACGAAAAGGAGGAGGAAAACGAAGAAATAGTGGGTTTAACTTACATGAAAACGCAGGCGATTAGAAGGAGAGTTTAAAGGACTTGATGGACGACGAGGGCAGAAAGAAAGAATGTGAATAAAGGACGTAAATAAATAACTCTTAGTCCTTTCTTCTCTTAGCATGAAAGAACACTCAAGTACTCGGTAAAACCGTTTCTGCATTGCACCGTATGATAGTACTTCATGAGTAGCAAATGCTCCCATGGCATACTTTGATAAATACACCGGTAGGCGAAAATGGTTCGAGTCTTCTGAGCGTCTGGACAGTAAGCTGCACATCAGTCTCCACCGGATGAGATTTTTAGAGCCGTCGGTATACACTGAGCGGCCAAAAGTCATGGGAAGGCACTGAATGTGATGTTAATAACGAGTTCCTCAAAACTGCCGCAATACGGCGAGGAATCATCTCTACAAGGCGTTAGAATCGTTCTGGAGGGATCTGGACCTACGCATCTTGCACTGCTACCCACAATTATTGGTCTTGTGTAATTGGTGCGGGGTTCATGGAGCCTACACCATCATCGACACCATCCCACAAATGCTCGATTGGATTAAGATCGAGGGATCTAGAGGGCTAATCCATGGTCGTAACTTCACTGGAGGGCTCCTCCTACTACCTACGTGCCACCACAGAGCGGTGACATGGCGCATTGTCCTGTTGAAACATGGCATCACCATCAGCGTACACTAAGGCCAGAACGGGATGCAGATGTTCTGAAACCATGTCAATATAACGTTCACCTGTCAGCGCTCCCTGTAGCAGGACAATGGGGCCTAATTGCGACCATGTGAACGCCACCCAGACCAGAAATGAGCCACCTCCCGCCTGGACACAACCTTGTTGACATGCAGGATCCATAGCTTCATGAGGCATACACCAGACTCTCACGTGCCCATCAGCTCGATGCAACTGGTACCGGGATTCATTGGACCATACCACACACCTCCACTGTTCCATGGTCCATTGCCGAAGTTCGCGGACCCATGCACGTCGCTGAACACTGTGTCGCGGTGTCAGCAAAGGGACACGAGTTGGTTGTCGGCTGGTGAAGCCTATGTGGTGCAGTTGCCTTCTTACAGTCCTGGTAGAAATGGGTTCCTGTCTCCCAACATTCAACGAATGCGATGAGCTTGAAGTGACTCAGATAATATGATATATCAGAGAAATGTTCAATTCTTGTATTGCCAAGGAAGGATAAAACGGGATAGAAATTCAATGATTCGTAGAAATTGAATGCATTTCTTTAATAGGTGTCGTCCATAGACGCCCACAAGCTGAAACATATTCTTGACGATAGTTACACGAAATGAGTCATGCATATGGATGTTAAATGTTGTTTCCCAGTTTTCTAACATGCCGGAGGTCAATGACACGGTGCTGTTCCACTTAAAACCCGTGTGTGTCATCGGCCTTAGCTGGGATCGCGCCTGTTATCTAAGGAACAAATGAACCACGCATAACCGACTGCGTCACTTATTCTACCATTTTTCCTACACCCTGGTGAAGTCGCGGGTGTGATCTGTGTCGCAAATACGTTTTACGGTCGAATGATCTTCTTGATGCCAACCCAATGTGGAGGGATGCCCTTACTACTGCGTATTTCTGTGCCTGTTGGTAGTGTGTAGTATTATGCCTGAATGAGGAGGTGTGTGTAATAAGACGAACACAAATACCCAGTCCCCGAGCTAGAGGAATTAACCAGACGTGGCTAAAATTCCCGACCAGGCAGGGAATTAAACCCTAGGTCCTCTGAACCGAAGGCCTGAATGCTGGCTATTCACTCAAGGAGTCATACAACCGACTGCTTCACTGATATCGGCATTAGAAAATCTAATGTATGCTCAAATACTTCACTAGAGCCGTGCGATGAGTGAATCTGAGTTCATTCAGTCTCTACTTACCCATCTCGTTTGTTTGGAGAACGAGCCTACTGCTAGAACGAGCAGAGACAGACTCGAACCAGACTCATTACTGCTCAATCGAAATGGCCGATTCTTGAACGGTGAGCAGTGAGAGTCAACCAAAGCTCGATAACAGACTCGCTATACCAGACACTCACTTGTTCAGTCACTCGATGGAACTGAGGGGTTTTGCCACGTTTCTGCTTCATGTGTGTGCGTTACGAGTGTCGTAAGCATTGGTTGAACAAGAAAAATGTTCGAAGAATCAGTGTTTGTGGCAATAAAGTACCAATGAGCAAGTCATTTGAACTTCCGACTTTCCGAGCTGCTCGGCCTCTCCAAACTCGTTTCTGCTCATTATGATCAGAAAGCATGGACAGTTCGTTAGACTCGTTTGTTCAGTAGGTTAAGCGCCTTTTCGAGTTTGGTTCTTCCAAACACTCATTGAACAGTGTGTTCAAGCAGGAAGCTCTCAATGAGTCTAGACTGAGTGGAACCCGTTTCTTGTATATGATTTTGAGCTGGTGATGGGCAGTCTGAGACGGGATATCGAATTTCTCGAGACTAGCGTGCGCACCTGTTTCTCACGAGAAATGTCGATAGATCTCAAGACGTTGTCCCCGCATTATGCGGCGAGCAGTGTGTCGTACGGCTACAGGTAGGCGCAGCTGAATTATGTTTGTGCGGAGTATGCGAGTAGCCAACCAAGGGCCTTTTCCTTTACGTGAATACGTGGCAGCATTAATTTCTACAGAGTTGCATTATTGACGCAGTAGATATAACATAGTTTTAAAGGATACGCAATCTGGCATTGTATGATGCAGCGGTAAGTATAGGAATGACTAGGCTAAGTACAGAAAGTGAAGGCTACTGTAGGTGTACATCATTATCAGACCCCACATTCCATATCCATCTGACCAGTGCTTGTGTTAACAAGTTAGTAAGGTGTCGAAAGAAATAATACCTTACAATGTCATAAAGGAAGGCCTCTCAAACGCCCAAAATCTCACGCGTGCAAACTGAGGCGCAGAGATCCTGTGCACAGTGCATCGGTCCCTCTCGGCTCGGCTCGGACCAGCGCGTCGTCTCGGGGAGACTTGGCTAAGCTCGGCTCAACTCGGCTCGGATTTGGAGCGTTACGGAGCACGTGAGGAAGAGGGAGACATGCGGAGCGAGCGAGACAGGTGTGGGGAACGAGAGAGACAGCGCTATTGCTCCAAATCGAGGAGTGGGGGTCTGCAGTCTGGTCAACCAAGCGAAGTCGTCTTTTGCACCGTGCACAGCGCAACGCACTGGTGCATGCACCGTGAGAGGCCCTGTCATAAAATATTCGCGTCATAATAAGGCACTACGGCATATGACTGTGCAACGTGTAGTTGTGTGTAATATTACGCAATGTAAGTCGTAGACGTGGGATTATTTTGAAAAGATACCACATAGCACATTCCGCTGTCGTACCGCGCAGCCGGCCCGCGCAGTCCTGTATGGATTAATGTCACATCAGGATAACCATTTCTCCCAGAACGCGTCGCATATTCTTTTGTTCCTATACCTGTTACCTACGACAAGACGAAAGGTGTTAAATCATACTACACATCGTAGTGTATTTACGGGTATAGTCGAGCGAATGCCTAATTATCAGAAGAAGGTTAAGAAAAACTGCTCGTCAGTAGCTTATGTGCCATACGTAGCGCGTCTTTTGGCCGACTACAGTAGTTCTTGATCGAATCGAACACAACAGCCTATGGCTGGAAAATTAAGCATGTTCGAAGACATTCCACCTTCTCGAAAAGTACTCGTCCGATTTTCAAGATAATCCCAGCGCTGAATTTGTAATGACCGTAAGTTTAAGCCTAGGTGGAGAAAATAAGATAGTTCCATTTAAAGAACAAAGTTATTACCGTTTTCTCAGTACATAGTGACAACCTGGAAAAGTACTACAGGTTCAACTGTAAGTGCCTTAATACCATGAACGAAAGTTAAAACAGAATGTCAATATGTTAACATTGATTCTTTCATGCCGTGTCAAGAAATTTGGTCCGCGTTTCCGGAATAAAATCTCGACTGTTCACGAGGAAGACTTCTACAATAATAAGGGTTTGAATTTAAGAATGCTTCACCGTTGGAGCTGTAGTGGTACGCTCGTTCGTCACCATGTGGCTCGCTGTATGCTCTCACAGCGCTCCAAGCGGGAGCTGACAACATTAAGCTCCAATTAAGATGTTCTATCACCCCGTGTGTGAATGAGAAGTATCAGGGAGGATACCAGACGAATGTGGTAGAAGAAATAAATAGAAACTAACAAAATGCCACGAAAGACACCAGGATAGAATTCAGTGGTGAAAATTATAGTATAAGGGCTGTATAAATACACGTGGTTTTGTGTGGGGAAAAAGTTTATTTACTTATTTACTATTGCATGCATTTTTCCCGTACAGTTTGCTGTAAAGTATACAAAATACATTCTCACTAAGTTTGCCATTTGTATCTCAAAAAAGAAAAAAATATGTTTCTTACACAAATCTTATACCTATGTGGAAACTGACATAAAGGCATTTATGCATTTTTGTTACAATAAACTATGGTAAACAGTAAATATATCACAACAATGACCTAGTATTTAGTTGAACCTCCGTTGTTCTTAATAACTGCGAAAATCCTCTTGGGCATTGAGTATATAAGAACAGTGATCACTTCTTTGGAGATTGAGGTCCACCTCAATCGAATTGCAGTTTTTAGCTCAGCCAAAGTCGCAAACTGCCGTCCAGTATGATAAACACATCTTGCTAGCATGTCCCATAAATTCTCTATTGGATTTAAATCTGAACTACTTGATGGCCAGCTCATAAGTGTAATTCCTTTATCTTGAAACCACTTCTTTGTCTTCGCAGACCTGTGAATCTCAGCGTTACCTTGTTGGAAAATTAAATTATCATCGTCAAATTCCTCATATATACGAACCAATTCAAATTATCATCGTCAAATTCCTCATATACGCGAACCAATTCAAATTCCAGCAGTTCTGTACAATCATCAGATTTCATTTTTGGGTGCAGCCATGCTATTATAGAAGTGCCTTTAGCACAGAATGCTGCCCAGATCATAACGCTCCACCGCCAAAATATCTACTTATCCGAACTTGTTCTTCTTTGCGGATATCATGCCAATAATATTGAAAACCTTCTGACCAATCCAAATTAAATTTCTTCTCATCACTGAATATTTCTTTGTTCCATTCCACGGTCCATGACATATGGTCTTCAGCAAGCTTCACTCTAGCAATCTAGCATCGTTTAAAGGTGGCTTATTGGAGCCGTTTCCTGAATGCAAGATTCTCGTTTTCAGCCAGGATTTCTCTAACGCGTCTGGAAGTGACTGGTACCTGAAAATAGACCGCTCTTTTAGAGGAACATAAGCTGTTTAGTTTTGCTTTACGGAGAATCAAACGCTTATCCGATGGTGACAGTTTTCATGTGCGACCATATTTTGTCCATTCTGTGCACTCAATTTGACAAAATTATCAATAACACAACTTGAAAGCCTTAATTTCTTAGCTATTTGGGAATTATACAGGCCCACTTTCTTGTAAGCCTTAATACCTGCTTGCTCTTCTCATGAGAGAGACTTTCCACGTGGAATTATTACAACTGCTGTACGTGTGAACTGTACGACTTTTGCAGACACACCTCCAAGCTATAACTGTTTACATTTATCACTGATGCAAGTCAAACAGCGAACCTGCATTGATACCTATTTTCACCCGTACAACCGTCGTTCTTATTTTACTTACTCAAGTACTAATGCGAAAGGTAAAATGAGAATGTATTTTGTATGCTTTCATTGTAAACTGTTACTGTGGAAAATGGGTGCAATACAAAATAAGTAAATAAACTTTTTGCCCACACAAAACAACGTGGCTACAAACTAATTTCCACCACTGTAGAACAGAGCTGAAGTATTGAAAGATAGCATGTAGAGAAAAACCAGAGGATTATAATGATGTCAGACGGTGTGAGACAGTTGCGGGGGGGAGGGCATAACCGGTGTATGCACGTTATGAAAGTTTGGCATTAGCACACAGCTTGGAATGAACCAACTGATGATGACGAACGTACGAATTTGGAAAACACCGAAAAGAAATAACAGGGGCAGGGAACAGAGCTACCTACGTAAATCTTTAAAGACTGGCAACCACGTATTACGTATCCCTGTTGAAATGTTAAAGATTTTTACGAATTTCTACAGTTTTCCGTATAATCTTAGACCTGTAGTGTTTAATGTGGGTAGGAGCTCGAACATCTTGGAACATGACATCATGACCCGACGATATGGCGTGCTCAGCTATTGTTGACTTGTCTGGCTGGTTGAGACGGATATGTCTTTGGCGTTCCTTGACGCGAGTCCCACTGGACCGGCATGTTCCAAGGAGGACATTCCAGGAATCATTAATGAACAACGGGAGGATCTTAGAAAGGCATCGGTATGTAAAGACTGTTGGTTACAAGGATGATGTCCAGATAGAGGAGGTGACTAATACTAAAGAAGTATCAACATTTTCCTATAATAACAATGACAATTACATAAAGATACAAAAGTTAAAAACTAGGAAAAAAAGCTGGAATTGATAAGGTTTCGGGGGATATACTAAAGACAATGGGTTGGCATATAGTACCGTATCTGAAGTAATTATTTGATTATTGTTTGCATGAAGGAGCTATTCCAAATGAAGGGAGAGTTGCTATAGTAGCCCCTGTGTATAAAGGAAAGGGCGATATACATAAAGCTGAAAATTACAGGCCAGTCAGTTTGACATGCATTGCATGTAAGCTTTGGGAAAGCATTCTTTCTGATTATATTAGACATGTTCGCGAAATTAATAACTGGTTCGATAAAAGTTAGTTCAGGTTAAGGAAAGGTTATTCCACTGAAGCTCAACTTGTAGGATTGCAGCAAGGTTTAGCAGATATCCTGGATTCAGGAGGTCAAATGGTCTGTATCACGATTGACCTATCTAAGGCATTTGATAGGTAAGATCATGGGGGACTACGGGCAAAAACGAGTGCAATTGGACTAGACAAAAGAGTGACTGAATGGGTGGGTATGTTTCTAGAAAACAGAACTCAGAGGAATTAGAGTAGGCGAAGCTTTATCTGTCCCTGAAATAATTAAGAGGGGAATTCCTCAAGGCAGTATTATTGGACCTTTTATGTTTTCTTATATATATGATACGAGTAAAGAAGTGGAATCGGAGATAATGCATTTTTCAGATGAAGTTATTCTGTATAGAGTAATAAATAAGTTACAAGATTGTGAGCAACTGCAAAATGACCTCGATAATATTGTGAGATGGACAGTAGGCAATGGTATGACGATGAACTGGGTTAAAAGTCAGGTTGTGAGTTTCACAAATACGAAAAGTCCTCTCAGTTTTAATTACTGCGTTGATGGAGTGAAAGTTCCTATTGGAGATCATTGTAAGTACCTAGGTGTTAATATACGGTAAGGAAAGATCTTCATTGGGGTAATCACATAAGTATGATTGCAAATAAAGGGTACAGATCTCTGCACACACCGAGCTCGATAGCTGCAGTCGCTTAAGTGCGGCCAGTATCCAGTAATCGGGAGATAGTGGGTTCGGGCCCCACTCTCGGCAGCCCTGAAGATGGTTTTCCGTGGTTTTCCATTTTCACAGAAGGCAAATGCCGGGGCTGTACATTAATTAAGGCCACGGCCGCTTCCTTTCAATTCCTAGGCCTTTCGCATCCCATCGTCGCCATAAGACATATCTGTGTCGGTGCGACGTAAAGCAAATATTTTAAAAAGTAGATCTCTGCACATGGTTATGAGGGTATTCAGGGGTTGTGCTAAGGATGTAATGGAGGGAGCATATAAGTCTCTGGTAAGACTCCAACTAGAGTATGGTTCCAGTGTATGGGACCATCACCAGCATTACTTGATTCAAGAACTAGAAAAAAAAAACAAGGAAAAGCAGTTCGATTTGCTCTGGGTGATTTTCCACAAAAGAGTAGCGTTACAAAAATGTTACAAAGTTTGGGCTGGGAAGACTTGGGAGAAAGGAGACGAGCTGCTCGATTAAGTGGTATGTTCCGAGCTGTCAGTGGAGAGATGGCGTGGAATGACATCGGTAGACGAATAAGTTTGAGTGGCGTCTTTAAAAGTAGGAAAGATCACAATATGAAGATAAAGCTGGAATTTAAGAGGACAAATTGGAGAAAATATTAGTTTTTAGGAAGGGGAGTTAGTTATTGGAATAACTTACCAAGGGTGATGTTCAACAAATTTCCCATTTCTTTGCAATCATTTCAGAAAAGGCCAGGAAAACAACAGATAGGAAATGTGCCACCTGCACGACTGCCCTAAATGCAGATCTGTACTGATTGATTGATTGCTTGCTTGATGCTTGGCCAATATATACCTTGCCGCAAGTACAGTGAATAAGCTAATTACATCAAGTATCCCATGCCCCGCCAAGAAACTCAACTCCTCATCTATAACATCTGCACTGCCATGTCAAATCCCCCCTCACAGTTCCCAACCCACCTCGTCCTGAACACTGTAAATTAATTAATTAATGCGTCGGGAGTGGTCACCATCTGGATGGGTGACCCTCCTCTTCAGACTACGTTGGGACTCCGGCAACGACGCTTCAACGATTTTTCCTCACATCCGCCCCGCAAGGGGCGCAGGTCATATCCTGACCAGTGAAGACTCAATTACCGCTATACTAGCCACCAAACAACAACGCCATGCCAACGAAGAAGAGAAGATCTCTGCTAAGAAAAAGCACCCAAGGCCCTATACGGGTCGAAGGGCTAAAATCCTCACGGCGGGGCGCCTGGGCCAGTGAGAAAGGCTGCTGCTGTACACCCCAGGGTGAAATAGTGGGGACAGTTCGTCCATGCTTTTACCTGAAGTGTGAGCAATTTTAGGGACGGTGCCAAACAGCTTATATATTGTGCTTCCGGACGACCTTGGCAATTCGGTCTGTGGTATTGTGGATGAAAGGCAGGTAGGCAGTTCACTTCTTTCTGTGAGCTTGTATGCAGGGCTCTATGAATCTGTACACCGTTTTAACCATTTCCTTGGAAGTGACTGAGTATGTTCATCTGCTCTTGAATATTTGATGGCTCACACATTCGTGACACTCTCTCGGTGAGTGACGTGAGAATCCTGTTTTTGTGCTGGATGATAGTGAGAATCTTCATGCAGGTAGCGATTTATGTGAGTAGGCTTATGATAGACGGTATGTCTTAAGGGGCCGTCTGGTTTCCTTCTTACTAGAACATCCAAGAAAGGAAGGCATCCGTCCAACTCCACCTCCATAGTGAATTTTATATAATGATGTTGCTGATTTAACATGCATACATACATCATTCTAGAGCGTTATGCCTTTCAGCGTTCAGTCTGCAAGCATCTGTGAATTTACTAAATGTCGCCACAATCCTCTATTTGCAACTAGTGCTGTGGCCTCATTTTGTTCTATACCTCCTATTGTTAAATCGTTAGAAACTGAGTCGAACCATCGTCGTCTAGGTCTCCCTCTACTCCTCTTACCCTCCATAACGCTGCCCGTTACTCTCCTAGGTAACCTATCCTCCTCCATTCGCCTCACAAGACCCCACCACCGAAGCCGGTTTATGCGTACAGCTTAATCCATCGAATTCATTCCGGACTTAGCCTTTATCTACCCATTCCGAGTACCTTCCTGCCATTGTTCCCACCTGTTTGTACCAGCAATCATTCTTGCTACTTTCATGTCTGTTACTTCTAACTTATGAATAAGATATCCTAGGTCCACCCAGCTTTCACTCCCGTAAAGCAAAGTTGGACTGCAAACAGACCGATGTAAAGATAGTTTCGTCCAGCAGCTGACTTCCTTCTTACAGAATACTGTTGATCGCAACCGCGAGCTCACTGCATTAGCTTTACTACACCTTGATTCAATCTCACTTACTATATTACTATCCTAGGAGAACACACAACCTAAATGAAATTATCTACCTGTTCCAGCTCTGTATCACCAATCTGACATTCAGTTCTGTTGATTTTCTTCCCTACTGACATCAATTTAGTCTTCAAAATGCTAATTTTCATACAATACTCATTGCACTTATTTTCAAGTTCCAAGATATTAGACTGCAGGCTTTCGGCACAATCTGTCATTAAGACCAGGTCGTCAGCATAGGCCAGACTGCCTACTACATTTCCACCTAACTGAATCTCTCCCTGCCACTTTATACCTTTCAGCAGATGATCCATGTTAACTACGAACAAGGGTGAAAGATTACAGCCTTCTCTAACCGCTTAAGTACCCTGAACCAAGAATTCATTCTACCACCAATTCTCACTGTAACCCAATTGTCAACACAAATGCCTTTGATTGATTTTAATAATCTGCCTTTGACCCCATAGTCTCCTATATTTTCTCTCGGTACCCTGTCATATGCTTTCTCTAGATCTACGAAACATAAACACAACTGCCTATTCCTCTCGTAGCATTTTAAATTACCTGGCGCATACTGAAAATCTGATCCTCTCAGCCCCGCTGTGGTCTAAAACCACACTGGTTCTCATCCATCTTCCTCTCAACCACTGATCGCACCCTCCCTTCCAAGATGCCAGTGAATACTTTGCTTGGTGTACTAATCAATGAGATACGTCAATAGTAGTTGCAATCCTTCCTGTTCCCTTGTTTATATATAGGAGCAATTACTGCTTTTGTCCAATCTGAAGGTAACTTACCAACCCTCCATGCTAATCTTACTACTCTATGAAGCCATTTCATCCCTGCCTTCCCACTATACTTCACCATTTCAGCTCTAATTTCATCTATTCCTGCTGCTTTATGACAATGGAGTTTATTTACCATCCTTTCCACTTCCTCAATCGTAATTTCACCAACATCATTTTCTTCCTCCCCATGAGCTCCATTGTTCGCGACACCACCATGAAGATTTCCTGTTACGTTGAGAATATTTTCAAAATATTCCCTCCACCTGTCCAGTAATTCTTGGGATATATTATGGGTTCACCTTAACTACCCAAAACACTGTTCATTTTCTTTTCCCCTCCCTTCCTAAGATTCTTTATTACTGTCCAGAAAGGTCTCCCTGATGCTTGACCTAGCCCTTCCAGGTTATTATCAAAATCTTCCCACGACTTTTTTTTGGATTGACCAACTATTTGTTTTGCTCTGTTTCTTTCATATACCAGTAGCGGCTGGTGACTCAAATGGCAGGTGGGGCTAATGTGGGTATTATTATTATTATTATTATTATTATTATTATTATTATTATTATTATTATTATTATTGTACCAGGCGGTACACCTCCACGCCGCTAGTTCAAATATTGCGCCAATTTAAACTCCTCTACAGGAGAAGTTTGGAACCTTGAAAACTGAACTAATTCTACTATTTCTTAAAGGATGTCACTACGGTAAATGGTGTAATTTTGAAATTTTCTGAACTGTGTCTATTCCGACGTGTTTTTGTTTACTATCTAGCAAGAAGTGTGGATGTCCTCTTCTAGACGTCACTGCCTAAGAACTATAATTATGCACCCTAGTACGAAATGAGGGAACTGTTTTTTGAAGAAATTTGTTATTCATAAGTTTGTTCTTTGTTAAATTTCTTTCATTCATTATTTGGGTTGGCAGTATAACCCTTCACTTTCCGCCAGTTTTGAATTTAACCAATCAGTAATTTCTGTAATTAATTTTCCGCCAATCATAGCTTTCTTCCTCAGGTTTCCATGTGTAATTCCTAGTCTACCAATAAAGTTGGAGGGGTGTGTCTTTTCATTCTTGAAAGGTCTCGAATTTTCCACGAGGGTATAAAAACTGCTGATTTTCTCGTCTCCGGGCCACTTCATCGACAACTTGCTTAGTGTGTGATTATGTAGCAGGGGGCGGGAAGCGCCTCTTTCTTCGGGCAGCAGTTCATCAACAAGGTAATGGCCTATTAACATCTTTATTTCTTGCTAGCTCAGCAGTTTTAACTCTCGGGGGAAGGTTCGAATCCTTTTCAATGTAAACCTTACTATATTCATGTAAATTAACCGCAATTTGGGATAGAGTGTGCTTAACCCTCTCGAGCTCCCACTCATGTTGTTTTGAGGCGACTACGTTTTCATACCCGATTTTCTTCTCTTCTTAGTGTAATAAATTATTCTTCTACGAGTCACCTCCCTAGTATGGGATTAGCCCCTGTATAACTGGCCGAGTGCCACCTAGGTTTTAAGAATTTTCATGTAGGAGTGCAAGCTACGCCTCCAGTCAATTTGGTTTTTTGGGCCATTTAATCAACCCAGAGTTTGTTTTCTTCATGTGAAGGCCCTGTAGGTTGGGTACAAGATACCCCTGTTTCACTGTATGTGTGCCTTAAGGGCAGTTAGGAATGAAGTTTGTTGTAGCCTTTGATAGGCTTGTAAAATTGAGAGCGGGTCTACTCTTTTTCTCTTAACATTGTAATTAGGAGCAAGTGCTCCTCGGACTTAGGGGTTTTCTGCCCTTCAGCTATGGTGGTTGTGAGCTGAGAGCTCAGGAATTAAACTTGGGGCTCGAAGCCCAAATCTTGTAACGACTGTAATCTGTAAATTCTTAAATTGTTGATCTGCTACTTGGTACCTGTTACACCTTTGTTATTTGTTGTCATTTGTTGATTTTGGAAACGAAAATATAACCTTTGTTAAAGTTTTAAATTAACTTTAATTCTGCAGTTGAGACCTATTCCCGCCCGCACCTTCTTTCACCTCTAACTACCACGGATAACTCCGTAACAATAATAATAATAATAATAATAATAATAATAATAATAATAATAAAAATTATTATTATTATTATTATAATAATAAAAATTATTATTATTATTATTATTATTATTATTATTATTATTATTATTATTATTATTATTATTAATGTAGGTTTTGTTGCTTCTGCTGTGGTATATACACGCATGTTAAACGTTTTCATTACATTTTTATTGACAGTATCAGTCACATTAAGCATGCATTATTCTAATTCATGCTAATAATAAAATACTTCAAACGTTACCTCATTTATTAAGGAACTGCGCTCGTCGATTCTTCTGCGATGCAAAGAAATCAATCACTTTTCGGTTGAATTACGGAATCTCTGCAATGACGTTCTTATGAATACTAAGCACACACAGCTAATACATTTAAACTTTCTCGTCCCAGTGAGTTCTTTAGATACGTTTTAACTCGTTTTAGAGTACTGAAACAACGTTCCAATTCCGCGGTTGAAATCGCGGTTGTAAGGACTATGCTAGTTTGTGTACTTCTGATAAGGCTCTTTCCATATTTTTTATTTCATTAGAGTTCAAAGAGAAGTTACGCTCATTACATTCGCAAATGTAGCATTCCTATAAAGCAGAGTTAGATCACTTTCTAACTTATCCCTCATAAGCATGGGATAATATTTCACTGCACTGGTTACAAGCACTCTAGGAAAAGTAACTTTATGTTCAACGAAAAATTGTGGATAATTGAAGAAAAGCTGCGCTTCTTCCAAAAAGCGTTTCATATGATTCAAAATTATGTTACATGCTTCCTTACCATAGACATATTCACTTCTTTCCGCGCACGTTTTGTTGGGTGTTCAGAATTTCATTCCGACTCAGGTAAATTCCTTCTGATGACTTTAATTGCAGTTTTGAAATGCTGAATTGCAGTACGAATATTTAGAGCATCGTTTGATGATTTCTGAAGTGTGTTGTACAGAATGTTAACGTTTATCAGAACGGAATTAAAAATTGAGAGAAAATACAGGAATTTCTCAACATTCAAGAGATTATCTAATCCTACTGCCTCTCTAACTGTAACGTCATCCCAACCATCGTCATTTTTGAATGCTGTCAAAACACTCAAGAAAAGCATCCTTATTGTTGGAGACAGTTTTAACAACTCTGCTATGAAAATTCCAGCGCATTTCTACAGTTTTGAGAACCGCGCTGCCACAGACAGATCTTAATAAATCAGTGCACTTGGAAGAAACAGAAAAAAAAATGAAAATCCCTATATATTGATGAAAAACAACTTCACTGATTTAACAGTCGAGCACGCTTTTTTTTTTTTTTTTTTTTTTTTTTGCTATTTGCTTTACGTCGCACCGACAGACAGGTCTTATGGTCGTCGCCATAAGACATATCTGTGTCGGTGCGACGTAAAGCCCCTAGCAAAAAAAAGGTCTTATGGCGACGATTATTTCTTTATTACCACGTTTAGCTGATGAGCGTAATAGTGAATGAAATGTGCGTGAAGAAATGTATCTCTTATCTTTACGTGCATACATTTTCCCCCCAACTAAATACGGCAGCACCATCATAGTACTGAGCAATTAATTTCTGTTCTAGCTTGTACGGTTCTGATTGTTGTTTGAGAACTTTAAACCGTCTGCAGTTCGTTCTTGAATACGGAAAAAGGAAATGAATCTCTCAACTGGGCCACTTTGAGCAACATATCGCAACAATATAACTAGTTGTGTCATGCATGATATATCTGAAGTTTCATCTGCCTGAATGACTACATATTTAGCTCTTATTTCCTGTACTATCGTCTCACTATAGTCTGCAAACATACAATCCAGTAATTCATTATGAATTATTTTCGAGGTTTCTTTATACTTAGAATTGAGAAGATGATCGCTTAGAATGCTGTCTAGTGCCACTAGTTAGTGATGGGCAACGCTCTCGCTTGAGAATCTCTAGCCTGACGTCACAGATCTCGAGACTCTCGCGAGAAACTCGAGACCGATTCTCTTGTGCTGCGATCTGTACGACGTCCCAGTAGCTACGAGTGTAAGCTTCACAGTTTACCATGAGCAGTTATTGCGTGAAATAACGTTCTCATATGGAAAAGTGTAACCCAATACATTTTGTGTAAAGCCTGGAAAAGTACTGCATGTTCAACTAAGAACCTATTAATACAATTAACGAAAGTAAAAACAGAATATCAGTAGCTTAAACTATTCACGACTTATTTGAGGTGAACATCTCAGCTGAATAACCCTGTATAATTTGTGAATAACTGTAGATAGGATGTTAACCTACCTGGATACTAGAGACGTGCATTATTCGAATTTAAGACTGGGTAAGATGTGCCTTGCTGCATATGCAACCACCACTACGCATGAGTAAAACGTGTAATCTAAAATGTCTGAGTTTGCTCTAATTCTTTCGACAGGGTTGATGGGCAATGCTCTCGATGCCGATTCTCCTGTGCTGCGATCTTGCGACGTCCCAGTAACTACGAGTGTAAGCTTGATAGTAGGCCTATACCATAACCAGTTATTGCGTGAAGTAATGTTCTCATATAGTAACGTGTGAGCCGATAAAGATTGTCAAAAGCCAGGAGATGTGCTGCATGTTCAACTATGAACCCCTTGATACCTTTAACGAAAGTGAAAACAGAATGTCAGTATATTACGTTGTTCACAACTTATTTGAGATGGACCTCTTAATTGAATAACCCTGTATAATTTGTGAATAACTGTAGATAGGATGTACATCTGCCTGGATACTGGAGATGTGCATTGTTCGAACTTGAGACGGGGAAAGATGTGCTTTGCTGCATATGCAACCACCATTACACATGAGTGGAACGTGTAGTCTCAAATGCCCGAGTTTCCTCAAATTCTTTCGACAGGGGTGATGGGAAACGCTCTCGAGACCGATTCTACTGTAATACGAGCTGTGCGACGTCCCAGTAACTACGAGTGTAAGCTTGATTGTATATCATCAGCAGTTCTCATATGGAAACGTATGTGTCGATACATTTTGTTAAAAGCCTAGGAAAGCACTCCATGTTGAACTATGAGATACTTAATACCATTAACGAAAGTGAAAACAGAATATCAGTATATTAAATGGCTCACAAGTTATTTCAGGTGGACATCTTAGCTGAATAACCGTTATAGTTCGTTAAGAACTCTAGATATGATGTACACCTACCTGGATACCTCGCAATTGTTGTCATTAATGATAATAATGCTATTAGCTTTATGTCCCACTAAATACTTTTACTGGTTTTGGAGACGCCGAAGTGCCGGAATTTAGTCCTATAGAAGTTCTTTTAAGTGCCAATAAATCTACCGAGACGAGGCTGACGATTTGAGCACCTTCAAATACCACCGGACTGAGCCAGGATCGAACCTGCCACGTTGGGGTCAGAAGGTTAACGCCTCAACCGCAATTGTTGTCGACAGGGTAGTTTCTTATGATGCAGACCGGGCCGGAGGTGTTCTGTGAGGAATCCCCTTCATTGATATTATGTTTCTTTAAGTGCCGGATCATCCCAGAAGTATTTCTGCCGGTGTATTTTACTTCTTTTGAATAAACAACACAGCGGGCTGTGCTATGTGGCATGTCTTCAAAATAACCGACATCCAAGACTTACGTTGCGTTTCTGATTTCGTCTTAAAGTTGTCACATATAATTAGACACAATTACACATTGCACCGTCATATACCAAAGTATCTAATTATGACGCGAATCATTGTAAGGAATTATTTACTTCGTCACCAAAATATCGGTAAACACAAGCAGTGGTCACATGATATTGAATGTGGGGTCTGATAAAGATATACACCTACCTGTCGAAAGAACAGGAGCAAACTGAGGCATTTTTAGATTCACGGTCCACGCATGCGGAATGGTGGTTGCATATATATCAAGGCGCATCTTGCCCCGTCTCGGGTTCGAATAATGCACGCCTCTAATATGCAGGTAGGTGTACCAACAGTAACCGCCAGTTTCTGTACTGAGGTTTCTCATTAGTGTACTTATCGCTGCATACTGTACAATACCAGAATGAGTATCCTTTATAATAATGTTATGCTGCGTCAAAATATACCTCGGTAGGAATGAAGGAAATGGACAACCTAGTCGCTTGTTGACACGTATTTACGAAATGAAGTAGGCTCGTGGTTGGCTATTCGCAAACTCGGCACAAACAACATTCAGCTCCGTCTACATTTAGGCCTACGACACGCTGCTTGCCACACAATGCGGGGACAACACTCTCGAGATCTCTCGAAATTTCTCGCGAGAAATAGTGCCTGCGCTAGTCTCGAGTAATCTTAAGAAATCTCGAGACCCCGTCTCAGACTGCCCAACACTACCACTAGTTCCAAGAGATCCAAGAATACCCCACGATTATATGAATTGTCCATCTTCGTTACGACCTCGAGGAGGTAGTTCATGTGTTCCACAAAATTTTATATAGTTAATTATCCTGTTTAAAATGTTTCTGTTCTTATCAACAAGTTCGTTGTGATTAGAAACACAACAGCCTTCATTTAATTGAGTCAAAATGTTTACAGAACGAAAAATATTATATTTTACGTTGTTTTCAATATGTGTTTCTGAGTTCTCGACTTTCCTAACTCTTTCTGATAGATGTTCAAGATCAATTGTGTATGTTACAGTCCAAATAATTTCTCCACCAAACAATAAACACGAAACACAAAAGCGTCTTCTTTTCTTCACTCACAGTCAGCCACTTGTTCTTGTCAAACCAAGATAATGCAAATGTTCTTTTCTGATTCTTG
Source organism: Anabrus simplex (assembly GCF_040414725.1). Taxonomy (NCBI): domain Eukaryota; kingdom Metazoa; phylum Arthropoda; class Insecta; order Orthoptera; family Tettigoniidae; genus Anabrus; species Anabrus simplex. Next base: position 340,516,296 of record NC_090266.1, on the reverse strand, counting down.
CAACTCTAATGAAGCTTCAGATCACTAGGTTGGTGCGCGCCAAGTCTTTTTACTTCTAATTTTTCTTCCAAATTTAATGACGAGAATGGAGTTTTCACAATAGTATCTACCCCGTTCATAATAAAAGACAAGTTATTAATAATTTCACTACGTACTATTCACTGTTTTAAACACTACATACTAATCACTGCTAAACAAAAGCTATCCAGAAGTTATGCTTTCCACTCCACAACTACAAAAAGCGAACTGTAAACTAAAATTCGAAACGTGTCGAAAGCTTCACTCTGTGAATGGTCACAAGACCAAGTTACATGTGGTCAGAAAAATACAAGTGAGTTTGCAATAACGTCGCCATAACACCCGCCGCTACAGCTTCGTCTATACTTTTTTATTGAGGGCATGTCAAAGCTAGCCCCTTGCTTCACATTTTAAAATGCATTGAAACTTTCACTCCCTCAAAGGTTCACTCACTAGCCTTCAAAAGAGTTACAAATAATCACTGTGAGGGCTGATAGCGAATTAGCCCCTGTGTCAGGATAAACATAGAAAACACGTAATACAATCATACTTTCATTTTATCATATCATTAATTACTTCAGGACAGTGGTACTCAGATATAAATTTGGTCTAATTAAATTAATTACCTAAAATATGAGTAATATAACATTTCTATTATATCCAAAATTCTGGTGGGGCTAAGCCCCTTTAACACTTAATGACGCACCGCCCCTGTCATCCACGTACAATTCCCTATCTGCATCAGCCCTCGGTTGGAGCCATTACTGATAAGCCTTCTTTTTACGTGTACAAGATGCTCTCACTTCATCATTCCACCAAGATGTTCGCTTTTTCCCATCCTTACAGTTGTTCGTAGGTATTCCTTTGCTTTTGCTACTACAGCATCCCTGTATGCTATCCATTCTCTTCCTATATCCTGAACCTGCTTACTGTCCACTGTTCGGAACTTCTCACTAATCATATCCATGTACTTTTGTCTAACTTCCTCGTCCTGGAGATTTTCTACCCTTATTCGTTTGCAGACAGATTTCACTTTCCTTATCCTAGGCCTAGAGATACTTAGTTCACTACAGATCAGATAGTGGTCTGTTTCATCGAAAAATCCACGAAAACCCGCATATTCCTAACAGATTTACTGAATTCGAAGTCGGTTAATATATAGTCTATTACGGATCTGGTACCCTTGAGTCCCATATGTAGCGGTAAATAGCCTTATGCTTGAAGAATGTATTCGTAACTGCTAAACCCATGCTAGCACTGAAGTCCAGCAAACGCTTCCCATTCCCATTAGCTTCCATATCTTCCTCGCATTTACCAATCACCCTTTCATATCCTTCAGTTCTATTTCCAACTTTCGCATTGAAATCGCACATTAGCACTATCATATCCTTGCTGTTGACTTTGACTACGATGTCACTCAATGCTTCATGAAACTTCTCAATTTCATCCTCATCTGCACCCTCACATGGTGAATACACTGAGACGATTCTCGTCCTAATTCCTCCAACTGCCAAATATACCCACATCATTCGCTCGTTTACGAGCCTAACAGAAACTATGTTGCGTGTAATAGTATTCCTGATGAACAGACCTACTCCAGACTCTGATCTTCCCTTTTTAACACCCGTCAAGTACACGTCGTAATCTCCCATCTCTTCTTCGTTAGCTCCCCTTACCCGAATATCATTTACTCCTAGCACATCCAGATGCATCTTCTTTGCTGACTCAGCCAGTTCTACTTTCTTCCTTCCATACGCCCCATTAATATTGATAGTTCCCCATCGAATTCCATTTCGTTCGCCAAGTTGTTTCCAAGGAGTCCCTCGCCTGTCAAATGGGAGTGGGACTCCATTACTCCCATAGGTCCGAGGCTCGCTTAAAGTGTTCTGAGCTCGGTAAATTCATGAAGCAGGATGCTACCATACTTGCACATAGTCCAAGTGAGGATCTCTCCTCTAACGGGTTAGGGACCACTGGTGCATGTATAGCCCTAGCCGCCTGAGCAAAAGGAGGGCCATGACTCAGAATATGTCCGAGATGCCCACTCCCATTCCGTAGCAACAGGTAGCTCGACTCTCAGGACCACTTACTAGGCCACTCAGCCGTTTCCCGTGGTTCATGAACTAGGGCGTGACTACAGTAACCCACCCCATGAAGGGGTTTAAATATACATTAAGTATCTCAGGACCTTCTGTCCATACCACAAATGTGTCATCAACATACCTTCGCCGAATCATAGTTTTGACGGCCGCCGAAGCATTCGCCTCCTTCTCAAAATGCTTCATAAAGAAATTAGCCACTACCGGCGATAGTGGACATCTCACAGCCACCCCATCAGCCTGTTCGTAAAACTGCCCACCCCACAAGAAATAGCTCGAATTCATGCGAATCGTAAAGAGTTTCACCTTGTTTTCTTGACAGGGCACAGGCCCAAAAGCCCATATCATTTCTAGAATGTCATTGTCTTAAACCATTCATGAGTTATTTGAGGTGGTCATCTTTGCTGAATAACCTGTATCATTTGTTAATAAATGTAGATAGGGCGTACATCTACCTGGATACCTCACAATTGACGACAGCGTAGCTTCTTGTGATGCAGAACGGGCCGGGTGTATTCTTTGTGGGGATTCCCCTTCCGTGATAGTATGCGTTTTTAAGTGCCGGGTCATCCCGAAAGTATTTCTGCTCACGCATTTTAGTTCTTTTGAACAAACAACCTAGCCAACTTAGTTTGGCGCTGTCAAGGGGAGGCTGGAAAATAGACACAGCGGGACAATTCGAGAGCGATTTGCGGTGATCTGTAACTGAAATGCTAGGTGACCCTGAAACCAGTCTCCTATTTGCCACCACGACCATTTTCGTTTCAAAACGGTCCCATTCGCGGATGCACGCCATGCGACAAACACAGTGGAGTACCTGACGACAGAGTATACGGTTATACTGACCGATAGATCGAATCGTGTATCTCATACTTCAGCCAGTGAGCAATGCACACTATCATCATCAACATCATTATCTGATAATTTTTTGTAATGGACATCGTATGATGCGGTAGTAGCAGCAAAAAAACAGAAGCCATAACGCTGCAGCCGATGCTGCTACAGAGATACAGCGCAACCTTGGAGAAGCTTATCGTCGCTGCCGGGACAAGACCTCTGTGAAATATTTTAGCTTAGGACTTCGGCCGGTAAAGTTCTGTCATCTAAGGTGCAATATTGTGTGAATATTGTCAAGGTATTCTCTTCATAATGTATGTGTTGCGGGTCAGTATATCTCCAAAAATATTATCACATAGGAGGTTTTGTCCCGGCAACGGCGTTATGTTCAACGTACAGACAATCCTCTGGAATGCTGGCGTTGCAACGAGAGCCGATCTCCATGGCTAAATGGTTAGCGTGCTGGCCTTTGGTCACAGGGGTCCCAGGTTCGATTCCCGGCAGGGTCGGGAATTTTAACCATCATTGGTTAATTTCGCTGGCACGGGGGCTGGGTGTATGTGCCGTCTTCATCATCATTTCATACTCATCATGACGCGCAGGTCGCTTGCGGGGGTCAAATCAAAAGACCTGCACTTGGTGAGCCGAACATGTCCTCGGACACTCCCGGCACTAAAAGCCATACGCCATTTCAACGAGAGCCCATATCCCACATTGTGTGTTTTAACCAGCGAATACCTCTCTATGCCGGCTACATCAGTTCCGAGTGAACAGGTATATTCCAATACTGGTTTAATAAACATAGAAATAGGTTGCTGGGGAAGCTCGTACGCAAATGTATATTTTTTTAAATAAGAATTAATTGGCTGAGAAGATTGCATTGCATTTTTGCATTGTGATGAGGCCCACATTATTAATACTATTATTTATTCTAGACAGCCGTTTGCTCTCACGAAGGTATTGTAAATGTGTGGAGCATATATGGTATAATTATAGTTTGATAATAAATTAAATTAATGAGAGAGAGATTTTTATTACAAAGAATATTGTACGCTTCGATGGCCGAGAGCGAAACGGTTACAATTCAAAATCCATTTTTGTCAGAAGGGTTTAAAGTTTTATCATTTACGTCATTACCTCCCAAAAGTACACTTGTTACACAATTTTTAAGAAAATTGGTGTGTTCATAGTTCTCACAAAATTTAATATAATCTGGAAAAGAGTTACTACTCAAAAGGACTCTTTCTAATTAAGCAAAGCGACTAATGTCAGAAAACTGAAAACCGTGAGACGTGCTTCCTGGCATTACACTTTTTGTTGCAACACTTTCGGAGGTTGTACAGGTCGAAATAAGCTGTACATTAATGGTCAAATCTTGAATGTGAACTTTTTGAGTTGTAACCCTTTCGTTCTCAGCCATCGATGTGGGTTTTTGTATTCTATCAACGAATATTGGTGGGTTGTTCCGTGCGCGAGGCATTTACCTAAAAACCAAACCCCACGGCTCAAGAGCCCCGAACGGCCATGGCTTACCAAGTGACCGCTTCGCATCCCGAAGGCCTCCAGATTACGAGGTGTCGTGTGGTCAGCACGACGAATTCTCACGGCCGTTCTTCTCGGCTTTCTAGACCGGGTCCGCCATTTCACTGTCAGATATATCCTCAACTGTAATCTCGTAGGCTGAGTGGACCTTGAACTAGCCCTAAACCCAGGTGAAAATCCAGGAATCGAAGCCGGGGCCTCCGGGCAAGAGGCAGTCACACTACACCTATACCGAGAGGCCGGCGAAACATTTATCTGCTAACATCTTTTATCACATCATTATTAATGTTATTGATTCCTCCATTGTCTCGCTTTCACCGTGCAGTTCATGACGTATGTTTATGTCTTGTTTGCAGTCAAATCTACTGCTTGTGATATGGTTCAATTACCCAGCGGAATAAGCTAATAAATAATGCACAATATTCCCCAAGATAAGACTAAGTTGGTCGTAATACTCTTATTCAGGTTTACCCAGTAAAGCAGATTTATGTCTTAAAAGTCTTGTATTATAGACGTCGTACTAATAACAAATTACGCCATGACTAGAGGCTGGATATGGTGGTACAGTATTAACGATATTCGTGATTTGTGTGTGTTTTATACCGAGCGTGGTACGGCACGGCACTCAGTTTCATCTCTGGTATATACAGTACGTGATTTTTGGGTTCGTTCATGCCGCAAATTAACATCATAGCCTAATAGGGTATAAAGAACAGCGGTGTAAAGCGAAAAGAAAGCCTATCTCGAATATTCGTTGGTTTCTTTGTACTGAAACATTCATATAGTTACATGGTTTAGAATTTGTTTGGTTTTGATGCTTTATTATGTAATATACCGACCTACCATTTTATAATATTTAGTCATTAGTTGTGAACATTGTTCATTGTTATATAAGATAAATAACGATTCAGAACACAGGCACAAAATGTATTGGCATACACGTTTCCATATGATAAAGTTATTTCACGCAATAACCGCTGATGATATACAGTGGGCACAGAAAGTATTCGTACAGCAACATTTTAACATATACCTTGTATATTAAGAACCATGAACTAATATAAACACATCCAGTGGGACTTACGTATACAGAAAAGACAACACCTCGCTGTACAATAGCTATGATGAGATTTACAGCGCTCAACATAATAAAAATAAACTCGTCTTTTAACACAATAAAAAGTATTCGTACACTATTAGATAATTCATATACCTGCCTAAGTCTTTGTTTAAACACAGCCTTTAGTTTTGATGACCTGTTCCAGATGTCTTGGCATTGAGCTAACTAAACGTTCGATGTACTTTTCAGATATGTTGGACCATTCGTCTGAGAGTATCTCTTTAAGATGTTCGTTACTAGTAGGATGGCGTATTCGCACTTCTTTGCCTAGATGATCTCACAGGTTCTCTATCGGATTGAGATCTTGGACTCTGCGGTGGAGTGAGGAGTCTTCTCGGGGCATTGTACAACAACCATTCATCGGTTATCATAGCACAACGCTTAGGATCATTATCCTGTTGGAAGTGGAAGACTCCTTGCAAATGAAGCTGGTGTGCACTGCTATTTAAATTATGGAGCAACGCATCTACGTGCTTCCTGACATCTATAATACCATCAATAAATGCCAGGTTTCCCACTTCATTCGTAGCCATGCAGCCCCAAACAATCACACTCACTCCTCCGTGTGTTACTTCCGCCATACCTTGCTGCTCCTAATAGTTCCAAAGTGATATGCATACTAAAACCTGCTTCTGAACGAATCGCTTCATCAGAAAAATAATGCTGATCCAAATGTCCATTGCTTTTTCACATTACTCTTTCGCGAACTGTAGGCGCTTCTGCCCATTTCATTCATTTATAAGTGGCTTCTTTCGTGGACTACTACGCAGGTTCGCACTGTGCAATACATTCCTTCGGAACGGTTCGTTTCGTGTCGAACGCACAATATAGCGTCGCTTCCGTACTGTCAGCACTTTCGGACGACCAGAACTGGGTTTCTTTTCTGTTTGTCTGCTGTGCTTGTATTTATTAACTATTGAAATCACTGTAGTAAAGCTAATGCCGAGCTGTTTTCCAATTTGAATATAACTTTTACCTTGTTAATACAGTAACACTATATTCTATCGTTGACTCGATGAAAGTTCCGTCTTTTTTCGTCCCATAAAAAATAACCTTGCAACGACAGCACAGAGACCACTGAAGAGATAACAACCCCTGCTGCAGATACAGCGGCGTAAACCTCTGCGACAACTGATTTAACCCATCACAAAGACAGCGCACTCTACGAATACTTACACTAGTGTCCAAAAGTTAAACATAATCACTAAACGAGGCCATACCGCCTGATAGGAATGTCAGACGGATTGCTGAACAAACGGAAACTGAATAACACATCATATGCCATACAACTTATCCAAAAAACAGTGTCAGAAAGGTTCTGATAGCTAAGGTACACATTTGACAACAACTAACAAAACTTTGCAATGTCTACCACAACAAAATATGCTGTTAATGGGGTGTATCGTTACCCCTAACGGCCACACATGCTTCCCAGCGACGTGGCATGCTCTCTGTCAGATGGTCCAAGAGCTCTTGTGGCAGTCGATCCCATTCATCCGAAAGGGCAATGCGAAGGTGTTGGAAGGTCCTTGGTGGAGGCTGACGGGATACAATTCACCTCCCCAATTCATCCCAGGCATGTTCTATAGGATTCAGATCCGCAGACCTCGCTGGCCAGTCCATGCGATTAACGTATTCCCCAGCCAGAAATTCATCCACCAGAGCAGCGCAGTGCGGTCGGGCATTATCGTCCATTAAGAGGAAGTATGGACCAACCGCACCTCTGAAGAGTCGAACATGTGGTCTCAGTACCTCATCCCTGTATCTTCGAGCGTTAACAGTGTCCCTTGGACCACCCATGAAGATGTGCAGGACCGTACGGCCATTGAACATGATGCCTCCCCACACCATGACGCCACCACCACCATACTCGCCCCGTTTCACGATGTTCCTGCGGTTGTATCGGCTACCCGGTTCTCTCCAGAGTAATGTGCGACGGGAATCGTTATGCAAACTGAACCGGGATTCATCTGTGAAGAGCACATGCCTCCATTCATTCATGGTCCAGTTTCGATGTTAACGGCTCCACAGTAAACGGGCCCGTCTCTGTGCTGGAGTGAGCGGGACGCACACCGCAGGACGTGGGGCAAACAACCCTGCTGTTCTGAGACTCCGGTACACAGTTTGCCGGGAAACGGCAACCCCTGAGACGGCTGCAAGCTCCACCGACAATTGTCTTGCAGGTGCACTCCGATTTCGTCAGGCTGTTAAGGCCAGATATCGGTCCTGCTGTTGTGTGGTTACCCTTGGTCGACCTGATACTGGGCTACGACTAACAACTCCTATGTCTCGAAATCGTCTCCAAAGCCTGGAAATGTCACCCTGTGGCATATTCAAGGATACGGCGACTTCGGCCTGTGTCTGGCCTTAGCCTACAAGGAATACAAAGCCTGTCCAATAGCTACTCATAGCTGTCCGCACTGTGGATGCTATATTTGCCGCTAGAAGCGCTGCATTCAACCTCACATGAACACCTCGGTTGGCGGTATTTCTACACGTTGTATGCTTACTGGTGACCTTTACTACGAAAGTTGAATGTTAATATTGATAGAAATATGAAACTCAATAATGATTTTGTTTTGTCCGAATCCTTGGCTGAATAGTCAGCGTTGAGGCCTTCGGTTCAGAAGGTCCCGGATTCGATTGCCGGCCAGATGGATGATTATAATCACGTCTAATTAATTCTTCTGGTTAGGGGTCTGGTATTTGTGTTTTTTTATATAGTGATTACTAGACCTCAGATTTTTAGGTGCTAAAATGTTATTTTAGCTGCCTAAAACAGACTCTCAAATGGGCTGTACAATATTTTTAGGCAGCTGCAGTTTTACGTACTACGTATCTTAATATGCATTATTTAAAACACCGTGCTGATTTTGCTAAATTTATAATAATTCGTTATGGGGAAAATATAAAACAAGTTTCACCCACCTCTTGCTGCAAACGTCGCAGAATATAATTTTACCATCCGATGTGAAACGGGTAAACTCTTGTAAATTGAGGATGAATTGGAAGCTGACACTTTCGGCTTAATTCACACACTGACCAAATGGGAAAAGGGTATTGTTAAAATACGTCAATGATATTACAATGGTGTACTGTTGCGTACCGTGTTGTAAACAAGGCTCTAGAAATAAAGTTCCTGGAACTTTTATCCATGAATTCCCTTGCCAAGAACCAACTAGGGAATTATGAATTAAAGCAATAAGCAGACAAGGTATGGTACAGTAAATACGCAGACCACGTGTCGGCAAAAATTAGGTTACTTAATATTATTGCTCCTGTGCTGATGATAATAATTTCCTTATTCTGTTGTGTAACTGGTACCAACGATAAGTTATGGAACCCTAGTGACCGCTCCGTCGAGTGCTGCAATGGCATATATTGGAGGGTATTTGGTAAGAGTTGTCGAAGACCACATGCCATGTCAAGAGTGTGTTGATAAAATTAGTAGTATCCATAGTCCATCTCCACTAACGTCATTAATAAAAATCAAAGACAGAGGTGGTCTCACGTCTCAGGTATCCAAAGCCCAGTTTTGTTTCACTGCTGATGAAACTGGGGCAAGTAAGGGACGAAATGTTATCGGTAACGCTGGGCAGTCCAAAAATAGCACAAACATTAACCGAAATACTGATGCCACGTGTTGCTAAAAATCCTATTCTACAGTGTGGGAAAAGTGATCATCCTGAGGAATAAAGCAGAATAATACTGCAGAAGTTTCTGCACTCCTCTGTCACTAACTACGCTAATGGCATGCCAGATGAGTATCGCCGAGAATACTTCTCGAGAAAAAAAAACAATTTATGAGAAGAAATTATCAAGGAAAATAGTTAAAAGTCGTTCCTTTTCACTGAAAATCTACGGTGCGGTAGTAAAAATATCTAGTGAAGACCTTATATCCTTTTAAATGCCCGACATAAATTTCGACAGTTTTATGTGTTATTTGAAATGAACACAGCTGAATTGAACTCCTAGGGGTAAAAGGTGAACATTTATTATTTTCTACTTCATTCTGCACAGTAACGTATATAATATACAGGAAGTAGAGTGTAGAGGTAAATTTGTTCTGGTTTTAACTCCCGTTACCAATGCTACTGAATGCCTGATGTGAGGTGGTATACTAGCGCTGCAGCGGTCAAGACGCGCACTGCCAGGCGGACACTGTTTCTGGAGAGAGCACTGCGAGTGAGCAGGCTTTGTATTCCTTGTAGGCTAAGGTCTGGCCTGCTTCCAGGCGACCGAGTATTCTACCCTGCAAAACGGAGTCCAAATGGCGTCGTTGTGCCATTATGTTGTCACGTTCAGCACGAGGCTACACTCCGCACACTATAACAGGGCAAACACGACTGAGGGAATATGGGGCGCAGGAACTGTCTGTTTACCTTGCGGTTACGCCGCTAGTCAAAGCCGGGAACACTCCTTTCCTATACAGAGCGAACACGAAGGTTGGTAGGTGCATATGTCGTGTGATTTGCGGTCTATTTCCTGTTATCCTGCTTACTCGTAACTTATGCTTAACTTTTGAACACTAGTGTATCGTGCCGATCATGTTACATTTTTAAACGATCTGTATGTTCAGCACGTATATCTGATGTCTATCGTTATACCGTTTATAAATCTGACTTCAGCTCTTAAGCCGTAATGATGTTCCATCATATTCCATAGGTGTACGAATACTTTCTGTGGCCACTGTACTATCAAGCTTACGCCCGTCGTTACTGAGACGTCGCGAAGGTCGCAGCACTGGTCGAGAATTTCGCGCGAGTCTCGCGTCTCGAGTCTCGAGCAAAAGCATTACCCATCACTAGTTTGAGCCAGTTTACACGTCTTTCTTGCACAGTTGCTCAAAGCGAAACTCGTACAGTGATATAGTGAGATGTATAACAGTAAATAAAGGAAAACAACGTGCAGTGCATCGACGAAATGTATAACTGATAATACGAGAGATCTTAACGTTCATACTCATAAACTAGTTGTATTTCTTGTCACGTTGCACTCTTGTTTGTTTGTTTGTTTGTTTGTTTGTTGTTTCTGGGTAATTATGTTAACTTTATTATTACATTACATTAAGTGACCATTGCCACCGGAATGATTCCTATTTGCGATGTATTTGATAATAATAATAATAATAATAATAATAATAATAATAATAATAATAATAATAATAATAATAATACAATCCATACTCAGCAACTCATAATTTGGAACAGTGCAGCAGAAAGTTACATTTTGTCACAATAGAACAATTTTTGTCTTAAAATCAAACTCTTACACTTTCTAACTAACACACAATAATTGTCTTTTTCTACAGTAGATGCTGGAAATAGAATACGAATCGAAATAATTAATACTTTGTAGGAAGCCCTTTATTGTCTACAGTGTCCCTCAATCTCCTAGATATTGATTTCACCAGCTTTTCACGGTAACGCACAGGAATCTTGTTCCATTCTTCTAAAATTGATTGGTTCAAGTCATTATTGTGTTAGTTGAGTGCTGATGCACTCTAACTTTGAGGTGATACCATAGATGTTCTATTACATTAATATCCGGTGATTGGGGTGGATGTTTTTAATACTTTTGGGCACCTGTAAACAATCCAGGTACGGACTTTCGGATCATTATCCTGATAAACTTTGAATGTATCGCAAACCCGAGGTTTTGAGCACTGGGTTGCACATGTTTAAATATACATATTGGTCCATAATGTCTTCTATGAACTGTAAATTAACCACCCCACTAGCAGCCATACAGCCCCATATCATGAGAGACCCACCTCCATGTTTCATAGATAGTCGTAGATTATTCTCTTGAAGATCAGTATTTGGCGTACTCCATACCTAAGCCGTCCCATCGGATCCAAAGATGTTTATCTTACGTTCGTCGGTAAAGAGAACTGTTTCCCAAAATTCAAAATCCTCATTTTGGTGTTCCTTAGCAAATGCGACTCTCTCCTTCCGTTGACTCCACTATCGAAAGGTTTCTTTCTAGCTACTCGGCCGTTATAATTATGTTACCGTAACACATTTCTCACTGTTTCAGGATTACATGTCTTTCCTAACCACTTTTCAGCCTCTAAAGTCTACTTAGGAACAGATTGCTTTGGATTCTTTTTCACCTCATTAAGTAACCTGCGTTCATTCCTTTGACTGAAGATTTTTCTACCGGGCGAGTTACGGTTAGGGCCGCGCAGCTGTGAGCTTGCATCCGGGAGATAGTGGGTTGGAATCCCACTGTCGGCAGCCCTGAAGATGCTTTTCCGTCGTTTCCCATTTTCACACCAGGCAAATGCTGTGGTTGTACCTTAGTTAAGGCCACGGCCGCTTCCTTCCTACTCCTAGCCCTTCCCTGTCACATCGTCGCCATAAGACCTATCTGTGTCGGTGCGACGTAAAGCAAATTGTAAAAGGAAAAAAAGATTTTTCTGGAGCTCTCTCTTGCCTTGCTGACTAACACTTGAAACGTTTTATGATGTCTTGTACAGGGGAATGCGATCTATTTACGACTTTGGCTATTTCTCTTAGAGATTTACCTTGTCTGCGATGGTAGATGATACGTTGACATTCCTCCAGTGAAGTTTGTTCATTCAGACTTCCCATTGCATTTGTACTGTACCATATGTACTTTAAGCAGATCTCGGAATGAAGTACGTCTAACCTGGGCACAAATATGAGTAGGAATGAGGGAGTGAATGGGCTGTGTACTGCTTACATTGACATCCGCAGTGTATTGTACGAGTTTCATTTTTATCTGTTATGCAGACAGCTCACACAAACTATTTATTTCATATTTAATGTGTAGTTCCAGGTGATCGGTATTTTTTTGCTAGTTTTTTCCGTCGCACCGACACAGATAGTTCTTATGGCGACGATGGGACAGGGAAGGGCTAGGAGTGGGAAGGAAGCGGCCGTGGCCTTAATTAAGGTACATCCCCAGCATTTGGCTAGTGTGAAAATGGGAAACCACGGAAAAACCATTTTCAGGGCTGCCGACAGTGGGGTTCGAATCTACTATCTCCCGAATACTGGATACTGGCCGTACTTAAGCGACTACAGCTATCGAGCTCGGTGATCGGTATTTTCAGTACATAATCTGTAATGTCTATGGCATTAGACAATCCAGATTCCGTTTCACTTTCCATCATAGTTACCTTATTGCCATGATCAATACAAGGTTATACTTCAGTGTACGGTACTTCATTTTATAGACTGGTCGCAGATCAACAAAAACTGATGATTTAATGAGAATGCTATGCGCACGGCAAAACAGGAGAATAGTAGAGGGGCTGCGCAAAATAAATATTTGTTCTCTTATTCTGGCCCAAATACAGGTTCTTTGTAGATCTCATCCATGATTAAAATTATTATATTTATTAAACAGCGTATTTACGAGTAATTACTGTAAGAAGTTAACCACCTTACGTTATTTCCAAGAAAGAAAGAAAAGCAGCTGTGAGCTTGCATCCAGGGGATAGTGGGTTGGAATCCCACTGTCGGCAGCCCTGAAGATGGTTTTCCGTGGTTTCCCACTTTCACACCACTTTTCCCACTAATGTTCAGCCTTGCATTCAATTACTCATTTCTACTTTGAATCCCAATAAAGATATTATCTTGCAAGGCTATGAAAATTACAAGTTAAATAATCATAAGCAGCACAGTTAACTGTGTAAAGAAACTGCTGTGTGTTAAGCTGGTTCTTTTTTCCGATTGCAATGCGTTCACCTTTAAAAAGAACATCTGTTCGCAGGTATAAGTTGACTCAAACATAGCTCCGCCTCCGACAGCAAATTTCCGAAACGTGGATATTTAGGGAGATAAAATTTTCTTAAATACCACAATACAAATGAATTATTTACGCACTTATTACAAGTAAACTTCCGACAAAAATGTTAAAATCACGTGCGAAATAAAAATAAAAAATAAAAATATATAGTTTGTATCTCTGGTACCTTGACATGAACATCGCATTCTTTCATGTTTAAAATTATTATATTCATTAAATAGAATATTTACCTATAATTATTGTAAGTTGTAAACATTTTGGCATGTGGAACAATCTCACCGTCGGACAGCTCCTAAATTGTAATCACGTAAGCTGAGGACCTCGAGCCAGCCCTCAGATCCAGTTAAACATCGCTGATCTGGCCAGGAATTGAACCCGGGCCTCCGGGTAAGAGGCAAGCACGGTTCCCTACAACATAGGGCCGACAAAATCTCTGACCCGGTGAGGAATCCAACCAGGGACCCGTTAGACCAAAGGCCAGCACGCTAACCATTTACCCATGGAGGTGGACAATGTTTACAATGCATGTTCTAATTCCACAACTCTCATTTTTCGTGGGATATGGTTCTGAATGGCATGTTGAACTATTACAAGTACGGATAAGCAACACAGACAGCTCCTGAATGTCGCAACAGAGGATGATAATTTTGAAATAGGGATTCAATGTCCTGTAACACTGTCTTTTATCTTAATTGATTAGTGTCTTAACTGCTAGATGATGAGCAAAACTTAGCTGCAAACCTAAGCAGACTATTACATCTTCGTTTACTAAACTTACTCGAAATGTTGTCCTGCCAGGTTGTTAGAGAGTAGTCGCTGGCGTCCATTCGACACACAGACAAGTTTCCTTTCCGAGCTACAATGAGTCTCTACTATCATCTGTTCTAAACATACAGTAGTTTGGTAGTTCCACTCACATAAGAATTAATACATAATTTAGCCATCAACAACAACATTACGATGATAAAAGTTGCAAAAATCTCTACACATACTCTCATCAACCTTTCTTCAGTGAGATGTAGAAAGCCCAGAGAACTCTCTGCAAGGGCGTGGTAACTAAGAGCGAGGACCATACTTGCCAATTGTAATATCACGATAGTTACACTTCTTCCATAGACTGGCCTGCTCCGATCAGGCCAAAAACACATACTTTGTGCTACTTCAAGGTAACGATATTATTCTCTCCTCCTCACAAGGAACTATATACGAAATCGTCCAGCTGAAACCTATGAACTCCTCCGTTCGGACACATTTGAATAAATGATGGGCAGAGCGCAATACTGGTTCTGAGAAGATACCAACACAGTTTTTCTCTCTTTCTTGCATATCTGGAAAGACTGCGTCGCACCAGCGAAATTAACGTTTTCCCCTCGGATTAAGTATCTGAAACGGACAGTTAACCTCCAGTATCCTATGGAACATTGTGCTTTGGTTTTGTCGATTGATTTCTTTCTAGCCGTCTGTTTATCGATGTACTAACACAGTCATGTTTTAGACGACACATAAATAGGCCTGGGAATGTAACGGCCGTACTCTAAGTTACAGTCCCGACATTTGCCTGATAGAAATTTGGAAAACTCTTCAGTGCTGCCGACAGTGGGATCGGAATTTACGATCTCCTCAATGTAAGGTTACAGCTTCATGACGCATCCTGCGTGGCCAACTAGTTGAGTGGCAATTGTTTGATTTACCTCTTCAAGAAAAAGTACCGAAAGCGAAGTATGCTGCTGAATTCTGCTACAGAGCTCATCACCTCACTCGTACCAGTACGAGACCTCAAGTAAAACGCTATTCTGCTTTAATATTTCAGTAGGTCGCTTCAAGGCTCCATGATAGATGCGTCACGATGTCATAAGAATCACCATATACAATTTTAAAAAATAGATATTACATGACGATATGAACATGGAGAACCACAATATGAAATGTCCGGCGCGAGAGACCAAAATCAAACAAATATAACATTTCAATGTACTGTAGATCGACATAAGGGCCACATAGATGATTCAAGACTTCCATACATGGTTCAAAATACACCTGGAAATATCGCGCCTTAACTGTATAGTGTACGTGATTCTAATTTCGATTTAAAACATGAATTGGGTTTAGGAATGTGTTAAGGAAAGGAAAGGAAAGGAAAGGAGGAGGGTAATGAGAAGATGGTAATTTCCCACGTCGGTACCAACGTCAAGGCAAGCAGGGATAGGTGCTAACATAAGCTCACCGGACAAAAAGTTAGTCACCCCTGGTATGCTTAATTAGGCACCATTTAATACCGTGTAACTCCGCCTCTGGACATCATAACCGCCTGGTTTCGATTAGGAAGCGAATCGACAAGGTTATTCTGGTACGTCGCATCCAGGTTAAGGCAGTCGCTGAGGATTTGATCGCGCAACTCCACCAAATTGCGAGGATGCTGAATGTCGACGTTTTACCAGCTGTTGAAACATGTCCCACAGATTTTCAATGGGTTCAAATATGGTGATTTTGCAGGTCAATCGAGATGTAATAGTCACATATGCGTCCAGCCCGATAAACTTTGCTCTCGTCATCTTGAAAAATCGGGGTATCAATAGCATACTCACCATGCAGATGGAAACACCAGAATGTGTACTTAAATATACTGGTTCATGTTAGTGATCAGCTCAGTGAGTGGGCCTAATCTACGATACGAAAAACACCCCCAAAACATCACAGACCCACCTCCGGCTTGAACCTGACCTTGCACACAACGAGGATGAAATGCTTCATTTGGCCTTATGTGCACTCGATGACGTGTGTCATTGGAATACAGACAAAAACTTGATTCTCCAGAGCACATTACGTTCCGCCAGTCAGCTACTGTCTGCGTTCGATGATTTCTAGCCGACTGAATTCGCGCAGTTTTATGTGCCTGCGTAAGCAATGGCCTCTTGCGAGGTGACCGACTCCAAATATACATTGCAAACAGTTCCCGTCACAATGTTCTCTGTCTGACAGGTTGGGATGGACTTTCATTCACTGACTGCAGCAATTCCTGTCGGGTTTGGAAGCAACCAAAATTCTGACGCGTTTCGTGACCACTGCTTGTACACACATTGAACAATCCGCTGCGAAACACCAACAAACCCAGCAACTTCACGCACCGAATTGTCATGGGAACGGCCAAACACGATTGCCCCTTTTCGCCACTCTGTCACATCCTTACATCTAGCCGTGTTGACGTACACTGTCCGCCTGGAACATCCATGTTTCACTGAGCGCTACTGCCTTACGTGCGGTGGAGGATGGGACTCGTTCGCTGCGCCATCTGCACAGGCTTAACGACCTATCTCTGCGTGTACTAGGGTGAATAAGATTTTGTCCGGTGAGCTTAGTTAGGGTTATACCATATATTTATGAGAGTACGAGAGAAGTTTGAAGGAAAATCAAATAATTCTGCGCCAAAATCAGCGCCACCCTTTCCAAGTGTCTACACCCCCAAAACATCAAGTTGCCTATTATCTTGAGAGAGGAGCCTTACACCTAGTATGTCATGTTTCTCATACTTAACATTTTCGTAGCTTACAAATTCAATCCCGTAGTCTCTTCCCTCATTTTGCTCAATGCCTGCTCACACCACAGTCCCCACGCCTAAGGGATAGTGATTGGAGAGTGAACAGGGGGTTTAAATGGGATTATGGAGTGGGTATGTGGGAAACTGGGAGCGAGATTTGTAATCATAATGGGTGGGTAGGTGATAGGGGTCTACGCTCAGATGGCCTTCATTTAAACCACACAAGTACGTATAAGTTCGGGAGTTTGTTTAGAAGAGTTATTAGGAAAGTGCATCCAGGGAAACTGGCTGGACTAGGGAGCGGTGATGGGAATTTGGGGAAGTGGAACCCCAGTAAGGATGATAAAGTTGTTATTGTTAAACTGCAGCAGAATTATTGTAAAGACAGGAAAAGAATTCAGTAATCCAATATATATATATATATATACATTTAATAGATATTGTAATAGGAGTTCAATTATCATTAAGAAGTGGTATTATGAATGTGGAAATGTTCTCGCGGAACTGGAGTGTTTACCTGATCGATCGGAAAGATAGGAGGGAGAGTATCCATACTGGTGAAAGAGGAATTCGTACGATACGAAAAGGTTAAAAGACATTTGAGTGTAAGGTTTATCTCTAAATATAATACACAACTTGATGTTTTAGGTGTACAAATCTGGAAAGCTGATGCAGAATGATTTGCCAAGATGATCAGCTACGAGGGAAACAACACAGAAAGGAACGTTACTGTAGCGAGAGATTTCAATTAATCAAATGTTAACTGGTAAGGTAATGTATAATCATCATCATCATCATCATCATCATCATCATCATCATCATCAGTTTACCCTCCAGGGTCGGCTTTTCCCTCGGACACACAGCGAGGGATCCCACCTCTACCGCCTCAAGGGCAGTGTCCCGGAGCTTCAAACTCTTGGTCGGGGATACAACTGGGGAGAATGACCAGTACCTCGCCCAGGCGGCCTCACCTGCTATGCTGAACAGGGGCCTTGTGGAGGGATGGGAAGATTGCAAGGGATAGGTAAGGAAGAGGGAAGGAAGCGGCCGTGGCCTTATGTTAGGTACCATCCCGGCATTCGCCTAGAGGAGAAGTGGGAAACCACGGAAAACCACTTCCAGGATGGCTGAGGTGGGAATCGAACCCACCTCTACTCAGTTGACCTCCCGAGGCTGAGTGGACCCCGTTCCAGCCCTCATACCACTTTTCAAATTTCGTGGCAGAGCCGGGAATCGAACCCGGGCTTCCGGGGGTGGCAGCTAATCATGCTAACCACTACACCACAGAGGCGGACCGTGTATAATAATAATAATAATAATAATAATAATAATAATAATGATGTTATTTGCTTTACGTCCCACTAACTACTTTTGCGGTCTTCGGAGACGCCGAGGTGTCGGAATTTAGTCCCGCAGGAGTCCTTTTACGTGCCAGTAAATCTACCGACACGAGGCTGTCGTATTTGAGCACCTTCAAATATCACCGGACTGAGCTAGGATCAAACCGTCTGAGCCACTCAGCCCGACAGGAAGGTAATGTAAAATTGCAGAAATTAACATTTACAAGTAGTAAATAAGTTAATCTGGGTAGGACAGCTGAATTAGAAACAGGCGGAGCCAACTAGAGGGGGAAAATATTCTGGACGTTGTGCTGATAAAACGAAATGAGCTCTATAGAGAAACTGAAGTACTAGATGGTATAAGTCATCACGAACCTGTTTCTGTCGTAGTTAAGAATGAATGCGATAGAAAGGAAGGTTGTAAAACTAGGACTATTTTGCAGTACCATATAGTCGATAAGAGAGACATGGAGTCTTCACAAAGCAATTACGATCAGTGGAAAAATGGTAAATAAAAAATGAACAGCCTATGGGATGACTTTAGAGCACTTGCTGAGGAGTGTGAAAACAGGTATGTACTTTAAAGGTGGTGAGAAATGGGAAAGACCCATTTTATTGTACGAGGGCTGATCAACAAAGTCTGAGGCCGATTTTTTTCACAGATGTTTATTACTCCATTTCAATGTTTACATGATCTTTTCAAAGTAGTGCTCTCCTACGTCTGTGCACTTTTTATAGCGTCTTTGCCAGTCCTTGAACACATGCTGCAGACCATTCTGGGGTGTCAGGTCCTTGAGAATCGCCTCACGTTTCTTGAGCACTGCTTCAGAGTTCTCAAACCGAATGCCCCTTAGATTTTCCTTTAGTGATGGGAATAAAGATCACAGGGTGTAAAATCAGGGCTATAAGGTGGATGCGGTACACAGGTAATGTTGAATCAAGCCAGAAATTGCATGACATGATTTGCGACGTGAGGCAGTGCATTGTCATGATGAAGTCGCCACCCAGTCCGAGAAAGCTCTGGTCGTTTCTGTGCAATGTGCCTCCTCAGTGTAGCCAATACTGACGTGTAGTATGCTGCTGTAACAGTAGTGTGAGGGGGAACTGCATGCTGGTAAATCATTCCATTGTCTGGTATAAGAAATGCACGTAGCGTCTACACAATAGAGCATTACTACCAACCTACCGATACGAGAGTGCTGCCGCCTACGGACATTATGCATAAAAACCCGCCCTTTTCAAATATCTATGTTACAAATAGGAAGTTATCACGGAAGCTACAGGAAAAAATCAGTCTCAGTCTTTGGTGATCAGCCAACGTAACAGAAATAAAGAGGTACAGGTTAGAAATAAATATTTAGGAATGTATGTGGAACTTACTAAATCCTGCCTGCTGTCATTTCTTGATGGATACAGTACTTTTGCATCCATCTCTTGGCACAGGCCAGAGTAAAGTGTAGCTTCCACCGAAGTCCCAGTCAACATACATGGCTGTGACAGAATGGAAGTTGCTGGGGTATGGGTAGCGCTGAGTAATGACAGTCAGAGCATGACTAGTGCATCTGAGTGTTATGAAAGGTGCTGCTCATAGGGTCAGTCGTGCTGCAATAGTACTTTCTGACCCAGTGAGGAAAGCAATGGCAAACTACCTCACTCCTCATCTTGCCTAGTACGCCCCATTTTGGTGCTGCCATTGGTTTTTGGGGTTTCCTTATAACCGCATAATTTTGGTGGTGCTATTTGAGGATCCAACCAGCCTCTGGGCTGATGACCTAACAGACAGACAGACTAAGATAGTTCATTTAGCAAAAGAAAGAGCTAATAATAATATGATGGCAAACATAATGGGCAGTCATGAATTGTAGCAACACATCGAATTTATGTTTAGCTACATCAAGGAAGAAACAGGTTCCAGGATGAACAATATAAGAATCATCATTGAACAAGGAGAGTGTATATGCGAGGTCTTACAGAAAATAGAAGTATTCAGCCAGCAGTATGTAAGGATGGTTGGATATAAGGAACATAACCACGTAGAAGAGGTTAGAAATACTGGCGAGGTACTGACATTTATCTATGATAATGAAGGCATTTAGACCCTCCGTGGCTCAAGCGACAGCGCGCCGGCCTTTCGCCGCTGGGTTCCGTGGTTCAAATCCCGGTCCCTCCATGCGAGATTTGTGCTGAACAAAGCGGAGGCGAGAGAGGATTTTCTCCGTGTACTCCGTTTTCCCCTGTCATCTTGCATACCAGCAACACAGTCTAATATCGTTTCATTTAATTTCATCTGTCAGTCATTAATCATTGCCCCAGACGAGTGTGACAGGCTTCGGCAGCCGATACAATTCCAATCCTCGACGCTAGGTGGGGACTTCATTCCTTCCTTTCCTGACCCGGTCGAATGACTGGAAACAGGCTGTGGATTTTCATTGAAGATATTTCCATTAAGATACAATAGTTGAACGCCAAGATCTGCATGTGTGATTGATAAGATTTATCGGTATGTACTAAAGGCAATGGGTTGGGATATAGTTCCGTACGTGAAATAGTCTTTGATTATTGTTCACATGAAGGAGCTACACCAAATGAACATAGAGTAAGGGTGAAAGGAAGGAGTGATAAACAAGCGAATAATTACAGGCCAGTCAGTTTTGACATAAAATATGTTGAACGTAAGAGCTGGGATATCATTCTTTCTGATTATATTAAACACGTTTGCGAAAATACAAATTGGTTTGATAGCAGCAGTTCGGATTTTGGTGAGGCTCAAGTTTAAGGATTCCAGCAAGGTAGACCAGATATAGTGTAACTGTTTAACACCATGCCATAGGCATGTTAGAAGGTTTAGTCAATCATATACGCAGTTTTCCGCAACATTCTGCAACATATAATGTCGTAATCAGCAGTTTACGTTCCGAACCGGGACACGAGTTGCGATACGCAGGCCCGAAGGGAGCAGTTTTCTGTGCTGTATCGAAAGAAAGATAGCGTATCACCGCGGAACCTTGAAATTGCGCTCTCACTCGGTGCGAGAGAGGAGAGATGACGCTATGCGTGAAAATATATTTTGTCAGAGAGTGGGGTGAATTAAGGTGTGTTAACCCCCAAGAAATAAACATCCTTACTGATTCAACACCGCATTCATTGGCGATAATTCACCATATTTAACTAAAAAGAAGGTAAAGAAGAACACCTTTGTCTGAGATAATCTATGGAAATTTATAAGTCAGGTCTCATTCGAACCGACGTATTTAATGCAAATTGTTGATGCATATAAACGCAATACTTTAATAGTAGATCGGTAATGACGCATGTCATATAGTGGTGCGCAGACTGCAGCCGAGTGCTAAGATTTGGCAACGTGAGGAAAAAAGTGAGAGTACTTACGAGATGAACCATGACGCGTGAATTTATAAAAGGACGCTTTTGAGATTGTGAACGATCCGCTGATCGGGTGGACTTAAAACCGGATCAATATAAAACAGGGGTCAGCAGCTATAATTTGATTACTTTCACGTCGCTGAAAGATTCCGTTTACCGGAGCCGAATATCGATTAGGGGCGTGGTTTACCACCTCTCCGACCACTTAGCCCAGATACTATAAATAAAACACGGACCTAGATGCAAGATCCCATTGCAGTTCGTGCAGCCGGAGTAATTACGTGTCAGTAATGAACTATGGATATCAGTGTGTGATGTGCTGTGTTGAGGAAAAACATATCAGCGCGGTGTAAATATCGCGAAATAAGCCGTGTGGTACGAGATAAAGCACAGTGGTGATTAATAGAGGTGTTATTTCAACATTTAATCCTTTAAATATCGGCGACTTCAGTGACGACTTATGATACAATCATCAGGGAACGCGTAAACGCATCAGGTTGTTTAGAAGTAGTGAGACAGTCGATTACATTCAGTAATTAATAATGGCCGGTTTTGAGGCATTTAAACAGTGAGTGACGCTCAGTAAATTAAAAGAACGGTGTTCGTGATAAGAAAAACTTTTGCGTACTCCATGGACACTCGTAGTAACAGTTAGTCAGACTGTGTGATTAAAGGGGAAATGAATAGTGATTTATACAAACTTACTGCTATTCGGGTTAGTCCATTTGAATGTATAAGTGGATCTAATCACCAGTAGGTTCTGTGAAAAAAATGCAGTGTTCATTAACTAATTTCCCATTTTTGTCTGTATGTTCGTGAGTGATCGTCGAACCCAGAATTGGAATCAACGAGAGTCGCGCCTAAGTGCCAGCATTCATCTCTTCAGGGAACGCGTAGAGATTCCAACACTAGAAGACCACAATTCGAGACATGGATGGTATAACGAGGAAGAGGAACCAAGGACTATTTAAGAGTGGAGCTGTCATCGTGAAGGTCTGAAAATCCGAGATGTACCCTCGAGATTGCAGCAAACCACACGCAGAATTTGATACGTACATTTTTTAAATATATCAAACCACGAGATTTGCATGCCAATATCAACTTTAATTTGTAAATAAAAATTTTGTTTATGTTATGTAATTAATAATATTAAATGTAGGGAACACTATACGCGTGACTGGGAAAGATTCTTTTATTAATTTAATTAGGATTTCTTCCATGATTTAAGGATAATCGCTAATATTTCAGCGGGCTTATTTGCATGAATAAGTACATAGATCCCATAAATTTTTAGTGCGTGTAAAGCATATATTTTAAGGGAGAATGGCACTTCAGCTAAGTTTATAATTTCTTCCTAATGTTACTAACTGGTAAGGATCTTCATAATAATTTGAATATAGATTACGTGTTCGCTTCACATGTATTTTATAAATCCCATATAATAAATATAGGATCATTGAAGATGTTCAAGCCGAGGTGCAATTTGTGAATTATATAGATACGCGAGTGAAATGGAATTAGTTAAATGACTTGTGAAATAGAGTCTTCTATATAAATGAATAAAATGGATTTGAGATGCAGTAGCGTGTCAATGGGGAAGATGAGATTTGTGATATGTTTGAGATGGCGGAATGACAAAGAATTAGAATAATGATGGCGTACACCATGTATTGAATTAGGCTGTATCTGGCTGGAATAATAAGAAATAAGAATTGGCGGCCCTTAAATGTGTACTTAGAAACGATCCAAGATGAGAAGCAAGAAAGAAAGAAAGAAAGAAAGAAAGAAAGAAAGAAAGAAAGTGTCCTTATGGCCACAAGGTAGGACACTGGCCATTACCAGAGAGACAGATTTATGATGTAAGGGATTTGTTCGGTCCTGGTGGACTGAGCCGTCTCCAAGAGTTCGCAAACATTTGCCTTTGTAAGTTTTCTTCATTCACCACTGCAATATCAATCCCATGCTGACGGTATATTATGAGTAGCGTTGATAATTTTATGATTCTGCGAAGGACGTATTCCTCCCCATTTTTATTTGTCAAATTAGCTCGTGACAGGAGTTTCAGATTTTGTACCTCGGGAGCTAGAGAACGTGGGTTCGACCCGCGTCAGAACGATGGATTTAACCTGTTACCATATGGCTTGACTAGGCCATATCTTCAAGATGTATTGTTTGCTAAATGTTTAATACTTCTCTATGTATTTATGCATTTCCGTTGTTCTCAAGTACAGTATTTATGTTGATTGGTAGGATACAAACGTTGCGTTAATCCACTTGGAATATAACAGGGTCAGGTAAACCCAGGATACGTGTATGTGTTCAGTATAATATGTAATTGATATGGTCAAGTAGACCATGTGTTCGATATGCGACGATGTAATCTCGTGCGTGGAAAAATGTATTAATTTAATATACATATATTCCACAACCATGCTAGCTAACTGATAGTATGATTTAATGAGAGAGTGCCATCCTGACCTTGTGGTCAGTCCATTCAAATAATGGATACCATCGAGTATCATTGCTCAGAGATAAATAAACTTGCGTACGTGAAATGTGCATATAGTGTTAGTGCGCGCTAATAAAGTGATTTAAAGTATGGCAAGCGATAACCAGAACAGTGTACGAACTGACAAAGAGGTTGAGGCATACTGTATACAAACGATGGCTTTGCTGTTGATTATTTTTTGTTTTTTATGTGTAATATCATGGCATTATCTCATGTATTTATCGTGTGGTTCTATCAGTTTAATAAAATGTTTAGTAAGCATTGGGAACAAAACTCTTCTCATTTAATAATATTAATGTATTCCTATTACATTATAGAGAACCCTACTTTCGTTATATTTAATGTAGTGCCCATTTTTCTTTTACGAACATTCTATTACCCGTATGCTTCTGAGCTTTAGCCGTTGACGCAATGAAATTATGGAAGATTGGACTTCGAGCCCCGGAAAGTGATTTCCGAAGGTTCTCATCCAGGAATTCCATTTATATATTTGTTTGTGAAGCCGAATTATGTAATTGTTGCCCTGATATGCCCGGGATGGGTACACTAGATACAGATCAAATGGACTCTACCGCTATTGACCTAGCGAGGACTTTTTTTCGCTGGGGGCTTTACATCGCACCGACACAGATAGGTCTTATGGCGACGATGGGATAGGAAAGGCCTAGGAGTTGGAAGGAAGCGGCCGTGGCCTTAATTAAGGTACAGCCCCAGCATTTGCCTGGTGTGACTATCGAGGACTTCCGATAGGGCAGATTATGCGGAGACTACTGGACGAAAATTACGGCTACTGGAATAGACATGAGAGTGGTTGAGGAGGACTAAATTTCTAGAAAATAGACCTCAGGGAATTAAATTAGATGAAGCATTGTCTGATCCTGTAACGATTAAGTTGGAACTTTGTTTATTCATTCATTCATCATCTGTTTACCCTCCAGGTTCGGTTTTTCGCTCGGACTCAGCGAGGGATCCCACCTCTACCGCCTCAAGGGCAGTGTCCTGGAGCTTCAGACTCTTGGTCGGGGGATACAACTGGGGAGAATGACCAATACCTCGCCCAGGCGGCCTCACCTGCTATGCTGAACAGGGGCCTTGTGGAGGGATGGGAGGATTGGAAGGGATAGACAAGGAAGAGGGAAGGAAGCGGCCGTGGCCTTAAGTTAGGTACCATCCCGGCATTCGCCTGGAGAAGTGGGAAACCACGGAAAACCACTTCCAGGATGGCTGAGGTGGGAATCGAACCCACCTCTACTCAGTTGACCTCCCGAGGCTGAGTGGACCCCGTTCCACCCCTCGTACCACTTTTCAAATTTCGTGGCAGAGCCGGGAATCGAACCCGGGCCTCCGGGGGTGGCAGCTCATCACGCTAACCACTACACCACAGAGGCGGACACTTTGTTTATTTATGTATAAAAATAATACAAGTAAAGAAATGGGACCACACATAAGGCCTTTTCTCCGATGACGTATAGAGGAATACGTACATTACAGGATTGTGAACGACTGCAGAATGACCTCGACAATGTCACGAGATGAACTGCAGACAACGGTATGAAACGTCAGGAAACGTCAGGAAAAGTCTTCTGTGTTTGAAAGACCTCACGGGGATAATGTAAGGTATTTTAATGTAATTAAAGATCTTCATTGGGGTAATCACATTAACGAGGTGTCCGGCTCCATAGCCATTTCATGAACAAGCTTGTAAATAAATATTACAGATCTCTTTCGGTTATGAGAGTATTTAACAATGTTAATAGATTTACGTCCCACTAACTACTTTTACGGTTTTTGGAGACGCCGAAGTGCCGGAATTCCGTCCCGCAGGAGTTCATTTAAGTGACAGTAAATCTATCGACACGAGGCTGACGTATTTCAGTACCTTCAAATAAAACCGGACTGAGCCAGAATCAAACCTGCCAAGTTGGACTCAGAAAGCCAGCGCCTCAGCCGTCTGAGCTACTCAGCCCGGCATGAGAGTATTCAGGGTTCGTCGTAGGATGCAAAGGACAGAGCGTATACGTCTGTGGTAAGACATAATTAGAGTACCGTTCCAGTGTATGAGGCCCACACCAGGATTACGAGAAGTGGAAAGATCCAAAGGAAAGCAGCACGATTTGTTCTGGGTGATTTCCAACAAGAGAGTAGTGTTACGAAAATGGTGCGAACGCTGGGCTGGGAAGATTTGGGAGTAAGGAAACAAACTGCTCGAAGTTTATAAGTGGTATGTTCCGCGGTCTCAGTGGAGAAATGGCGTCGAATAACAGTAGTAGACGAATAAGCTAGAGCGGAGCTTTTAAAATGACCAAGCAAGTTTACAGTGCTCTTGGAGTTGCGTAGCTGTGCGTTCGGGAGATGGTGGGTTCATATTTCCACCGTCGGTAGCCCTGAAGATGGTTTTCCGTGTCCTTCAATTTTCACACCAGGCAAATGTCTGCCTCCGTAGCGTAACGGTTAGTGTTATTAGCTGCCGTCCTTGGGGGCCCGGGTTCGAATCCGGGTATTGCCAGAAATTTAAGAATGGCAGGAGGGCTGGTACATGGTTGAAATGGTACATGCAGCTCACCTCCAATGGGGGTGTGCCTGAAAAGATTTGCACCACCTCGGGATGAGGACACGAGTTTACTTTACCAGGCAAATGCTTGTGGAGTACCTTAATTATGGCCATGAATTGTACCTTTCGCATCCTTCCATCCCCGAAAATATTTGATGTGTTATTGTGACTTCCATTAGCATTTTTTTAACAGTCTGCTTTACGTCACACCAATACAGGCCAGCGCCTCAACCGTCTCAGCTACTCAGCCTGGCATGAGAGTATTTAGGGTTTGCCGTAAGGATGCATAGGACAGAGCGTATACGTCTGTGGTAAGACCTTAATTCGAGTACAGTTCCGGTGTAGGAGGCCCACACCCACACAAACAGGTCTTATGGTGAGATGGGATAAGAAAGGGCTAGGAGTGGGAAGGAAAGCCACTAGCAAAAAAAAAAAAATATAGCTGCACAGCCTCCCATAATGCACGAAGATAGATCGGAACAGGTTCCTGGATAAACTCGTCCCTCTCGACAGCATTCCAGATATGTTGAATGGGAGTGAGATCGGGGCTTCTCGGAGGACAGGCAAGAATCTTCACATCCGTGGAGTGTTCATCGAACCTGCCAACCAAAACTCGGGAGCGATGGGCTGGAGCATTGTCTTCCTGTAAGTACAGATCGTATGCGGAGCGCTGGAGGTGAACATGATCTTCCACCAGGTTCCTGTAACGTTCACCTGTGAAGGACGACGTCAGATGTACCAGGGGTTTCAATCCATCCCACGTGAACAGTCCCCCATACAAGGATACCACCACCATCGGCTTGAACTGTACTCCCTGCTAGCAAGAGGGATCCATTGCCTCATGTGGGTTGGCGACGCACTCGTATCCGGCCATCGACATGTACCAACTGATACCTCGACTCATCTGTCCACGCGACCTTTTCCTATTATTCGAACATCCGAAGGTGGTGGTCCTTTGCCCATGTCAGTCGGTGTGCCTTGTGACGGGTGTTGAACAGACGTGCCCTCGTGGGACGCTTGTTTCTATACCCAAGTCTTCTTTTCGTGGCCGGGCGGGGCCGTGAAGGGGGTGTTTGCAAATAAGAAAGCTAACTGTATATAGCATGACATTTTAAATAATATAAATAGGATTCGGTTATGCCTTGCTGTTGGATTACAATAACATTTATGGTATTTCTAATATTCAAAGGAATTGCCATATTTATTCAATAGTTAGCTGTACGCACCTATTGTTACCCACACAGACGAATATATATAGCCTCCGTGGCTCAGGCGGCAGCGCGCCAGCCTCTCACCGCTGGGTTCCGTGGTTCAAGTCCCGGTCACTCCATGTGAGATTTGTGCTGGACAAAGCGGAGGTGAGACAGGTTTTTCTCCGGGTACGCTGGTTTTCCCTGTCATATTTCATTCCAGCAACACACTCCAATATTTCATTTCATTTGTCATTCATTAATCATCGCCCCAGAGGAGCGCGACAAGCTTCGGCAGCCATTACGATTCCTATCCTCGCCGCTAAATTGGGGCTTCATTCATTCCTTCCATTCCTGACCCTGTCGAATGACTGGAAACAGGCTAGGGATTTTCATATGTATACTAAAAGTACAGACATACAATTTTTGCCGGAAAATGACTTGTCTATGTATGGAATGTATTTCCATACATATTTTTCATTTTTCGCTTCCTAGCAGAAGGGCGCTCCCCTGTCCGGCGGGGTTCAGTCGGCGCTCTGCTCGTCTTCGAGAAATTCTAGACAGTTCATCCCATCGAAATTTTGAACAGAAGATGTAAAATTAAAAAGCCTCATATCAAGGAAGATATTTTAAATTTCATGTTTTTTTTGTTTTTTGTTTTTGTTTTTTTGTACAACATAGTACTAACATTTGAATTTCGAAACAAAATTCATACTGAACTTCAATTTGGGATTGCCTTAATCTAAATACCAAGTTTCTTGCATGATAAAACTGACAGATATGAATCGATTTGCTACCGTCATTCACCTTAAACTTCAGCAAAAATATCAGGCAGATATAATGTATTGTTCTATTTATATACATTCGGGAGATAGTGGGTTCGAATCCCACTGTCGGCAGCACTGAAGATGTTTTTACGTGGTTTCTCATTTTCACACTAGGCAAATGCCGGGTCTGTATCTCTATTAAGGCCACGGCCGCTACCATCTCAATTCTATCACTTTCCCATTCTTACGTCGCAGAAAACCTTCGATGTGTTAGTGCGATGTCAAACTACTGTCAAAAATATGAATTTATCAAACTCGCATAGTACACAGCAGGAAAGGTAATTTATTTATTAATAAGAACATACAAATATACATAGAGAATTGTGAGTGGTTAGTCTCTGCTATAATCTAGTAGGGTTCTCTTGCGAATCTTGCACCAGGCGAAGTGATATATCACAGAACTGATCACACATACTACATAAACAGTCTTTGTTGGGTTCATGGTATTTCGTATTCTTGCATATTCTGTGGTGGAATCAATGAATCACCAGCCTTGTCAGTGCAGAACGCATGTCGTGGTTTTCTTTTGTCCATCCTCTATCAATCATGGCGTCTGTAGAATATAAATTTTCTTCTATTTTCATCCTGTTGTCTCGTCGATGGGTCAGTAGTTTCCTCTCCTGGGCAGCATTAAGTGACATAAGTGCTCAATGAAGGTTTCCCTTGCAAGTTCATATCCAAGTCTTGAGGAAGAGTTTTTTTTGCTATTCCGAGGGATCTTTTTAGGAAACTGGCTTCTATTGTCCCTAGATCTTTGATAGTTAGGAATTCCCAGATCAATTCCAAGACGTACGTGATAATTGGCACAACACAGTTCAAAAAATTTAGGGGAACATGTTTTGTAACATCTGGTATGTGAACGTTAATTTGGTAGATGGGGTTCCAATGGACGTACAGCATACTTTGAGACCTTAGCTACTCAGGGTATGTCAAACCGAAATTATACTCCATCTGTAGGCGTAGCCATGCATCCAACTGTCAGGTGATCCCTCAAAACAAAGTGAATAGCGGTGCGTCCGTGTGTCGTTGTGACATACACAGACTATTGCGGTCATCTGAGCACGTACGTAAACCACCACATCCCATGAGACATCTTAACGAGGTTCAAGTCGCAAGGGCCGTGGCTTTCAACCAGGAAGGATGGACTTTTCGTCGTGTTGCTGTGGATCATAATGCCTCTCCATCAGTTATTCAACGCTTGTAGAATCGCTACAATGAGACAGGCCAGTTCACAGGGAGGGTTGGACAAGGTCGTGAACGCATGACAACCCCCACAGGATGACCGATATTTGACCATCTGTGCGTTGCGGCGTCGTTCAGCAACTGACAGAGAACTGCAGCAAGACCTCAGGTGAGTCACTGGAGTCACGTGTCCAGACAGAGAGTAAGGAACAGGTTAAGAGAAGTGTCCTTACGATCCAGACGTCCAGTTCGAGTGCCCCGTTTAACGCAGCAACATCGCGCAGCTCGCCTTCTGTTTGCCCGTACCCACGTCAACTGGCAACTTCGCCAATGGAGACCTGTGTTGTTCATAGACGAGTCCAGATTTCCCCTGACACAGCATGATGAACGTCAACGTGTATGGAGACGCCTTGGTGGGCGCTACATGCCAAATGTTGTCCAGGAAGCAGACTGATTCGGACAAGGTTCTGTGATGGCGTGGGTTGACATCAGTATTGAAGGCCGTACGGATCTTGTCGTCGTCCATGGTAATCTTACCGCTGCGGGGTACATCGAGCAGATACTCTACAGCATGTGTTGGTTGCTGCATATGGTGTTGGCCCTGAATTCGTACTCATGCACGGCAATGCCAGGGCTCATGTATCGCGCATCACCAGATCTGTCTTGCGAGAACTGGACATTCAAGAGAAGGAATGGCCAGCAGTGAGTCCCAACATTAATCCCGTCGAGCATGTGTTGGAGAGGCTTGACAGAAGTGTTCGTTAGCGTCCTGTTCCACCACAGACACTCCAAGATCTCGAACAGGCTCTCATTGAAGAATGGGACCTGGTATCGCAACGTAACCTCCGTCGACTTATACGGAGCATGCCACGTAGGTTCGAGGCTGTGATAAATGCTTGTGGAGGGCATACACCATATGAAGCTTTCCAACTGTGATAAAAATCCACCCTGGAGGACTTATCACTTTTTCACCCCTATTTGGATATTTCCGTTTATGTTCTGAAAATGAACGCGAATCCATCGATTTTCTTTTGTATACTTCAACGGTAAAGAATAAAGTTTTAGTTGGTAATTTACCTGGGTGTGAAGTATTATCTTGTGGAGCATGGCATATGTTCAAAAATATGTCCCGCCAATTTTTTTGAACTGTGTATTTTAGCTTTGAACAGAGTCATAGCTATATTCAGAGACAGCTTCGTTATATTCTTCAGATCGCAGATTGCAGTAGTTGCTCTTTCCCTGATGTGGATCCTGGATGATGTTCCTGATGTCTGTAGAGTTAGTCGTAAGTATTTGAATGAATTTTCCAGATCTATTTATTTTGTTCCTAGTAATATCTTGTCTTCTGTTGCTACCCTGCTCCCTTTTCGAAAAACCATATATACTGTTTTTCCTGCTTTATGACGAATTTGTTTTCACCCCAAATGTTTAGTTTAAGGCTTCTTGAAGGTCGGCTTTGGTCTGCGAACCTAGGACCATGTCATCAGCGTACATATAGTGTGACACAGATTTCAGATTTTCAATGGATTTTACAGCGGTCACAAGTGGCAATAATGTACAACGGGTGATTGTTTAGTCCGCCCTGTCAATATATCTTTGGTCAAATTTGTCGATTTTAAAAGTGGCAATGTTAAACAGAAGGGAGCTAATTTTGTCGCCTTGAAGTACTCCATTTGTTTGAAGGATTTATTTTGATGTACGTATCCCGTCATTTATTTCTACTTTGTTTTGTGATAGGAGGATCCCTATGAGGTTTGCAATTGCCTTGTCTTCTGTTATGGAGTCCAGTTTATTCATCAGTATGTTCCTGTCCAACATGTCGAATGCATTTGTAAAGATTACTAAGATTGAATAGTATTTGCCTTTGGAGTGTGTTAAGCCGCCCAGAATGTCTTCCTGTAGATACTTCATGACCTGTAAGATTTATACTTTCCTTCTAAATCCGAATTGATGCTCTGGTATTCAGTGGTCAGCGAAGTTCGTCAGTCTTTTTGTTACTACACTGGAGAAGACTTTGAATATATTATTCTCTAGAGCAATCCCTCGGTATGAGTTCGGGTTGTCGGATTGTCCTTTTCCTTTATAAATGTTGTTTCCGTAAGAGCGTGCACAAATTTAACAGGACATAGAGGATGCTCCACTGAACAATTTGAGGCAGGGAACCTGGGGTCGGAGAAGGAGATAATAGGTATACAATCACATTACTGTGTACTTTTTTATTTACATTAGTTACAGTTAACTGCAAATACCATCATTGATACATTCACTGTATCTTACG
This sequence comes from Anabrus simplex, assembly GCF_040414725.1. Taxonomy (NCBI): domain Eukaryota; kingdom Metazoa; phylum Arthropoda; class Insecta; order Orthoptera; family Tettigoniidae; genus Anabrus; species Anabrus simplex. The sequence continues at coordinate 340,484,108 of NC_090266.1, read as the reverse complement.
AAATGTGCTGAAACTAACGCCCATCAACCTCAAAGCATGCGTGATTCACAGCACGTTCTGTCATGGGCCAATGTAAATACGACACAACAGAGCCACCTTATGGACAGGTAAAGTAAACAAAACCTGCATCATGACGTCCTCCTTGATTCCTTGCAGGAAAGTATGAATGTGCATGTAAGTAAACAGCACAGCACGTGTAAACTTGTACGCATGTTAGTTGTAAGCTTGAAGAAAGCAATGCGAGACAAAGTGGTAGACAAGTTTGCTTCCATATCTCCTTAAACAGACTTCCCCGACCACAGGTTCCCTACCTCAAATTGTTCAGTGGAGCCTTCTCTATGTCCTGTTGAATTATTTCACGCTCTTACGGAAATACCCTGTATAATGTATTTATTCTGGATTTCCTCCAGTCCTCAGATTGTTCCACATTCTAGACATTTGTTGAACATTAATGTCAATATATTTGTAAAGTATTGTGCCGATTCTTTCAGTACTTCGTTACTTATTCCGTCAGGTCCAGTTGTTTTTCCGCTTTCCTCCTTAAAATTGTTGCTTTTACTTCTACACTGATGGGAGTAAACGCACGATTGCATTTATATCTTTCTTTGTCGAACGCTATTTCTATGTTATCTCTGTTCAGCAGTTGATTGAAGTGTCTTTCCCAAACTTGTATGTGAATCTGTCCGGAGATTTCGTCAAAAGCTTTCTTAGAGCAACGAAAGGATCTTTTAGAACTTCCTCTGCTTCTTTGATTGTTTTGTTTTCTAGGTATTTTGCTGTTTCAACTTTCACCAGGTCCTTGTATTTCTTTCTTTGTTTTGCGTAATAGTTTATAAGAGTATAATCTGAGGGAAATTTTTGCTTCGCGAAGTGCATTTATAGTAGTTTTTCTGAGTTGGAAACATTCATTTTCAAACCATGGTTTTGTTTTTCTTTGTCTGGTTTGGATACTTGCATCATGAATAACAGTTTTAATCAATTTTAAAGCTGAATCTATATTGTTTTCCATGATTAAAAATTTCGCGTGTTGCATTACCTGAGTGTTGTTTTCCATAATTTCTCGATCTAGTTTTCTTGGCACCCCTGCTTCTGCTACATTGCGCTTAGTCTGTAATGTTCCCATAATTGGAACTTTGTTTGAATTGGGACGTGTTTGCGCAGCGGTGAGTTAGTGCAATTCCAGTTGATGATTTGGCTTTCGACGGAAAGACTATTTCCTCTATAGAAGACTAGGTCTATCGTGCTCGAGCCATTGTGAGAGATATATGTTTTATCTTCCTTCCTGTTAAACTAGATAATAGCCTTCTGCTTGAATGAGTTCTAGTATAACTTTTGTTTTGTTGGATTACTGGTCTATTCTGGAATTTAACCTCCTGTCAGGTTTACATTTTTTTCTTTGACTATAGACAGTGCATTTATTAGCTGTTCTGCTGCTTCATCTAGTGCAATGTTTGGCTTCGGATATAAACCAAAAATTGTCATGCTGTTTCCTATCGCTATTATAGTATTTTCTTCTTTCGTTGTATTCTTTACTTCCCCGAAGCTGTGTTTGAAGAAGCATGACATCTTCTGGTCTCCCTCTTTCTTTCTTTCTTTGTGGCATAAGAGTGAGCTGCACAGAACAATGCGATGTCTATTAGTTCTGTGAGAAAAGCATCAGTGGCTACTACGATGTCTTGACCTAAACAGAGATATTTTGGTGCTAAGTTCATCAGGTTTGTGAGGCCTTCACATTCCGTAACATTAATTTCAAAGTCATCTTAGTCTTCTTTCGTGGTTCTCCTAATAGCGGATCAGTTGTTTGTCCTGTGTGCGTTGTTAATTTTGGCTGTGAGACGAACTCCGATATCGTGTGGCCTCCAAAAGATATGTCTCACAAGAACTCCTTTGGGCCAGAAGCTAGGTTGACTTATTGTTTCTAGTCGCGTGTAAGGCACGCCTATCTTTTAAGCTTTATTCTCTCCTTTCGTGGACAATTGTTCACAACTGATTTCGTCTGGGATTCTGCCGTATTTTAAGTGACCCACTAAGTCTTCCTCCCTTGTTTGTGGGTGTAGTCTTCCTACATACATCCACGCCGAGCGGTGTCCCGTCTTTAGTTGATCGTTTTAAGTCTTTGTTCCAATGCTCTTTGGTGGTTGTCGGAGCCTGTTTTGACTACATCAGTCCATGTGTTTTCTGAGCAGGAAAGGTAATATGAAACAAATGTCAACTATGGCTTCAGGGTTCACATTAAATTGTCGGATATTAGCTAGATGTGCCAGTCCGTTCAATGTCTCTTCTTTGACTGTCAAGCACAAGTTGTCAGTCGACGCAGACGGCTAAAACTTCGCTCAACTGCAAGTTGTTACAGGAAGAACAGCACATATTTGAAGCAGTGTTCGAATGTTAGGGAAAAACCCTTGAGCACTTCTCTAATGCTTCATCGGCGTTCTTTGGCCTGTCACTCAGGCCAATGTTTTCCCACCTTTACATCCATCGCTCGTATTCACCTTTCACTACACGATAACTTGAGGGGTCACTGCTATATGTGCGAACAGATGATGTGTATCAGGGAAGTTCTGTTCCTTGATAGCATTTTGAATAGCTTGTTAGGAGCAATCTGTATGATATCGGGGATTCGTCGCCTTCCAACGTAGTTTCCAATGTCAAGGCGATGAAATTCGCATGACTGCTCCAGTACGTTTGTTCATAGTTCTTCGCCTGGGCCACTGATGTACAGCCGCTTCTGTACTCGTACTTTAAGATGCTAATGGTATATTAGTCTATATGCGCTGAGGCCTCCTGTCTTATGCATCCCGTAGTCAACTGTTACACAGCCCGCACGAGGTCTGACGTCCTCGCTATTACATGCCACGTCCTCCTGTTTCATTCGCCGGGCCGAGCATAGCACCATTTCCCCACGACGGCAGCTATCTCTAATTCAATTGCTCACGAGATTATTTTCAATCCCTCCCTGCTATTAATACTAGTTTAGAACGATACATACTAAAGTTATTGTCGAAGTATGTTGCGGGAACCTACGATCATGGTATTTTCGGACGATGTTAATTAAGAGCATACGTATGAATGCACGGTAGTGTAGAATTGAATCAACAACAGACACGCACTAAACATTGCATAAACCATGACTGGATAACAACAGTTTGATCACTCTCACTCCATTTACTGTCACAAACACGGAGACGGAGCAGTGAGCCTTATTTACGATACATTAGTTATGACCTCCCCTATAATGCATTTGTGTGTAATAATTGAGCACTTATTCCGTCGTAAGAGCAATTTGATACACTTGCATCTAACAGATGTTTCTTTATAAATCGATTACAACAAATACGTTGAAATGGCCGTATTGCATTTAAACACTCAAATGCCAACGAGTGTGGAAAAAATACACCACCACATCCTTAACACAGCAGGCTAGCATCTATGCAACTGTGTTACACAGCCAACTTCTATAAAACAAATGTGAAAAAAATTCAAATTGCATTCTTGACTACAGAATCAATACCGTACATTTATTAATACTTTATTTCGTAGACATACATATTTCATTTCTTCGTTCGTTTAATATTGTTTAAATAATACTTTTTCCATAATAAATCAAAGTTCGTGTTTTCCTAGGCTTTTAGCCTGAAATGAACCACTTTGTCCAAATAGGTGACTTACTTTCAAAATCAATTGGATGTTCAGGCTGCTAGGATCAATAAAAACTTACAAATAATATTACATTCCTTGAAAGTTAGGAATTGTCATATAACCGAAACAATAAATTAGAATGACGTCACAGAATGCATCAACCTGTACCAATTTGTATTTCTAAACTCGAGGAAAGAAGTTCAATTGAAAACGCCAGTGTAAGAGGTACAATGCCAAAATGATCTCTGTAGGAAAACAACTTATATCATTAATTTTCTGTGGGAATAGATTTAAACTTAAATATAATTTTATATCAACTCCCAGATATAGTTATTATGCATATTTTAAATGCGTATCGGGCTTAACGTTGAAGGTTTTGATTGTGCCACTGCATAAGGTGACGAAACTTCTACATGATACTTTTTCTCCAATGCCGGTTTCCCTGTGATGTACTGTTTGGACGCTAGGAATGTGCGCATTTTTCAGTTGCAAGGACTACTCAGAGCTGAAACATTGCAGTGACTTGTTTAACATCGCATTGTTACATGTCGGGGCAGGGTAAACCAAAATTTGTATGTATGGTGCAACGACCTGTGTGTCATGTTTTTGTATCAATAACAATATTACAATCGTCATTTGCCACACCAAACAGCTGCTTCCGTGAATAAACATCTGCATGACAGAGGATCATTTCGGACAAAAGAGAAGGCGGACATTGAGAAATCCGATATTCGAGGTAGACACACTTCACACAAGTGCCATACCAAAATAGATTAACATGGAAAAAGCCAACAGAGGCCCAACAAGTAGAGGATAGGGTTTCTTATCGAGGTGAATTGAATAGACGATGGCGAGATACTCAAGAGTACTTGAAAGAACAGCGAAAGGGCGAGAATCAAGAAGGAGCCGCCTCGCTAGAGTATCAGCAAGCCGCTTGTAAGACAAACGAAACACCTGCCCCGAACCCTAACACAACGGGTGCAAAAAAAAAAAAAACTCCAATGTTTTCTTAAGAAGATTGCCTGAAAATGGAAGGAGGGAAGAGCCGCTCTGCGTAACTCAGGTACATTATTGGCACTTAGAGGACTCGGAACTACTCCACGAAAACATGACACCGTCTAGGCCAAGAATCCAACGTAGCCTGCCAGTAATCACCATTAGGGTTGGCAGCAATATTAAAGTTATGTCATTGGTAGATTCAGGAGCTCAAGCCTCACTTATTTCAGCCAGACTATTAGAAGCCATAAAGGAGAGACGTGATGTACTTGCGATGCCTGTTTCCCAACTTAGGATCAAAGGGATTGTTCCAGATAAGTGCATTAAATGTAAACTACAGGCGTTTATGGAATTCGTCGTGGGACACGTTCAATTTCAGCATGTTTTTCTAGTAATCTCTCAGATGAAATTCAATGTTATCCTTGGATCGGATTTTCTCATCAAATATGGAGGAGTGATCGATTACACAGCAAATGTCATTACATTTTATAACGTTGACCCTGTAGAATTACAGCTGATCGAAGGAGACGACGGTCGGATACAAGGGATAGATACCCCGCAAGAAGAATTCGATGGTGGAAATAGCGATGCTGCACCAGTCGGAGATGAAGAGGGTGATCCCGAAGAAGTGGGACCCGTCGAAGATGTACCCCTGATAGATGAGATGTACGACGACGGTCCAGACTATGTCAGCTCCGTAATCAGTGTGATTGAACACCCAGTGGCCAATAAAGACGTTGCGGATTCAGTCAAGGAAATCTTCGAAACTTATCCAGACGTGTTCAATGATAAACCCGGAGAGATCCGAGATTTTAAATATCATTTGGATGTCAAGGATACTTCCACTTATAAAAAACGTCCCTATTCCATAGTATGGAGATGCAGAGCATAAGCAGGAACACACATCATGGAACCGCCGAGGGAATATATAACGCTTCTAGCCTAAAAACATACTTCGAGAGAGAAGCCTAAAGAAAATCCTTGTCGAATTTTCTTTGCCCTAAGAGGGGGGGACATGTACCGGGAACACCGCTACGACAGAAGTCCGAAGTATGTTTGTTGAACTTCGCGCGAGATGGAAGGTAGGCAGCCCGCCGAACGCAGTGACGTACCCAGCGAGTGACGTGGCCGCCGTAAGCCAGCTATCCGCTACCATATATGGTAATGATCCAGCTCGTCCTCAAAAGTACATTTTTGAGCTAATTCATCGCTATTTTGACACTGCCAACTTGAAAGCCTTTACAATGGACATCATATCTTAAGATTTCAAGAAAATCCGCCGAGTATTATAGAAGTTATAAGGGTAGACAATACCCGAGTTCTAGACACTTCCATGCGAACGTGTATAAAAGGAGGCCCACCCGACCTACGAATTCAGTGTCTGTCACTCCGCCGTCTCTGTGACACGGGTGACAAGAGAAGTGTTGTGCGTGTCGAACTTCTAGTCGACAGTCTGCGAAATCCAAGTTCGGTATTTTCTCTAAGTGTTGTATCAAGACTTTGTCATATTCCTGAAGTGCCTGAATGGGACTTTACTTTTGAGAGCATCGTATTGGAACTTAGTCATATTGACACATTGGGACTTTGTTTTTTTTCGTGTGTCGTGATTGGACTTTGATATTTTCTTAAAGTGCCATATAAGAACTTCGTTTTTTTTTCTGAAGCGTCTCATTGGAACTTAGTTATTTTCGCCAAGTGTCGCTATAAGACTATTATTTTCTTAAGGTGACATACTGGAACATTGTCATCGAAACTTTATTTTCTTCGAGTGTCGTGTTGGGACTTTAATATTTTGGCACATTGGAACTTTGTTATTTCTACACATTGGAACTTTGTTTTTTTTTCTACACATTGGAACTTTGTTTATTTGAAGTGCCACATAGGGACTTACTTATTCGACGACGATTGAAAGGACTTTGAATTTTCACGAGTGTTGTGTACCGCATTGAACTTACGTTTCGAACTTATATTTTTGAATCAATTTCTGGAACATTGAAATTTTCCGAGCGTGTAGAATGAACTTGTGCCCTACCAACATAAATTTTCGTGTGAACGATGTGACTTGTTTTCTCAAGTGCCTCATTGAATTTACGCCTTGTAAAGACTATGAAATTTAGGGGACATTCAACATTACGTTCAATTGCGAAATATGCAAGGCTTTCCAAGTGCTGCACAGGGACTTATGTTTTGATTCTTAAAGACTGTGACAATTCAGAATACGCATATCGCATTTCCAGAAAGCCTAGAACTTTCCAGTATTTTGAGTGATCCAGAATTTATGAAGTCAGACACTTTCTTTCAAATATTATTTTCTTTAATGGCTATTCACTTCGCTTATTAATGCAACAGGACAGTTTCCGAGTGCTACTTATTCAGTTCATTGCCAATATGTTTTAAATCTTCAGAACTATGCATTTAGGACTGCAGTGACAGTAATCCTCTAGAACATTCTGACTTATAGTGAGCTTGCATTATGAATTCGCATTTCTACCAGTACTTGTTCTTCGAGTGATTATTCCAGAATGCTTCGATTTAATATCTAGAGTGCAATCATCATAATTAAAGGGTCATATCTGTTCAGACAGTGCCCTGAATGTGTGGAGTGCCGTGCAGGAAATTCAAGTGTGAATTACGTCTCGAATCGAACCCAGGAACGTGTGCCAATCTTCGAGATATTTCAGAACGTCGGGACATTCCAGAACGTCGAGACACTTCCAGAACCTCCAGACATTCCAGAACTCCTCATCCGAGCAGGTGTGGTCCCTGCCCAGTCGATGTCCAGCACCATCCCAGGACTTGGAGGTACCAACCAGCCACGACACTTCCACGCTGCTGTACGAAGGTGATATGCACTTGCTTTTGATGATCAATAAACTCAATTTATCAAAATAATCTCTCAAATTGATAACTATACCTCTCTCTGTACCAGCTCCAATGATAAAGCCACTCCCTAGGTTAAGAATCATGCTCGTTCATTTAATATCAAGCGCCTTAAAGATATGAACACATTTTTACGGGTACAGTATATACTTCAAGCAGTTACACTGTGACCTTTCATTCACCAGGATGTGTGAAAAATAATTTATAAATCCTGAAGCTCGGAAGTAAATACAGAGACACACAAGCATTTGAAACAGTGTGATTTTTCTCCATGTGTATAATCGAAATAACGTAATAACACGAATACATGAATGTGAATTATTCATTTAATTATACAGTACATACAGAAATCGGAAGCTATAACAAAAAATCTAGTTTTACAAATATCTATTACAACTCGCGCTGTAATTTGTGTCTAAGAAGTCCTCCATGAAACGCTGCTAGAAATTCTAGTAATTTGGTCAATACATGAGAAATGAGAGATTTCATTCATGCTCTATATTACCAGTTTATTAATTCTGCATTAAAAGTCTATTTAGAAGAAATATGTATTAGTTCCTTCATCTAATTGTCAGAAACAGCGATAATCAGCTCCATACACTAATGTGTGAGGTGATTATTCGGCTTCGTCGATTTGTTTTAAGAGGTAGAGATATCTTTGGTCATCAGTCTCGTCTTTCTGTTCGTGAAGAAACTGCCTGATAATCTGTTTTATTCTGGGACCTGTATTACCATGTGTAATTATTCACGTTCAGGATTATAATGCATCTTAACTTGAAACACGTTACCATCTAAGCATTTGCACGAGGTTAATTTGGAGGAAGGTATCTTTGCATGGCTACTAAAATTTGTCTACATCTGCAATAAAACCAGTCAATTGTGGCTTTCTGATTTTCTCATATCGTAGAATGCAAGGCCGTAAAACACTGATACGTTACCTTGCGCTCGTGAATGTAACATTCTTTCGATTCCAATTATTTCCGCCACAACATAAATCACATTACAAAACATTACGCGCAAGTACGCTCTACTAGCTTATACGTGTGCATATTTTCCCTAAAAAGGGTATTTCGTGAAATAATCTATTATTTAGCTTGCAGAAATTACCTTACCTTAGTTACCGTAATAGTAAACTGTTTTAGACAGCGTAGAATCAAAATCTTGGTAGACATTTTACGTACATCTACCGGCTTTAATTCTAAACTGAACAGTACCACTTTCGGTCCATGTTCTTACTTCCATTACAACATGGCTAGTAAATCGAAAATTTTGTACTAGAATCCCAATAGTATGCATCCTCTAAAGTACCCTCATACCCAACCAAAAGTGATAATGCAAGTTCTGAAATAATTTTCAATGTCCAATCACGCACTTCTTCTTCAGGAGACAGCGTCAAAAGCACTTTCTCATGTAGTAAAGATGCCTTCGTTTTAGATCATTCTAGAGTTCCTTAAAAAGTGGAACCCTGAGAAGAAAATCTGTAGAACTGTTTGGAGGGAGTTACTGCGGGCGGACCACGTAAGCTATTCAAATGAATGGGGGCTCTGGGTCCCTCAACATGTGGGGCTTCATGTGATATGGAGCTCGCATCGCTGTTCCTACGTCAGAAATCCCTGAAAAGTTTCGTCATATATAGCCCTCTAACGAAGACTCCATTCTTCAACCCTAAAGTTACCTACTGTTACTGCGAAGTCTGCAACATCCGTCGGTTCCTAGGTCATCAAGTCTTGTTTCACAATATAACGTCCCCGTGAAGTTTGGAATTTGTTTAAGGAATTCCTGCCACGTGACGAGCTGAAAGGAAGTCAGCAAGTTGACTATAAGGAGGAAAAAAAACAACTCTTATTTATTTCTGTCAGTAACAAAATAGAAGAGAGTGAGATTTCAAAGGAACAGTTCAAGACAAAAGGATAGGATCCGAAAACATGATTCAGTAGTTAACACGTAACTTTAATTCAACAGTGACCACACCTCGTGTATTTTGAACTTAGTTTACAATACTTGCAGAATAAAACCTCTCATTTCACACTGTCACTTATTTCAGGTGCGTGGCTGCACAGGTGTCTGACCAGTTCAAAGTTTGATAGCACCATGCTTCAGTCCATGCACTTTCACTAGTAGGACGCAGAAGTAATCAACTCTATTGATCTGAACATGCTCCGGTGCTTTAACTTTTGGAACTACAGTATAAATACATTTTAATAATAAGTAAAAAATAGACTGTATCCTTGCAGTCAAATACACTTATTTACAAGCAGAAAAAGCTGAGGGAGCATGTCTGTGTGTTGATAATGTTCAGATTACCAGGCAAACTATGAAATAAGCAAATAACGCGCCTTATGAGCGCATTACTTGATGTATTAGTGACCAAAGGACTGACAATGAAACAAGCTGGAAAATGGCATTATTCTGGTATCCACACGCACTCCGAGTCTGCTGAAATGACAGGAAAACATGGCTCTTCATCTCGTTCATATAGGTGTGTCCATATTCTGAAGCAGCTCTGCTGGAATCAAGGATCATTCAGCAAGCATTTTGTTCAGATTTTGTAAAACTATTTCTTCAGATGTGCCAATTCAAGGCTAACTGAACGAGATTTTTCTTTTTAACTGTCAAGAGTAACACATTCACTGACGACACAGAAACGCTTGTCCACATTTTACTTCTTTACAGCATATCTAGTTTTAGACCCAGTTCTCTTAGAAAAAAACATTCCATGATTTTACAGGAAGACTATAAACCTTCTGACCCCAAGCAATGCAGTAGTTTTGTCAGCTAACTGCGGTTGTTATATGGATATTTCTACAAAATACTTTGGAGTACTTTGCTAAGTGTCCACAAATGTGAACACAGTGACTGTAGCTAGGACAGAATTCTCGTCTTCCAGCAAGATCTGAAATAGGAACAAAGTTCAATGGCGAGACGCAGATACTGCATATGGCACTGAAGGGCAATATGAGACGTTTACGAATTACAGCACTGTATTCATTTAAAATATTACACGTTCACTTATCACATTTGTTGACAACCTGAATTCTCATTATTGTTAGATACATCATACATTTACCAGGAACAAAGGAATCACATCAACTGAGCGAACGACCACTGCGACCCTGAAAAAAGCCTAATGAATTTAACGTCTCTGCTGTCCGCTTAATCAACTCGTCTTTGAACTTCCATATAGTAGTATCTACAATACTGTTTTGGCGGTATTCAGTACAAGTCTTTTTCAAGTTCCTTACGCAATCTGCACGGTAGTGTTGTAACTGAGCATCGGTCGTGTTAATGGAGTACGAGGTACACCCTGAGCCTAAACAAGCGAGCGGAAAGTGATTATGCAGTGTCAAAGCTCGCTCTGGGTTATGGAAACACTTAACATACTGATTAGGTTTAGTGAAGTTCTTACTACGGTAAACGTGTTGTAGCATGTGCATATAGCGTGGAATGTCTTTAAACCAACCGTGAAGGTGGATGAGATCGTCCAGAAAGTACACATTTCTGACATTATATGATGCACGCGTTTCATTCTTCACAGCCAAAGCCTTAGCTTCAACAACAGTCATGAGGTCATGCCACGACATTGTCTGCACGGGCATTATCACTTCATCCACATCCAAGAGAGCTATATATTTGTAAGTGTATATATTCCTATAAAGGCAGTCATTGTACGGGATAAGTTCATTTTGGCGTTTGTGGTTCACTTTTCTGACGAGGTACATGTGCTGGAATCCTGGAACGTTCGGCTGACCTCCTGGAAGAGTGAGCGGAGTAACATCTACTCGACCAAGCTTCTCGTAATGACGCAACACCTTAGAGATATTGGGATGAACTTGAAGCTCGTAGAAGAACACTTTGTCAGCACCCAATATTCCAAGCAGTTCGATCCACTCCACTAGCCTCACCGAGAGATCTTCGTGGAGGAAATCCAGACCTTTGACACACACAGCAAACTCCTTCTTCTTCTCAGGCTTATTATAAATTATCCTTAAATTGTTAGTGGCTGTATCGCAAGGTTTCTCTACTATGGATACAGATGCCGGAATCATTTTATGGTATTTATGAGGTATCTGACATGCAATAAGGTACGGCTGATAAATTCCTTGCTTGTAATTACCCCATTTCCGATACCATATATATTTATACTCCATAACTTTCACGAAAACAGGTTCTTTTAAAGTTTCAAACCAGAATTGACAAAACGTCTTGACAGTTGGCTCAATTCTATTGATCATACCGAGAATACGAACAGCAGGACCAATTTTGCTAAATCTTCGTACATCATAATAGGCACCGTATAACTGGAATGTGCCATTCGTTGTCTGAAGGTTCTGCCAATACACATTATTAAATTCTAGTTCGAAAATGCTTGGGAATTTGGCGCAGCTTTCATTTTTGTAAAACATCGGTTTATTCTTATGCCGATTCCAATAAGCAATCGGAAGGCTAGGTATCTGTCTCTGCACTTCTTGAACAATCATTGCCTCAGAACGAGCAGGAGATTTGTCGATTTGCGGTTCAAGTTCCAGCCACTCTTCTTTCCCTTCACCAGAAGTACTGGAGTTTGCCGTAATACCCGTGTTGTGTGTAAGAGAATTTCCAATGTTCTGTAGCAAGAACCGATTACTGACGGAGTTGATCAGCGACGGCTTGTTTGAAACATCCACCACGCTGCTTCTTAAGTGAAACACAGCCAAAACGACGAGGCCCCACAATATTGCCAGGAATAGCATTCGGCGAACAGACCTGGATCCAAACATCGCCTTCACCACCCCTGAAACAGAACAACAAACAATAAATTAACTTCGAGAGTAATTTAACAAATAGGATATAAGGAGGATCCACAGCTTAAATACACTACTTTTTGTTAAAATTCATTCACTACAACTGTTCATTTATTATTCATAAAACAGGAACATCTACAACGTTACAATGAGCATTTTATTTGTTTTACGTCCTTATAATTGCTTCAGGTTTAGGTTATAAGAGATGCTGGGGTATCGGAATATTATCCCGCAGGAGTTCTCTCATTTAAATACCCTGAAATGCCATCGACCTGAGCCGGAACCAAACACGCTATCTTGGTAACGACTAACCAACTGCGCCACTGAGGTCGATGACCAGTGCAATGCAACACCATAAAGACTGACCACGAAATTAGTCGTGGTTACTTTACTTTTTCTATATGACGGACAATCATTGCCTCCTTTGTTGTATTTTATTATACGCTTGCGACATTGTAGTCATCAGTACAACTGCATTGCAATTAATGTCTAATGACCTTTGTTATGACTTGTTTGAACTGTGAGCTAACACTGGGAAAGTACTAGCCGCGGCATAAAGGTGATGGCATCCCAATATTTTACGTAAATTAATTAAACCATAGTAAGTAATGGCCGACGGAAGATTATACAGGTTCCATATTACTCACCACAGTAGATACGGCAAGGGTGACCAACCCTTGGTCCAGTGGCCCACAAAATGAAATGAAAGGAAATGAAATGGCGTATGGCTTTTAGTGCCGGGAGTGTCCGAGGACATGTTCGGCTCGCCAGATGCAGGTCTTCTGATTTGACTCCCGTAGGCGACCTGCGCGTCGAGATGAGGATGAAATGATGATGAAGACGCCACATACACCCAGCCCTCGAGCCAGCGAAATTAACCAATGATGGTTAAAATTCCCGACCCTGCCGGGAATCGAAACCGGGACCCCTGTGACCAAAGGCCAGCACGCTAACCATTTAGCCATGGAGCCGGACACTGGCCCAGAAAGTTACAGTGAACGACCCACTCAGAATTATACGGTAAGTTTGAAAAATATAGCGTATAAACACCTTATTTGATGGAGCTCTGAACATACCTAGGTTCATCCCTAAAGAACAGTTTCCCCACGTTTCATGATCTTTCTATTAAGGTTAGCTTTCAGAATTAGATCCACATACATTCTGTGAAGAAATATTTTCATTCATGATTAGCACAAAAGTCACTTCATTCAATTACCACAGATGCACCCAGCGCCGTTGTGTACCTTACCTTAAGGCCCAGGATTCGATTCCCGACCAGATAAAGTACTTTAATTCTGGACTGAAGGCTGGAATGAAATTTAGTTAGCTTCATAAGACCAACCGAGAAGCTGTTAATATGAGAGACAGCGCGCCACATCGCAAAAGCCATGCAGTAGACTGAGGATGTCATGTTTTTAAAAAAAGAATCATTCACCACTGATCTGCATTTAAGGCTGTCGTCCAAGTGGCAGATTGACTATCAGTTGTTTTACAATTTGGTTTATGTCGCACCGACACAGGTAGATCTTATAACGAAGATGGGATAGGAAAGGCCTAGGAGTGGGAAAGAAGCGGCCGTGGCCTTAAAGTACAGCCCCAGCCAGCATTTGCCTTGTGTGAAAATGGGAAACCACGGCAAACCATCTTCAAGGCTACCGACAGTGGGATTCGAACCCACTATATCCCGGATGAAAGCTCATAGCTGCGCGGCCTCTAACCGCACGGCCAAGTCGCCCGGTGACTCAGTTTTTCACCTAGTCTTATCATTAATAATACAATTTTAAAGAAATTGGAAATTATCGAACATCTCCCTTGGTTAATTATTCAATCCCTAACTCTTCCTACAAATGAATACTTCCCCCAAATTTGTCCTCTTGATATCCAACATCATTCTCATACTGTGATATTTTCTACTTTTAGAAACACTACTCAAACTTATTCGTCCACTAGTGTCATTCCACGTCACATCTGCACTGACAGCACAGAACATACTGTTTAGTCGAGCAGCCCGTCTCGTTTCTCCGAAGTCATCCCAGCCCAAAATTTGCAATACTTTCGTAACGCTACTCTTGTCGGATATCACCCAAAACAAAAAGAGATGCTCTTCTTTGGATGTTTTCCAGTTATCCTATCAGATAATCATGGCAAGGGTTCCGTACCAGTACCTACTAATACAACAGGCCTCACAGCACGGCTGATGACGTCACAAGGATAGGCAGTCACTCCTGAAGCGCGCAACGGCACTTCAGTGGTTGTTGAACGAATTACTTTGATGATGAGAACTTGTGAGCTTTACAAAACGTTTTCAAAAGATGCTCTTTCAGGGTATTAAAGCACATTCAGTTGTACCGAGACCAATTAAAGCAGAAGAAAGGCGGAGAGATGGCGCACTCCGTTTTCTGGAAATTTCGTAAAAGTTCAGATTGATAGTAAATAACAATAAGGGGTTTTAATTTGATTGTTACCATTTTTTAGTTAATAATTTTATGACCCTTGGTGATTAGTAATTAACCTACGTTTTACTCATGAAGTATCAGTTAACATTTTACTGGAAAATAAAATAATTGTATTAATTAATAATCAAGGTCTTTCGTATATACTACTAATTATAAGCCAAAGTAAACTGGAATTTCGTCCCATTTAAGACTCTTTAACGTGCCGGAAACCTCCCTTTATTTCTTATTTAGAACATTTTATTTTTACTATTTTGGTAAATATTTCTGTCTTAGTGCAGACTTATAAACAAATCGGATGTTATACATAATGGAAATAATTAGTTACAAATGAAAAATGGAATACAAAGGAGGGAATGATTCACAGAGGATGAAGAAATTATGCTGGAATTCATAACAGGAAATACAACAATATAACAATAATAACATAGTTTTAGTTAAATAACTTAATTCTTCTGTACAAACATTACATCAATACACATTTCTGAACTGTTAATTCTTAATCAAGGGAATTTTCTCACAGAAACTTGTTTAAACTCATTTGTTTATTTAGATGAAATTAAATCCTGTAAATGTTCAATGTTTAATAATAGGAATAAGAATATAATAATTCCACAAACATTACTGAAAATCCACTGAAATTTTCCTTAAGTCTTCCAGTGAAATAATCTGACATTTGTCCTAGATGTTCCGTATTTCTTTTCTCCATTAGTGGCAAGATGCAGTAATTAACTTAATTTTTTACTTTTCAAGTAATACCCGTCAATCACATTCCGTTAATGTAAAAGCTCTCTTTCTCTCCAACACACTGGTTTAAACATATTTTGCTCAAATTGCAAGAAAAGTGTTAAATATGTTTTTATGGAAGACAATTTAACTTAGAAACTGGCATAACATAGGAAAAATTCTAAGCAAAAGAAATCTAAAAATTCCAACAAGTGCATATTTTGCACAAATTGCAAGAAAGATGTCAAATCTATTTTTTTTTGTGGAAGACAAATTAGGCTGGCTAACTAAGAAAATAGCATAATATGGAAAAAAATTCTTAGCATAAGAAATTTAAAATTTTGCTCAGATTACAAGAAAATTTTTAAATATGTTTTGTTGAAGACAAATTAGAGACTAGCATGCAATTAGGATGATGGAAGTAAAGCCTTTTATGGCAATAGACTAACCTTGAAACAGTGAATCAACAACAATACACTCAGAATATGAGTACATGGGCTTAATAATATCACAAAATTAGAGCCCAGAAATGCCTGATTAAATTCAGATTACATGGAAGTACCAATACTAAATTATGTACTCTCAAACTCAACATGTCAAAAATTAAAAGTATCTATTTGAAAATATTTTAACTTGGCTATAAAGTACCACTGGCCATTTAGATAATGTTTGAAAAATATTTTTTCATTGTCAATAGAAATATGCAAAGGTTTGGAGTATATTTTTTTTAAGAAATAATTTACAGCATACATGGTAATATAATCATGCATCCAAACCATAGTCACTGCAAGATATTAATTCTTAAAATTACAAGACACATTTAAAAGGGTATGCAAGCACCTAATATTTTTCAAGGAAACTCGTTAATGAAACTGTGCAAAGATTTAGGTTCATTAAAAACATGATGTGATTTAATTTCAATTTCAACCTTGGCATAGAGCTCGAAAGTGAACTACTAAGTTTTTCACTAAGGCAGAACTTTAAAATTTTAAGATTTCTTTCTCCTTTGCAGGAACACATACATCTTCTGGTTCTGTTGCCATTCTGATAGGAATGAACACTTTATATTAATTGAAGAACACTTTGAAAATATGACACTTATTGAATTACACTACACTGCATTTATGAAAATATCTGAACCAGTTTATCACTGACTAAAGGGTGGAATATGACAACATAATAGCCAAGTTTACAGGGTATGCCTACATTATAACATTTCATCCTCTTACTGTAGAACCACTCTATTACAAGATAATTTAGTACCCTTAACCTATGAGACTGTTAAGCTTCCTCCTCTTTGTATGTATGCGACTCTGGACTTTATTAAGTTTCTTAACATAATTATTAAGGAATATGTTACATCCTGTTTTTACAATGTAAGAGAGAATTTTTTCATGAGTATGGTCATCTTGAGTACATGGCAACTCCACAAGAAGTACACCTTCTTTTCTAATTACAGACATTGCCAATGTTACAACTAAATTTTGCTGTGATGGGTGCTTCATAAACAAGTATTCATACTTCTCAGATACCAAGGTTTTGACAGTCAAGTAAGTGAAAATAATGGCATTAACAACTTCTGGGTTGGGACAATGCAGCCCCCCCCCCCTGTCAACACTTTTTATAAGCTCATAATTACCTTGATCATCTGTCAATGATAACGTTCTATCCAAAACGAGTGATGTTTTACAAATTTCACACTTCAACCTTCGAAGAACTGCTCTTGCACAATATCCTGACAAATATGTGATAACAGGAAAATATTCCTGAATGGATAAAAGCTGGTCTTCACTGACATCTACACAGTAAAGGTCAACATCTGGGGGACTAGCCTCAAAGTCATCCAGTTTGAGATCACATTCAAATGAATCCAGGTCCAGATCAATTTCACCAAAAGCATTAGATGCAATTTTCAATGACAATAGAGTTTGAATTCTTATCTTTGATTCAATTTCAAATACTTGTCGCAGAGATATTAGGTACTGAGATCCAGCCATTGTTCTGTACTTACCATATCGTGCTTCAAGTGCATCTGTTTGAATTTTACCTGGCAAAAGGTATTTGAAATTCAGCTCTTGAGTACAGTATTTAGTGATTTCTAAAAGGGCATGAGTAGTATGTGATATGGCTAGATGTGTTTCATTTGACAGAGCACTTTCACGGTTTGGTAAATTTTTCCAGAAATCTAACCAACACAAGAAACGTTCCAGAAATATGAAATTTTCATCACTTGGATTTGACAATGGTTTTTGACAGATATCTTTAAAACGAATATCTCTACCAGGTGATCCTACATTTACAATTCTCCACCATGTACAAATTAATTTAATGAAAGTGGCAGTTGCCTTAAAATTTACAATTCTGTTGCTTTCTCCAAGAGCTTCCAGCCCCTGAATAGTCATTTCATTGAAAACATTCAGTGCAAGTTTTACATTTTGACGTTCAAGATTGGTAGGAAATAGTGACTTCAAGTTCAGCCTGTTGGCATATTTTACAATCTGAGTACTCTCAATGTCATGAAGTGTCTTAATGGCTGAGAATTTGGCCACTGCTAACTCAGTGTCTTGTGGAAATGTCTCAAATGAGGGATACATTATCGACTGATCAACATCTTTTTGGTTAAGCCAATTGTTTCTAATGCATTTGAGAATGTGAACAGAATCTAACACATAGAAAAGAGGCTTGTTGTCATCACATGGGTGCCTATAAACAATTGATAATTTTGGTGGTGAGGCAAAAAAAGACATAGCCCTTCTATTGAGTGCATTATTGTCAGTTACAATGCATATGACCTTAAAACCTATTGCATGTAATCCACAAACCACTTTCTTAATAAATTGAAACAGACCCTCACCATTGAGCTTCTTGACTGGAAGTAAGTGTACTACATCTTTGAATGATGACAATAAACTTTGAATCATAAAAACTTGAGCACTAGCAGCAGCATTTGAGGAATTATATGCAGCACCTAGTATGTTACCACCAGTATAATCTAGGTAAGGTTTCAGATGGATTTCATCAACCATTAGTGAAACAATATTATCTGATACACTAAGAAATTTATATTTCTGCCTTATATAAAGGAGAAAAATCTTGTCAATTTGCTCCATAGCTGGGTTGGTATTATATGCTGAGCAAATTTTATGCAGTGTGTTGGGATAGGGCAGTATTAAATAGCCTGAACTTCTCATAAATCTATATGCATGAGGTGAAATAGAAAATAAAATGCTGCAAAAAGTGAGGAAATCTGATGAATAAGAATAATGATTCTTGGGTAAATTAAATAACAGTAACTGTTCACATATAAAGTTGATCAAACTAGATTCTTCTCCTTTAAGTAGCTCTGATAACTTCATTAAACTGTCCTTAATAAACTGAAAATGATCTTTTATAAAATCCTGATTTTCTAATCGCCCAATCTTATCAAGTTTGAACATACTGTCTGCTACATCATTGATATTACTAACTATTATAGGAAACTTTCTTTTATCTAGGTTATTAAGTTCAATTTTCCCCACATGTAAGGACATACTCAGGTCACTTTTTACCACAATGGAAGCTAGGAGTGTGGGGATATTACATGTCTCGAGTAGGACAAATGAAACATTAGATTCTGATTTAACACAGATCCAGTCATCTAAAATTTGGATATTAGGGAGACATTGAAGAAAACCTTGAAAGTCTGTGAAATTCCTTTTGTCTTGGTACTGAGCATGGGTTTTCAAACTTTCTGCTAATGCTGTTTCAAGATCCCTGTTTTCCAACATTTCTCTTCTTTGATCACCACTCTCTCTACACGAAGAAGTGGAAGAGAGATAAGAGGGGCAGTTGGGCATAATTGTTGGCACTGCTCCCTGTTTTAGACGAGATTTCTGAAGAGGTATACAATACTTATTTCCAGTCTTACTGTCATAGCAGTCACTATGCCTCAGGATTTGGTCCTCACTGAAATGCAGTTCACAGACCTTAAAAAGAAAAAGAAAAGTCTAATTTGTTATGCCAATACCTTAGAAAACAGTGAGGTAATTAACTACGGATAATCATCTCAAGGTGGGCAGTTAAAATGTGGAACAGGACAGCAACTTGATGTGTGTGGTTCAAATTAGGGTGGTCTTAGACTCAAATATTATAAATCTTAAATGTTCACATTTATCACCTGGTTCAGTTTGAGAGATAATGAATACGGTATAACAAGCTTCCTAGACCTTTAAGTGAAAAATAAGAGCTTACAACCTAAAACGAACAGAATTTTCAAAATATAAGTACTGAGCTTACCTTTGAATTCTGCGTGACCTGGAAATTGTCTCGGCGTATTGCGTTAACCCATATCTTGCGAAGTCCTTCATCGCTTGGGAAGGAAAACACAGCTACACGGGATCCTTTATCATAATTTCCCCTGCAGCGGGGAACGGAACATTTAAACACCATTCTTCTACGAACTGTAATACCGGAACACTACACTAATTATTTCGACCATACGCCAGTATTAAACAGATTCAGCACAGCATTATTTAGTCGCATGTTCCTCACGCACAACTCAACATAGCAGCCATGTTTGATGATACTCATTACAGTAGGGGTGCCAACATGGAAACTTCAATTTTTCTCCAGGTGAAGAGGCAGGGAAGGGAAAATAAATTGGTTCGAGATACATTTAACCGTTTTTATTCATTAATGAACTTCGCTGTTCTTTGTAGTTCATTATAATCACATTTATTTACGATGCTGAGCGTGGAATTAATATTCCATACGTGGGGTGAAATAATAGACGTTGGCACCTCTACTATGCTTAGTTCCTCCTTTCACCGCCAAGGAATCTCTCTCTTTGCTGTGATCTAAACGCCGGGTCGTCGACTGGCCACGTCTGCCTAACCCCGTGACGTCACATACCTCACGACACATATGTTGTAAGGCCTGTAGTATTAGTAGGTACTGTCCGTACACTGGAATCATACCATTGTGGTCTAAACAGAAAATTGAATTCCCTCTCTTTTACATCATTACTACAGCCCCTAAATACCGTCATAATCATGTGAGGAAATCTGCAATCTTTATTTATAATCCCATGTATGTGATTACCCAAACAAGACCTTTCATTACATTAATACCTATGTACACTAGTGTCCAAAAGTTAAGCATAAGTTACGAGTAAGCAGGGCAACAGGAAATAGACCGCAGATCGCACGACATATGCACCTACCAACCTTACGTGTTCGCTCTGTATAGGAAAAGAGTGTTCCCTGCTTTGACTAACGACATAATCGCAAGATAAACAGAGTCAGTGCCTGTGCTCCATATTCCCTCACACGTGTTTGCCCTGTTATAGTGTGTGGAGTGTAGCCTCGTGGTAAACGTGACAACATAATGACAACGACGCAATTTGGACCCCGTTTTCCAGGGTAGAATACTCGGCCGCCTGGAAGCAGGCCAGACACAGACCGATGTCGCCGTATCCTTGAATGTGCCACAAGGTGTTATTTCCAGGCTTTGGAGACGATTTCGAGACCCAGGAGATGTTAGTCGTGGGCCAGTACCAGGTACACCAAGGGTAACCACCCCACAGCAGGACCGGTAATCTGTCCTTAACCGCCCAACGAAATCTAAGTGCACCTGCAAGACAATTTTGTCGACGGAGCTTGCAGCCATCTCAGGGGTTGCCGTTTCCCGGCTAACTGTGTACTGGAGGCTCAGAACAGTAGGGCTGTTTGCCCGACGTACAGCGGTGTGCGTCCCGCTCACTCCAGCACAGAGACGGGCCCGCTTACTCTGGAGCAGTCAACATCGAAACTGGACCATGAAGGAATGGAGGCATTTGCTCTTCACAGATAAATCCCACTTCAGTTTGCAGAACGATTCCCGTCGCACATTAATCTGGAGAGAACCAGGTAGCCGATACAACCACAGGAACATCGTAGAACGTGACCAGTATGGTGGTGGTGGCGTCATGGTGTGGAGCGGCATCATGTTGAATGGCCGTACGGACCTGCATATCTTCATGGGTGGTCCGCGGAACACTTAACGCTCGGAGATACAGGGGTGAGGTACTGAAACCTCATGTTCGACTCTTCAGAGGTACGGTTGGTCCAGACTTCCTCTTAATCGATGATAATACCGGACCGCACCGCGCTGCTCTGGTGGATGAATTTCCGGCCGGAGAAGACATTCATCGCATGGACTGGCCAGCGAGGTCTGCGGATCTGAATCCTATAGAATATGCCTGGGATGCACTGGGGATGCGAATTGCAACCCGTCAGCCTTCACCAAGGACCCTCCAAGACCTTCGTCCTTTCGAAAGAATGGGATCGACTGCCACAAGAGCTCTTTGACCGCCTGACATAGAGCATGCCACGTCGCTGCGAAGCATGTGTGGCCGTTAGGGGTAACCATACACCCTATTAACAGCATATTTTGCTGCGGAAAACATTGCCAAGTTTTGTTAGTTGTTGTCAAAGGTGTACCTTAGCTATCAGAACCTTTCTGACACTGTGTTTTGGACAAGTTGTGTGATATATGGTGTGTGAGTCAGCTTCCGTTTGTTCGGCAATCTGTCTGACATTCCTATCAGGCGGTATGGCCTCGTTTAGTGATTATGCTTTACTTTTGGACACTAGTGTACTTCGAGATCCCCATGACGAACTTCCACCCCATTAACGCAGTAATTAAAACAGAGGATTCTTCCCCTTTGTGAAATTCACAACCTGACTTTTCGTCTCGTTTACCATTACACCATTGCCTGCTGTCCTCTCCTAACATTGTCGAGGTTTTTGTGTAGTCTCTCACAATCTTGTAGGTTATATTACATTATACAACCGCAAAAAGCCTTATCTCCGATTTCAGTTCTTTACTTATATCACTTTATATATATAAGAAAACAAACGAACAATAATACTCTACCGAGCGAGTCGGCCGTGCGGTTATGTTCGCACAGCTGTGAGCTTGCATTCAGGAGACGGTAGATTCGAACCCGACTGTTGGCAGCCCTGAATATGGTTTCCCGTGGTTTCCCACTTTCACTGATGGCAAATGTTGGGATTGTACCTTAATTAAGGCCACGGCTGGTTCCTTCCCACTCCTAGCCTTTTCCTAACCCATCGTCGCCATAGACCTACCTGCGTCGGTGCGACGTAAAGCAAATTGAAAAAAAAAAAAAAAAAACTGCCTTGAGAAATCCGCCTCTCAATGAATACAGGATCAGATAATTCTTCACCTACTCTAATTCTGTAAGTTCTGTTTTCTAAAAATATAGCCATCCAGTCAGTCACACCTTTGTCTACTCCAACTGCGCCCATTTTTGTCGGTCTACCATGATCTACCCTATCAAAAGCCTTAGGTAGGTCAACCGCAATACAGCCCATTTGACCCCCCTGAATCAAAAATACACCTTGCTTGAATCCTACCAGTTGAGCTTCAGTGGAATAAGTTTTCCTAAACCCCAACTGCTGCTGCTGACAACATGGCACTGCAATATCTGCGAGCCCTTTGGGCTGGGCAACAGTAGTCTCAGGACACCAAGACTCGCAATGTACTCTATTTGCCGAAGGATTATTAATCGCAGATGCACACCTTCTTAATCTATTTATTTAATGTGTATCCAGAATTCACTTCGAACACTGATAAATTGCGAAGTGAAACAAAATTTTAACAACCGCATTAGCGTTCGTCGGAATTTTCTTTTTAATCGCTACTACAAGGTACTGCAGAAAGTTTTGTGATAATAGAGTACATTTTCTACATAATACATTAAATTTAGTGAATTCACGTGACCGTTTTAAAATATACACAATTTCTAAGGTTATTAAAATAACTTAATTGTTTTGCTCACAGCAGTCACCAATGGAAAATTGTTGCAGTTTACTAGACCAAGCTCTAGAAGGACTGGCTATAACCTCCAAGTGTCGAGTCACCTTACGCTGGGAGCCTCAGAACTGGCCAATACGCCACTAGTGTTAATTTTATTTCGTATCAGTCTGTAAACACTACCTTGAGAACTGGAATGAAACACTACAACTGAAACAAAAATACGTGAACTCGCTTGTACACATTATGTGATTGTATTTATTGCAATAATCGATGCGAACGTTAGAGCGCTGTCTACAAAAGCTACACCGCTTAGGGCAGGGCCTCTTAAACGCCCAAAAGCTCACGCGTGCAAACTGAGGCGCAGAGGTCCTGTGCACAGTGCATCGGTTTCACTCTGCTCGGCTCGGATTTGGAGCGTTAAGGAGCAAGTGAGGGAGAGGGAGACAGGCGGAGCGAACGAGACAGGCATGGGGAAAGACACAGCGCTATTGCTCCAAATCGAGGAGTGGGGTCTGCACTCTGGTCAACCAAGCAAAGTCGTCTTTTGCACCGTGCACCACGCAATGCACTGGTGCATGCTCCCTGAGAGGCCCTGGCTTAGGGAAACATGCAATTGAGTACTAGCGCTAAGGGTGGCGAAACAGTAAGGTAGTGTACAGCCCATGCTGGTTTAACTAACGCACAACTGTGGTGATAATTGACGGAAAGATTTAATTGTTTTTATTTTGACCGTATAGTACTATATTGTAACACGAAATTTACATATAGATATATGGAACATCATCTCCACGTTAAACAAGATTGTTCTGTCGTGAACTGCCATCATTCAGAACATTATAGCGGTCCTAGAGTTAAGTTTTTCGCGTTCAATACGTAAAATAAAGCAGACAAAAATGGATAGGCCTATTGGCAGTGAACCGAATGAGGTAAGTATCGCGAAATAATACCAGAAATATTTAATTCGTACATAAATGAACCCTCGAGGACATGGTGTAATTCATCATTAAAGGACACAACGTCTCATACGTTCCTTGCCCCTGTTTATTACCACGCCTAATTCATTAATCCGATAATGAATTTTGTACCAATTCCAGATTTCACTTTTTGTAAATAGACCCGAATTCATTCCTGCTAAAAATATTAAGGGGTGTTATGACTGAATTTTGAAACTTCAATGTATTCTATTTTAACCAAATGTAGATTTCACATCTGGATACAAATACACACATTTTACCAAATTAGATATGCAGATGTATTGGTTCAAACCTTTTTTTAGTTTTCTCTTATACAGTACCAGCAAGATACCCGTGCTTTTCTACGGTTTTAAAATATATATATTTCGTGTGGCTATTTCTAGCCGGGTGCAGCCCTTGTAAGGCAGACCCTCCGATGAGGGTGGGCGGCATCTGCCATGTGTAGGTAACTGCGTGTTATTGTGGTGGAGGATAATGTTATGTGTGGTGTGCGATTTGCAGGGATGTTGGGGACAGCACAAACACCCAGCCCCCGGGCCACTGGAATTAACCAATGAAGGTTAAAATCCCCGACCCGGCCGGGAATCGAACCCAGGACCCTCTGAACCGAAGGCCAGTACGCTGACCATTCAGCCAACGAGTCGGACAAAAGTAAACTCGTGTCCCCATCCTGAGGTGGTGCAGCTCTTTTCAGGCACACCCCCATTGGAGGTGAGCTGCATGTACCATTTCAACCACATACCAGCCCTCCTGCCAGTTTTTTAAATTCCTGGCAGTACCGGGAATCGAACCCGGCCCCCCGAGGACGGCAGCTAATAACACTAACCGTTACGCTACGGAGGCGGACAGGTTTTAAAATGAAAGTTATCATTCAAAGTTTAACATTTTGGAGAGTCCAACGCCAGCTAGCCAATAAAATACACCCTCATTTCGTACGTCAAACGGTTCAGAAGGAGTGATTAGATTCGGATCTAACAATCATTTGAACCCCATACAATGTGAATGTGTTATGTAACATCTAGGGCGTAGATGCGACCAACCTCTGAAATTTTGACTCCATACGTCGAACAGCAATTGAGCAATTGTTTAGGGGTAGAATGTTTTAAAAATATTTCTTATTTTACACCTTCCTTCATGTAAAATTTAAAGTTCGTGCATGAAACGCTTTCGGAAAAAATGAAATGAAATTTACATGTAGGCCCAGACGTACGTATAGCACAGTGACAAACATTAGAGCATGAACCCGCTACTTCACTGCGATGAAGCTAGCTAGAAAAAAAAACGTCCATTGCTCTCAGCTATTATGAGCTGACGACGAGCTACCATGCATTCTCTTCTCCGACAATTACAGGGGTGTTTAAAGCAGCAAAATATCACCGAAGACTAGGCAGTTCTGAACGGTCTAGTTTAGGAATTCTAAGCCGGGGTCCTCTGAACCGACCATTCAGCCAAGGAGCCGGACAATCTACAAATACACTCGCCTCAAATGTAAGCCAACCGTGGGATTCGATCCCTCAAACTTGAGCACGGAAGGCTAGTACAACTCAGTGGGCCTCCACGAAGTAAAATTATTTGCAGGTCAAATTAGAGCGTAGGCGTGTGTATTTCTTGTTCGGCTTTTCCTCTCTCGAATAGAGTGACAGCGGATGTAAAAGTAACGCATTGGTTATTTTACCGACGTGGCTGCCGTAGCGAAGTCGTCATAGGCTCTCAATGGAACTCGCCACTTTCCGAGTAGTCTAGACACCAGACACTTCATGAAGCGCCAGCACACGCTGTAATAAACATATCCTTCACCACGTGGTCGATTCGAGGAGAGTTTGTCTTCATCTAGGATGTCAACAGTGCCATGCATGGATTCTATCTGATAATCTATATTACTGCATGAACATTGTGGTCAAGTGGGAGATACGGTTGGGCAGGATGTGATCATAGCTGAATCCCAATATCTTCCTAGGTTTCAAGAGTAAAATAAATTCCAGCACGACTGATGAAGGGATCTGATGAACCCATCTACAAAAACCTTAACTGCTGTCGTTCATTCCTGATTACACTTTGTGAAATGGACAGTAATTTCAACTGCCCGAAATCCCATCAGTGCGACGACTTAGCTGCTGGTTTTTAGCCCAGATGTCCAAAGTTCGAATCCAGGGGGTTCTGTGGTGGCAAATTCACCTCTCTTTTGCCACTTGTTCAATGACGCACTAATTCATAGGCTCAAGTGACGATGGCAAAATAAAGGGCTAGAACTGGGGAAAATGTGGCCGTGGCTTTAATTAAGGTACAGTCGCCGCATTTGTCTGGCATTAAAATGGTAGAGCACAGAAATCAATTTTACGGCTGTCGATTGTGGGATTCGAAGCTGCCAACTCCCGAAGAATTTTCCCTGAAGATTCATGCGATGTCAGGCGTAGGGTAAAAAGCCAAAATGACCCAATGTGGTTCCCGCGATCCCAGAATTAAAAGGAATGAACCGCAGGCCCGCTTCAACAGTCCAAACTATCTTGCTTGCACAGTACGTGAAACCTCGAGAAGATGAACAGGATTCGACTACACTGATCGTATTCTTTAAACTAACCTGGAAGTATCGTTAACAGGTGCTGTATGGGGAATGAGGTACAGGTTCTTCGCGCAAAATTAATCTTTCTGAAATCCTTCCGAGTAGACATAACGTATGTTATATTAATAGCGCTACTAAATCGCTTCTCTCTATCTCTTTCTCTCTCTCTCATGAGATGGAACGAGTTACATGATAGTAATAATAAATTCTATGAATTAGAGGACCAAAATTCAAACAGTAAGATATCCAGATAGGTTATTTCTTTCATTTTCTCTTAAGGTGTGAATATACGTATTTTCTTCGCAAATACATGGTTTCAGTATGTCGTATACCATGAACCTAGATTATTTTACAGATCCAGCAACAACCCCAATTAATCCAGATTAATGATATTTTACACTACACTGTTTTTGCAGCACCTACTGTCAACAAACAGTATCACTTTAACAGAACTTCCTTTATATTAGTTATGTACATTACCTCCTTAATATCTCGAAAATTTCCCCTCAAAATTCTCTCGGAGTTTGAAGTTAAACATTTATTTGGACTTTCAGTCGCTCAGCCCAAATTTCGACACCCCCCACCCCAAGCTCTTTCCCTCTCGAGGAGTTTTGGGAATTACCGATTTTTCTAGGGATCGTGGAGTATCATGTTGTTTGGTACCAAGTTTCTGGGACGCCTAGAAGTGCCTCACTAATTTGTTACCATAATCATTTTAGTTTATATATTGCTACACTTCAACTTATATATAGTATATTATATACCGTACTGTATTACTTTTTTTAATTAGAAACTGAATGCAGTAGACCTAAATCATACCAAAGGGCTTCCTGGATAAATGCATATCAAAGAATAAACATCGAAGTGTTACGGCAGGTTAAAGAAAAGAGTTGGCAGCCTGTGCTCTTGTTACATCATACAGTGACCAAAAAAGTTTTGCAAATTACGACTTCACACGCTAGGCCCTATAATTACGTCACGGCACCTCAAAAATCTTTACACTAGGCACTATAGGCCACTGTCCGAGGCACATAGTGAAGTTAGACACAGATCAGGTTCTGTGTTTGTCCGATAGGAGGCATCTGTCGTACGATCAGTTTAACAACATCGCTTGTGAGGTCCATGGTGTACAGACAGCACGCAGAGGACTGAGGTAAACATGTCAAGATCACCCATTTCCGCTACTTATCGTATTCGAAATGCGACACTGCTGTAAGATGGATGGCGACAAGTAGATGTCGCCCCTCGTATCGGAGTGAGTGACAGTGATGTCTCCAGAGTTAGGAAAATATTCAGGAAAGAAACTGTTGCTGATCGACAACGGACGGAACGCCCACGAAAAACAACTCTCAGAGAGGATCATCTACCCAGGAGGTAAGTTACACTGCTACTGCCACCTCGTTCCGCCAGGATCTTCGGAGGGCCATTGGAGTGAATGTGTCAGATTAGGAAATACAAAACTGGATGCACGATGGAGGACCGATATCAAGGAAGCCTGTGCCAAAAGCTCATCTTAAACCACGCCATAGAGCAGCTCGTGAGAGTTGGGCAAAAACTCTCAGCCCACGGCATCAGGAACATTGGAATCGTACGCTATTTTCTGCTGAGTAGTGTTGGCTACTGAATGCATGATTCGAAGCAGTGTATCGATTCATTAAAGTGTCCGAGTGAATCGATTCACGGGAACGGCGAGCTCACGGCACACGATTCAGCTTACTCCCAGCGGACAGTGCTGAGTGGCGCACTCACTGGGCGTTGACGGGTAGCCGAGCTTCCGCTGCAGCGAGACAGTGAATCATGGCACATCGAAAGAATCGTGAACGAGCGCGGCTCAGTGAGAGACATGATACACACGGCTCCTTATCGACTCACTGGACACGCGGAGAGCCGAGCTTCCGCTGCAGCGAGACATACAGTGAGCCATGCTACACTGAAAGAATCGTATGCTATAATGGACTCTCGAGCTCAGCTCATTTGAAAATAATACCCATTTGCATTCACTGTCCTCTTCTTACAGGGAGGTTTAAATAATAGATGGATTTATTTGCAGTGTTAAAAAGGTAGTCACAACATAATTCTGAAGTAGCTAGTAAGTAGGTAGGCTATTAGGTTATACTATTTATTAGTTTGATGAATCTTAGTATTATAACTTAGTTGACATTTGACAATTAAACTCGACTCTAGCCTGCCCTATGAGTATGAGCATGCTCATGACCACTCAAAAGTACCCGTTTTATATTGGGAAGAACGGCTCAGTATTCTCTCAGTTCATATCTCACATCGTTGCACAAGACTTCAATCATATGTGGACAGACCAATAACAGTATGTTGAATCAGAAAACCAGCGGGCTACTGTACATCTCGGGTAGCCTATACAAAATATGACGATTTAAAAATATCCTCAGCTGATAGAAAAATACATATTTTCAAAAATGACTGAGCGAGTTGTCGTGCGGTTAATATCGCGTGGCTATGCTCTTGCATTCGGGGGATGGTGGGTTCGAATCCCACCGTCGGCAGCCATTAAGATGGTTTTCCGTAGTTTCCCCATTTTCACACCAGGAAATGCTGGGACTGTACCTTAATTCAGGCCATGGCTGCTACCTTCCTAATCCTAACCTTTCCCACCCTGCGTCGCCGGAAACCTCCGATGTGTTAGAGTAACTAGCATTTTTTCTAAGAAAGGAGTTCATAGTATGAAGACCAGATGGCAGCTGCGAGCACTGAATGCTGTTGCTGCTGTCTTACACAGATGCAGTAGGAGCGGTGACCAATGAGCCGTGAATCGGATCACTGTATCGATTCAATAACGTGAACGGAATCAAATGAATCGATTCAGTAAAATGAATCGAATGTCCCATCTCTACTGCTGAGGACACAATAAGCCTGCGCCCATAAACGGGAGCATTACAGTCTGAAGACGATTTGGTGAGAGATGGAAAGAACCCTTCATCCTGGACCGCAATTAGCAGCAAGAGAGTTAGTCATATTCTTTGGGGTGGGATCATGTCCGATAGACGTGCGCCACTAATTCCTATCCAGGGTAACATGACTGGTCTGGTATACAGAGACAACATCCTCCAATCTGTAATTACAGGACTTGCTGCCACTGTGAGGGAGGGATTTACACTATTGGATGATAATGCTCATCCCATGGAGCCAGAGTGGTGAATTCCTTCGGACGCATGCCATACAGAGAATATTTTTGGCATATTCTGCGGACATGGACTGTGTTGAACATGTTTGACGTGAACTGAAGATACGAATGTCCGACGTCCTAATCCTCCTGTTAACATTCAGCAACTGACTGAAGCTGCTGTCAAAGAGCGGGAAAAAATTGCTCCAAAAAAAGTTGAATTCTTTAATGCAGAGTACACATCTTATTCAACCATGCTTCAGGGCCCGAGGCGGTTATACACGGTACTGTTCTGCTACACAATGAAGGATAATTTTGCGTTCAAAATCCCATTTCGTGCTTTTGTTGCGTTTCTTTTGCTTTCGCATAGCTGACTGCAAGTTTCTTTTCATTGTATATACCCTTCGTAATGTATAACGTACGTGCATACACATGGCATAATTAAACAAAAGTGCGCTAAACCAGAATATGCATTTTTTTTATTTTGAGCACTGTAAATGCCTACCACAAGATAAATGTTCGAGCAGAAGCTTCGCCGGTCTGTTTAACAGAATGTACTCTCTTCATCATCAAGGTTGGTTGGATAAAGTCGTACACTTCCAGACAAAAACTGAGCGGACTCCTGTACGGAACAAACGGGTTATGATCTTCCGTAATTAAATTATTTCTTACCTTACTCTTTAATATATATATACATTTGTCCAATACACTATTTTCCCAAAGTTCACAAAGTGACAAACAGCGCTTGATGCAATTTGTAGTGAATACTATCATATAATCTCTTTCTGAAAACATATGCAGTAAATTAACTTTTTTTCTTGAGAAAGTGTAGATAAACCTCCATGTAGTAAATTTCGATAACTGGGTGAGGGCGGGTCGTGTCCGGTTTGAACCCAAACATCGACAGTTATTTGCTGCTGTTTCGTATGTTCACATTAGGCACCGGGGTTGTGCCTTAACTAAGGCCATGACTGCTATTTTAGAAGTCATAGCCGTTTCTCATCCCGGCTTTGTCAAGTACTTGCGTATTAGTGTCTATTTCTATGCCAGAAGCTGCGTGCCATCTTCAGAGATTAAATAAAAACTCATCTCATCTCACATCACTCTGTGGTTGGGAACGACTGGCCTAGAGCTGCGAGTGGATCATCCTGATCTTGGAAGTATTTCCGGATAACTAATCTCACGACCTCATACCACAACCATGTTCGCTGAAGTAATTCTACCTTTCACTGTTCATCACTGACAATAGTGACGTTATAATTCTACGGAAAGTGAAAGCTACAGATGAGAGTGCATGTGCGTCACGGACTACCTTCTAAAACTGAGTAATTAAACTAGTTACCTCCCCCCCCCCCCCCGCACGAAATAGCATTTGCGTTAGTTTGTAATTGACCGGGCGAGTTGGCCGTGCGCGTAGAGGCGCGCGGCTGTGAGCTTGCATCCGGGAGATAGTAGGTTCGAATCCCACTATCGGCAGCCTTAAGATTGTTTTCCGTGGTTTCCCATTTTCACACCAGGAAAATGCTGGGGCTGTACCTTAATTAAGGCCACGGCCGCTTCCTTCCAACTCCTAGGCCTTTCCTATCCCATCGTCGCCATAAGACCTATCTGCGTCGGAGCGACGTAAAGCCCCTAGCAAAAAAAAAGTTTGTAATTGTATTGTCTTCCTTCTAGGGACACGAATAACCTCATGTTTCCAGAAACGGAGGGGCAATGATCGGATGTCGTTTATTATATTATTAATAACTGTATTGGTTTTAAGTCCTATTAACTACATTTTAAGGGTTTCAGACACGCCGAGGTGCTGTAATTTTGTCCCCCAAGAGTTCTACGTGTTAGTAAATCTGCCGACACGACGCTGACGTACTTGAGCACGTTTAAATTCCAGCGGATTGAACCAGGATCGATCACGCCAACTTGGAATCACAAGTCCAAAGCTCTACCGCCTGAGTTGCTCAGACCGGCATTATAATATTATTATTATTATTATTATTATTATTATTATTCCCTTAACTGAAAGGGACGACAAGTTAACGGTATTTCAAATAAGAACATAATCAAGAATCAACCAAATATTCTATAGACTTAGATAAAAAGTTTTAAAAACCTTTCGTTAGAGCCTATTACAATCATCGTCGAAGTCTCGTTCGGATTGCAGCTCAGTTCTTTAGACAATTTACCAGTGTGTTTCAGCCTTTTTTGCTGCCTTCAAACTTCATTCATTTGAATCTAATGAGACAGATGTCGTCCATACTGAAAATAAATGTTGAAGCTGCACTGAAAAGCACAAATAGCAACAATGAGAGGAAAGTTCTAATCGTCAGCTTCAAAGCAAGGTACAAATGGCCATCCTCGAACATTTCTTAATGCTATTGTACTAGCTTCAGTCCTAGAAAACTGTTAAACCTCACTAATAACGAGGTGAACGCGAATTTGAAACTTGTTACTTGAAATTTGTTACTTAAAATCTCGTTCATGTATCTTTTCAGAACACATCTTCATTTTGAAACTTTAATTTTACAGTATTTAAAAGCCTCTGAATGAAATAATAATAATAAATAATAATAATAATAATAATAATAATAAATTAACGTCCCACTAACTACCATTATGGTTTTAGAAAACGCTGAGGTGCCGGATTTTGGTCCTTTATGTGCTAGTAAATCTACCGACACGAAGCTGATGTATTTGAGCACTTTCAAATACCACCGGACTGAGCCAGGATCGAAACTGCCAAGTTGGGGTCAGAACGCTAGCGCCTCAACCGTATGAGCCACTCAGCCCGACTAGGTGGATAAAAAGAACGCGCTACATACTTTCAGGACTATGAAGACACTGATTTTGAAATACATTTTAGGTTATCTAAAGCTTTCACACTGTCAGTCTGATCCATGACAGAACTTAACTTTTTTTCTGTACAATTTGTTTTACTTAGCACCGATACAGACAGGTCTTTTGGCGACGACGGATTAGGAAATGGCTAGGAGTGGGAAGGAAGCGGCTGTGGCCTTAAGGCACAGCCCCAACATTTGCCTGGCGTGAAATGAGAAACCACAGAAAAACACTTTCAGGGCTGCCGACAATTGGGCTCGAACCCACTACCTCCCGAATGCAAGCTCACAGCTGCACAACCCTAATCGCACGGCGAACTTGATCGGTCGAATCTAACCCGGAATTCCCAAAACATAGGTACGCCTAAGATGCATTCTCGATTACAGCTTGTATCTTGTATGGTGCAGGATGTTTTTTTTTAAATTAAGAAGTAAAGAATATTGCCTTATTTTTTTAGTGACTTATAAACAATGTGTAGGTTATAATTTTCTTATTCTTTATGATAGTGCTTTCTGCCACCAAATTCAGTAAAATTTCCTTCTCTTGGACGGTCATATTAGGCTTCTTGCTTTTTTGCTGGTCAATGAATGAAAACCTACAACCTGTTTTCCAGTCATTGACCGGGTCAGGGATGTAATGAATGAAACATATATAGGCTGTTATTACAATGGGGTCGCCACTCCCAAGGTGATTTATTAATGAGTGATAAATGCTATGAAATGATAATGGAGAGTGTTGCTGGAATGAAAGGTGACAGGGAAAATCGGAGTACCCGGAGAAAAACCTGTCCCGCCTCCGCTTTGTCCAGCACAAATCTCACATGGAGTGACCGGGATTTGAACCACGGTATCCAGCGGTGAGAGGCCGATGCGCTGCCGTCTGAGCCACGGAGGCTCCTTGCTGGTCAATAGCGGACATAATTTATGATAAATGATTTGCAAACAGCGAACGTAAATAAAAACGTGTTCAGTTTCGATAATTACAGCAGTAGGTAGTCATTTGTTTTCCATGCATCAATATGAACAATTTTAAGGTTCAAATTCAGATTGAAACGAAAACTTAGTTTTGATAAAACGAGCTAATGCATTCTGTGGTGAATACAAAAGTCATAACGTCATTATTTCGGATAACTCAGAGTTTTGGTCATTTACGGCAACAGCAAAAGTAACTCACGTTGATGAATACCGGCCTACGTGTGCTGCAGCAAATGTCAGTGAAGCAAGTGCTGATCTTACTTACAGTCCCAATGATATTATGTTTAACTAGCAGGTTCGGTGTCGACAATTGTTTAGGCATCCTAGTTCCCCTTACTACTAGAATCGAAGACTCGAAACATGTCCGAGATGTCTGATCCTGCCTCATCGCAATTGGCGCCACTGTTTCTCGCATAACACCGATTCTGATTCCGATATCTGGTCAAGCAGTCGCTGTCTGCGGTTCACAAAATAGGACGTAACTATAAAAGAAGAACTGGATGGATGAATCTGTACGCATAAACCGGCTTCCGTGGTAGACTCCTGTGGGGCGAATGGGGGAGGTAAGTTACCCAGGAGAACATTAGTGTATAAGAACTGGGGCGTTGGACTCCGATTTTAATAATTAAGACAGAAGTGGCTTATCAACAACTCAGCTACTGTAGTTACAATAAAGCAAGGTGAAGGCACCTTGTTAATTCACAGAGACTTGCAGACTGATTAGTCTACAGGGTCTATCTAAATTATATCGACAAAAATCAGGGATGTTCGTGTTATGTAAAGAATGATGGCGCATTCAGATTGAGGGAGAATTTTTTGCGAGAAAATGAGGCTACTTTGTTATTTCCGGGAGCGCGATTCAAATCGACAAACTCTCCTTATTTGTGAGCCAGAGCGCATACCGCTGCCCGCTGCTGTACTTCAGGGAAGGGAGGGGAAGTGGGTTCATAACGCTCCGCGCGAATGCACACGTTTCTCTTTCGTTCAGCGCAGTCCCTTTCCAGCCCCAGTAGGC
This sequence comes from Anabrus simplex, assembly GCF_040414725.1. Lineage (NCBI taxonomy): Eukaryota > Metazoa > Arthropoda > Insecta > Orthoptera > Tettigoniidae > Anabrus > Anabrus simplex. Next base: position 340,449,342 of record NC_090266.1, on the reverse strand, counting down.
TGTTCTGTCCATATTGGCTACTAAGGTTGCGGTATAATGGTGACAATGGCTCCGTTTCGGAACACAAACGAGAAATGGCTGATATGCACCTAGCCTATGGAGCAGCAAATGGCAAGGGGAGAGAAGCCGCACTGATTTTTTGCGTCCAAAATCCTAATCGCTGCCCACCTCATCAATCAACCTTCGTGTCCATTGGCAGGTGACTGCGTGAAGGAGGGCGGAAGAAAACCCTCATGTGACAGTAGTGCGCACATTTCAGCATCGGTGTAATGTCAATATTTGGGTCGGCATTGTTGGTGACTATTTACTCGGACCGCATATAATCCTTCCCCCTTGCCTGAACGGTGAGGAATGCTACCGTTTCTTGGTAAATCACTCCCTGGTTTACTGGAATATGTTCCTCTGGGTATTCGGCAGCGAATTTGGCTGTGTCATAATGGCACTCCACCGCATTTCGATCGCCGTATCACATAGCACTTAAATGATCATTATCCAACGAGATGGGTAAGTCGTAGTGGGCTAGTGAAATGGCCTCCACGCTTGGCCGATGTAACTCTTACGGACTTCTTGTTACGTGAAGATCGAAGTACAAGAAGGGAATAATTAAAATTTGCCGTTATCAAACCATTGGGCGTATTGTTTGTTTCATTCAGTATGTCATTCCTTTTGCAATGTGACTAAATGGATGCACGATCGTGTGGCGGCAGCGATGCATCTTCGCTCATGTTCAATAATAAAGAACGTTACTGAGACCAGCAGATGAGAGGAGAAATGATCGGATGTATCGTGTGTCTTAATTACTGTGTGTTCTTATGCTGTGTGTGCAATTACGGCTGCTTAATGAACAAGCTGTGAATATTGCCGGTAAGAGTCTAAGACAATTCTGCCAGAGTCGAACGAAGAAATTTGTGCATTTACAATGAGCATTATCACCCCGCTTCCCTTCCCTTCCCTTCCCTTCCCTTCCCTTCCCGGAAGCACACTAGCGGGCAGCGCAAATACAGTGAGAAAAGTATTCGGACATTTCAGCATTTCCATTATAAAAGGTAATACTTTCTGAAAACAAGCAGAATTTGCTTACCAGTCCCTTACAGGTCTCTTATACTAAACATCAATTGGAGGAGGTGACCTGTTCTACGCTCCAATAGTATTCGGACACGTAATAAAGGAAAGAAACCAATTAGGGTTGTGTCGTCACTCCCGTGTTTCAGAACCGTACCGATCCTCAGGAGGAGTAGTAGTGTAACACGTTGTGTCAAGTGGACAACAGTTAAATCAACAACAGAAATAAGGGAACATAGAATGTGTCGCAAAGGTAAGCAGACGACACAGGATGAAAGAAAATTGATTATAAGCCTGCATAATTAAAATCATTGAATGAGGTAAGTCGGATTGTTAATAGACGTCGTTGAACAGTTTACGATGTAATAGACAAATTTGTCAGGGGAAAATCCGTCCAAAACAGGTCAAGAACGGGACGATCATAAATCCTCACACCATGCGAAAAGCGTGTTATCCACCGATCTATAAAGAAAATCCCCGTCTCAGTGCTCCGAAGATTGCAGCTGAACTACAGAATACCTGTGTCACAGTTTCTGCAGAGCACATTGTAGCGTGTTTGTAATCGTGAAGGGTACCATGATCGAGTCGGTCGGAAGATATTTTCTGGGTTAATGAAACTAACAGAGAGAAAGCAACTGGAATTTGCTTTGAAATATCAGGTCAAGTCTGAGTAATTTTGGAAAAAGGTAGTACGGACTTATGAGAGAAAATGCAACGTGTTCGGTCAGATGGAAACCGGAAGGTATGGAGGAAAGCGAACGCTGAACCGGAGCCTCAGACCATCTTTCCAACTGTTAAACATGGAGGTGGCTCTGTATGTGTGTGTAGCTGCATAAGTGCACTCGTTGTGGGGAAGCTGCACGTTACTGATAGTGTAATGGATCACAGAATGAACAAGAACTACCAGCCAGTGCGGAAAAATTGGGGTTGACTGACGACTGTATGTTCATGTAAGACAGTGACCCCAAGCATACCGCCCATCATGTCAAACTGTGGCTAATGTATAACACTCCCAAACACCTGTACACTCCACCCCAATCCCCTGATATCAATTGCATCGAACAGATATGGAGCTTTTTGAATAAAAAGCTAAGAAAGGCAGATATTAAAAATAAAGAAGTTCTCAAACATGCCTTGCTGGCTGAATTCCCATTCAGTAATGGTACATTACGTGAACTCCATGCAACGAAGACTAAAAGCGATACTCAGTGCTAAAGGATATCGAACAAAGTACTGAAATAATAGTGTCGTACGACAAAGAGTGTGTTTTTGGGACTGGGACACTCAGTGTCTGAATACTTTTGACGCGTAAGAATGGAACCATTATTTATTTACCTGTTGTTTCTAATGTTATTTTAGGCTTTCCTTACTTTCATCAGTACTTCATGAAGGTACAAGTGCCCGATATTGTGTATGATTGCGTATTCACGTTTACATATATGCCACTCTACGAGTAAACGGCCTAAGAAGCTTGCGGTGTTCGAATACTTTTGGTACCGGGCGAGTTGGCCGTGCGGTTAGGGGCGCGCAGCTGTGAGCTCGCATCCGGGAGATAGTGGTTCGAATCCCACTGTCGGCAGCCCTGAAGGTGTTTTCCGTGGTTTCCCATTTTCACACCAGGCAAATACTGGGGCTGTACCTTAATTAAGGCCGTTCCTGTCCCATCGTCGCCATAAGACCTATCTGTGTCGGTGCGACGTAAAGTAAATGGCGAAAAAACTTACTTTGGTGCTCTCCGTACGGAGAGTTCGTGAATTTGAATCGCACACCCGTAAGTAATAAAGTAACCACATTTTCTCGAAAACAAAAATGTTCTCAGTCAATTCGATTGCGCCATCGTCTTTTATATAACAGGAAGAGCATCCCTGATTTCTTTTTTGTCGGTATAATTTAGATACACCTTGCATAACTAGTCCCCAGTTCCAGATCATCTGAAGCAGAGAAGAATATTCGTCAGCTAAAATTCAAATTGTTTTCATACATGCATTTCAATAACTGGTATTCCAGTTTGTCTATTGCTACATTAAAAATTATAATCAAATCAAAGAAGCATGTTATAACTATTTTACATATTATCACGTTCCTTTTTTTTGTCCTAGATGTTAAACATCGTTGTGTATACTAGGAAAAACGTGTATCCTACCCTTCAATGTTTACATTCGTACTAGCATTCATTTTATTTTATTTTATTTTTCTTTGCTGCGTATCCTTCATAATACAAAATAACTTTCCTGTCCTTCCCGGTGCGATTCACGCGTGGTTTAATAACTGACAATCGTATGAAATTCCCTTTGTACTTTAGACTTCATGCCTTTCCTGGCGAGACCTAGTGTTTACAGTGCACTATGTCTTCTGGTATGGGGTAGAGCAAATTTGTTACATTCATTGGACTGCTTCAGTCTTATCCTTGGCTTTGGCAATATGAAAGTGGCCGAGTATGAGTGATGCCAGTAATGCCATTCCTTATGCACCCAGTCCCTGTGATGAATGGAGTGAAAATTTTGCTACGAAAGTCGGTTGGTGCATGCATTTCAGAGGGCTTGGCAGACATATGTAATAGCAAATTATGGCTCGGTGAGGAAAGCAACGGGAAACTACCTCGCTCCTCGTTTCCCTAGTACGCCTCTTCAGTGTTGCCTAGGTCATCTATGACAGCTAATGGTGGAGCTCTTGAGCATCCAACCAGCTTCCGGGCAGAGGAGTGAAGATACATTTCAGCTTTAAATTAGGCATGGCCAAACAACGCTCCGGCGTCGCCCCTACCTTGCGAGCCGAGCACAGTTAAGATCGGGGTGAGCACAGCGCAAATCATGGTAGCCACTACTTTAGATACATAAGACATTTAACTTTACGTGAATGTATCTACAATACAAACAACGATTCTCGTCATCTTCCTACATTCCAGCTTTATTTTTGAAGATACCCATTAACCATCAAAATATATTCTTTCTTGTCAACATATTGCTAATTATAATCATTATAAAATGTACCGGGCGGTACACCTCCACGCCGCGAATTCAAATATTGCGCCAGTTGAAACCTCTACAGGAGAAACTCTGAACTTTAAAATCTGTATTAAATCAAAGGTTTCTTGGAACTGTAAATTTTGAAGTGTTCTGAACTATGTCTATTTCGATTTGTGTTTGTTTGCTCTGTAGCAAGAAGTGTGGACATTCTCTTCTAGATGTCACTACTTAAAAACTATAACCGTGCACCCTGATGCGAAGTGGACGAACTGTTTTTGAAGAAATTTTGTTTCTATAAGTTTGTTCTTTGTTAAATTTCTTTCCTTCATTTTTTGGGTTGGCAATATTGATCTCTGTTTCCGCCAGTTTTAAATTTAGCCAATCCTAAATTTTCTAAATTAATTTTCCACCAATCCTAGATTTCTTCTTCAGTTTTGACTTGTAATCTTTAGCCGACCAATAAAAGTTTGTGGGCGGGTTGTTATCATTCATGAAAGGTCTCGAATGTTCCACGAAGGTATATAAACTGCTGATTTTCTGGTCTCGCGGCCACTTCTGTAACATCTTTCTTAGTGTATGGATATGTAGCAGGGGGCGGGAAGCGCCTCTTTCTCCAAGCAGCAGTTCATCTACAAGGTAATGACCTGTTAACATCTTCATTTCTTGCTAGCTCAGCAGTTTAACTCTCAGGGAGGGTTCGAAACCTTTACTATGTAACCTACCCTTTTAAAATGTAAATTCTTTTCTATCTATCTACAAATTACAAATCTGTAAAGCGGGGATAGAGAGTGCTTCACACTCTCGAACTCCCCTTCATTTTGAATTTGAGGTGACTATGTTTTCGTAACCGTTTTTCTCTTCCTTCTTAAAGTGTTAAACTTATTTGCCAACTAGTCACCTCCACAGATTGGGATTAGCCTCGTATCATCGGCCTAGCGCCACATAGGTTTTAGACAAAAACTTGGTGTAGGAGTGCAAGTTATCGCCTCCATTCTATTTTGCATTATGGGCCAGTAACTTAACCTGATGTTTTGTTTTCCTCATGTAAAGGCCCTGTAGGTTGGGTATCAAATACCCCTGTTTCTTAGTGTGCCTTGAGGGCAATCCGAAATGAAGGTTGTAGCCTTTGATAGGCTGGTAATATTGAGAGCGGTTCTGCTCTTTTCTTTAACATTGTAATTAGGAGCAAGTGCTCCTTGTACTTAGGGGTTTTCTGCCCTGTAGCTTTTGTGATTGTGAGCTGAGAGCTCAAGAGTTAATGAATTCGGGCCGTAGCCCAATATATGTAAAAATCACTTAACTGGTTTTTGGTACAGCGGCTGTATACCTGATTGTCTTTGTTATTTCCCCTAGTGGGAACCGGTTAAATATTCTCTAAATTGTGTACCTGATATAACTTCTTGTTATTTGTTGTATGCTCAAAATTCTATGCTACCATTGTTAAGTTTTTGAAAATATAACCTTGTTAAAATTTTAATTCATCTTTCGTGCTTCTGTAGTTGAGACCTATTCCAACCCGCACCTTCTTTCACCTCTGCAAATCCACAAAACTCCGCAACATAAAATATGAAAGCCATCTTAGTAAACAGTGCTGATGATACGGGAGCACTATAGTTGAGGTGTCAACTCAAGTTCTAAACGGTCCCTTTGAAGTTATACCGGTAGTCAACTGAAGAACTGGGGAACTGAGGAAAATATTCTTCAGCGTATTTTTGTGACCGGGACCCTCAGTGTCCGAATACTTCTGTCGCGTGAGAAAGGAGCCATTATTTACTTATACTTTTATTATTATTATTATTATTATTATTAATCACAAACAGTCTTATCAGCACACTATTCAGTCATGGGAAGACAGTGAGCTGTTCCTCCGCGAGCCCTCAAAACGGCAACAATACGGCGAGGCATCGACTCTACAAGGTGTTCGAATCGTGCTGGATGGATCTGGATCCACGCATCTTGCACTCCTGCCACAATTTGTCTTGCGTAGTTGGCGCGGGGTTCATAGAGCGTACACCAGCATCGAAAGCATCTCATAAATGCTCGACTGGATTAATATCGGAGGATCTGGAGGGCCAATCCATGGTTGTAACTTCACTGGAGTGCTCCTCCAACCACCTGCGTGCCACCACAGAGCAGTGACATGGCGCATTGTCCTGTTGAAACATGGCATCTCCATCAGGGCACTGTAGGGCGATAAAGGGATGCAGATGGTCTGAAAGACTGTCCACATAACGTGCAATTGTCAACGCTCCCTGCAGCCGGACAATGGGGCCTAATTGCGACCATGAGAACGCCGCCCAGACTAGAATTTAGCCACCTCCCGCCTGGACACAACCTCGTTGACACGCAGGTTCTATAGCTTCATGGGGCAAACGCCAGGCTCTCTCGCGCCCATCAGCTCGATACAACTGGAACCAGGATTTATCGGACCATAACACACGCCGCCACTGTTCCATGGTCCATTGCCGATGTTCGCGGGCCCATACATGTCGTTGAGCTCTGTGTCGAGATGTCAGCAGAGGGACAAGAGTGGTCGTCGGCTGGTGAAGCCTATGTGGTGCAGTTGCCTCCTTACCGTCCTGTTAGAAATGGGTTCATGACTCCCTCATTCAACTGGACGGTGATCTGACTCACTGTACTCCGTCGAGCGTCTAGTATAGTTCTGCGGAGGCGACATGATGTCCGTTCGTAAAACCCGTGCGGTGGTTTACGCGGGTGGTAACATTCTCTCTGCGATCCACCCTCAACACTGTTGACCTCAGAAACCCGAATTCGCCTGTAATCTCCGCAATGCTATAACTCATGCGCCGTGCGCCGATGATCATCCCACGTTCAAAGTCTGTTATCGCGCGACTTGTTGCCATCTTCACGTCACTGGTGTCTGTGACCGACTGCTCAGCTACGCCGCAGCTAGCCGCAACCCTCAGGGGTCACACACGGCACATTTTCTAATGGGACACCCCTTCCCGTGACTTTTGGCCACTCGGTGTACAGGAAAATGGACTCAGTTTTAGAAGATAGATAAAAATCCGGATAAAACGGAACGGTCAACTTTGTACATCACATTCTAGCCGTGTTTTTGAGATGTTTTGTTCAAAATAAAGTACATTGTTCTTACCTTCTGTTTTGACTACATTGTAAATAGTACGAAATAATCTTCACACAAATATGAAGTATCGTATGGTACAAAAAATGGAAGTTTTCACTAACCAGTTGTTTTTTTATCTTCAGTTTCTTATGGAACTGATCAATTATCACTTCCAAATTCACGACTGAAGAATGGCAATACCATGGTGTCATTTCATTTGGCGGCACTAAGGCACATCATTTACTAATAACTATTGTTACAACTGAAACTGGTTTATTAGTAAGCTATTTTGTCTCATTTCTCCGGCGTGAATATAGCTGGATAAGTGTCCCGCGTGCACTAATGATGAACGGGAAGCCTAATTGCTGGTTTACAAAGGAGCGCTGCAACGTGCTGTATGCTGGATGTGAAAGAAATAGTCATTTTATCACACACGTTCTGTAACAGGGTGCATTTGTAAACACGCCAAAGATGCAGAAAATAAAATTGAATAACTAATTTATACACGTACAGACACTCCACTCTACCAAAACGTTGCTTGTATGTGGTGTGTGCCTTGAACGATCCGTAAGCCTTTAATTCGTGAAAATGCGTACATAGGAGGCAGGCGCATATTTGTTAACTCCTATGCAAGCTACAGCTGCATTCCGACCAGTTTCTCCAAAGATTAAAATTATGCCTGTGTATTCGTCGTTGTTGAACACACCAGCCACTGTCGATTTGTTTAGAGCAAATGTAGTGCTACTCTACCAAATATGGCTGGCAGCGCTGAGGAAGTGGCCGTCCGGTTGTTATCATATTGTGACGTAACTAGCCTGCAGAAAGTAGTACGCTTGAAAATCGGTATTTAGACATCCCATTCGTCATCAGTGCATGCGAGACACTTATAAGTAGAAAGTATTGCGCTGGCAGGCCACCTGGTATAAACGAGGTATTTTTTTTTTTGCAATTGGCTTTACGTCGCACCGAAGCAGATAGGTCTTATGGCGACGATGGGATAGGAAAGGCCTAGGATTGGGAAGGAAGCGTCTGTGGCCTTAATTAAGGTACAGCCCCAGCATTTGCCTTGTGTGGAAAACCACGGAAAACCATCTTCAGGGCTGCCGACAATGAGGTCGAACCCACTATCTCCCGGACGCAAGCTCAGAGCCGCGCGCCCCTAAACGCACGGCCAACTCGCCCGGTGTGGTAACTTTTATGTTCGAGTGATCGATTTGATTAATACGAGTAATGTAACATATCTGTTTTGCACTTGTCTGCTAGCGTACCGAACAGGTAAAAAAAAGGGATATAATTATGAGAATGGGGCTGACAAATGCCTTACCAACGGAGAGTAGGAAGGAGCTAAAATGACGAGCAAGAGTATTTGTAGATGTATCTATGACGTCAGCGTTATGATTTAACTTGTTGGACATAAGCCTAGGGAGAAGGTGGCTAAAAACCTAGTTGAGAGGCAACGCACATTTGTTTTAATAATTCACTACAGCATTAAAATTGGTAGGCAAATACCGCACTAAATTGTGTAGTAACAGTGAAACTAATTATGACAGCACGCCTTAGTAGTGAAAGTAAAAATGAGACATGGAGAACTTTTACCGGTAAGGTACCTCTACAATGAATGTTCTGACGTCCTTTCAGTTCGTACAGTTTTTTAGTTTTTTTCTGCTATTGGCTTTACGTCAACCGACACAGATAGGTCTTATGGCGACGATGGGATAGGAAAGGCCTAGGAGCAGGAGGGAAGCGGCCGTGGCCTTCATTAAGGTACAGCTCCAGCATTTTCCTGGTGTGAAAATGGGAAACCACGGAAAACCATCTTCATTGCTGCCGACAGTGGGAATCGAACCCACTATCTCCCGGATGCAAACTCACAGCCGCGCGTCTCTAACCGCATGGCCAACTAGCACGGTCGTACAGTTTTTAAGAGCCATCTAGATATCGGAATTTTGTCGCACAGGATTTCTTTAAAGTGCCGGAAACCTACGACACAGTATACTGACATGCCAAAAACGATATGGTGCCACCGTACCGTGACGTCCTGCAAGTTCCCAGACCTGTATCATGTGTGATTTGACATCTCGATAAGGATTGTAAACACCGTCTGTGTTGATCGTGGCAAAGCGACGTGAATTATAGATTAAGTGGGGCATGATCGTGGGGGGAGGGCAGAATGATGGAATATTCCATTGACGAAGTTGCGGGGACATTTAACACCTCGATCGACGGTGTCATGTATGTATGGAGAATACCTCATGGAAGATATTACCACCCACAATTGTCGCGATTAGCAGCGTCTGGCTAGAATTGTCATTAGTAACTGGCAAGCCACACTGGCTTAAATCACACCCACACTCAAGTTCGGAGGTACCAGACGCATTTCCAGCAGGTCAGTGAAGCGTTCGACGTTAGTGGGGTGTTAGAGCAGAAGACCTAATAGAATGCACTTGTTAACACAAGGATATAGGGCACAGCGTCGCGCGTGACGTTGCTAATTGGATCATGGAAGACTGGCGAAATCATATATATATATTACAAGTTGCTTTACGTCGCATCAGCTCAGACAGGTCTTACGGGGACGATGAGACAGGAAAAGGCTAGGAGTGGGAAGGAAGCGGTCGTACCCTTAAGGTACAGCCCCAGCATTCGTTAGGTGTGAAAGTAGGAAACCACGGAAAACCATCCTCAGGGCTGCCAACATTGGGGTTCGAACCCACTATCTCCCGAATACTGGATACTGGCCGCACTTAAATGACTGCAGCTACAAAAATAATAAAAGTAATAATTTCATGTCTCACCAACTACTTTTGACGGTTTTCAAAGACAAGTTGTCGGATTTTTTTCCTGCAGGAGTTCTTTTACGTGCCAGTAAATCTACAGACAGGAGGCTGACGTATATGAGCATCTTCAAATAACACCGGCCTGAGTCAGGATCGAACGTGTCAAGTTGGGGGTCAGAAGGCCAGTGCATCAACCGTCTGAGCCACTCAGCCCTGTGACCGGCGATATGTACAGTATGTACCTATTCTATTCGTACGGGCTATTTACTTCAGTACCTCAACTAACTGCCAGAAAATAATAAACTGTAAAGGATTTGATTCACTGAACATATATTCAACAAAGCCTTCAGAAAACAATTCAACTATATCTGTTTGCAACCATGTTTACAAAACATACAGCTTTTAGTAACGAAAAGCGCGCCCAGAATCTTTTATCTTTCCTATTCGTACAAGCAAATTGAACACTTGAAATAAACATAAAATAAAGAGTTCCTGGAACATGTTAGTATCTAGTGGATTGTTCGCTAGCCTTTACAACTGCCTGACATCGTCACCGCACAGAATACGCAATGTCTTGCACATGTCCGGGCTGATTTTCTGCCATTCCTGAAGAATCACACGTTTAATTTCCTCCTTCGTAGCTGAGCCACTCAGCCCTGTGACTGGCGATATGTACAGTTTGTACCTATTCTATTCGTACGGGCTATTTGCAGTAGCCCAAAGATGTTCGATGAGATTTAAATACGGAGACTGGGGAGGTGTTCTAAGCTGCTTTGTTATGTTCCAGATCAATCATGTCTCATTAATGTCAGCAGTGTGTTTGGGTCATTATCATGCTGGAACATATAAACAGGTGGCATCCCCACTATTTCGGCACTCTGCTTCACGTTTGCCCTCAGGATTGCATAATAGCAGTCCTTGTCCATTATTCCGTCAATGAAATGTATGTCACCCACACCTCTGGCTGACATACAGCCCCAAAGCATTACAGACCCACCACCGTATTTTACAGTTGGGGGTGTATTTGCCAAATCACTGTCGGTACCACTTTTTTCCATATTCTGTGGATGCTATCTGACCCAAAAAGGTTTTTGTCTCATCAGACCAGATAACATCATTCCAGAATTCGTCCTCATTTATATGCTCCTTAGCGAATATCAGTATTTTTTTTGCTAGGGGCTTTACGTCGCACCGACACAGATAGGTCTTATAGCGACGATGGGATAGGAAAGGTCTAGGAGTTGGAAGGAAGCGGCCGTGGCCTTAATTAAGGTACAGCCCCAGCATTTGCCTGGTGTGAAAATGGGAAACCACGGAAAACCATTTTCAGGGCTGCCGATAGTGGGATTCGAACCTACTATCTCCCGGATGCAAGCTCACAGCCGCGCGCCTCTACGCGCACGGCCAACTCGCCCGGTGAATATCAGTATAAGCCGTCTGTTTTTTCTACTTACGTACGGCCCTTTCAGAGGGATTCTTCCATTAGAACCCATGCCGATACAGGATCCGACGGATGGTGGAGTTGCCGATCTTCTTTCCAGTTCGTTCCTCCGTGAGTCGCCTAAATACTGATGCACTTAATTTGGAATCTATCAGCCGAAGAACAAACCGTTCTTCCCGTTCAGTTAAACACTTTCTCCTGGGTTTTCTTGGCGTGTACTTTATAGTGCCTTTATATTTAAATTTATCAACCACATGTTACACCGTAGAATGTGTTCTATTGACCAGCTGTCCAATCTTTCGTAATGAGAATCCTTTTAAGTGCCAGTTTAAGTAGTGTTCTTAAGCTCCGCACTTAACTCTTCACTCCTACCCATGTCCACGACAGATACACTAGGAGACTAACGCACTTGACCAGTCGTATGCCATCATTGAGAATTTTCCGTGCATCGCAAACGGTGCCGAATACGAATACAACTGGTACACCAGTTTGTCGATGCCGGCACATTCATATAAAATCTTCCTGCCTGTATGTAAATAAGTATGATTTTGACTAACGAATTTTCATTGACAAACCATGTTTTTACCCGTAATGTACGTTTTATTTCAGTTTTTCAATCGTTAGCGTGAATATACGAGACTTGATAAGAATAACGAATAACAGACCCACATACTGTAGCTCGGTCTCTTCCAGTTGCTTCTAGCTGATGGTAGGGTTCGGACATAGCGCAGGCCCTATCAGCCATGGACCCCAGTTGTCAATAAGACACCAGGCACGTTGGCGGTAACTCCATAATGTTGTTAGGATGTGTTCATGTGGCACGGGCTGGATCCGCTGATCCACCTGAACAGGTTGTTGACCGGTTACTATTACAATTAACTGCCTGGTGACCACTTGCAGACCTTCACGGACTTCATGTACCCCTACAATGATGCGATATTGCAGCAGGATAATGCACCGTGTCACCGGGCCCAAATTTTTCAGAACTGGTTCGAAGAGCGTTTCAATGACTACTGCAGCCACCTCGTTCTCCTGATATGAACGCTGTCGAGCATATATGTGACGTTGTGGTGAGGTCCATTCAGACTCACACCCTGCACCTACAAACAGCAGAGAGCTGTGGGTAGCATGGGACAGAATCTCCCCCACAGTATTCCTTCCCCTTGTGGAATCGATGCCACTACGAGTTGCTGCACTTGGCCGAGCTAGAGGCGGCCCTACACTGCTCCATGCTTCATGCTCTGCAGCTAATGACGGAGACCCTCGCAGACCTACAGTTATTTGAAGGATCCATAACAAGAAAAAAAAATCAGAGGATGCATCATATACCTCTCGGCTTTAAAATTACCCCCACCTTATGTATCTGAACACCGAGGTAACATGAGGTGGAACTTTCCCCTTTGTTGTATCTCTGAACGCTGTCCTGGATGAGCAGACTAGATATGAAGTTTGGTCGACATATAACCAATTGTGATAGGGAAAATTTAAAGAAGTCTCTTCTGGTCTTCTTGTAAACACTCTGTCTATTTAGTCATTTTTAAATGATATGCATATTGAAACCTGTTCCTGGATCAGTAGACTCTGCATATGAAGTTTGGTCGAGATCTACTCACCCGTTTACCGGTGATGGTGGAACAAACAGACAGACAGACAGACATTTGGCATGTCACAGTATATCTCTTAACGATTAAACTGCGTTCCACCGATTGGAAAATGCTTTCACATTTTACCTCTAAAGACACATGTCAGTAAATTTGGAAAAAATCTAATTTTACATGTATAAAATCCAAGAAGTTTATTTTATGAGTGAGTGGGGTTTTTTAAAATCACAATTTGGAGATGAAAATTCCTAATATGGGACTTTTGAAAAAGGTGGCTTATCAACTACGCCTTCTATCTGCTCAGTTGCTTTAAGCATTTTTCCTAATCTCGATTCTTTTCCTTTCGGAACATTTTTCTCGAGTGTTATTACATTTACATGGTTGCCTTTTTTTGGAGTTCTGTACAGCTGGCGAAGAATAAATACTGTATCTTCAAATATAACCGAGAAAGAATATTCGAATGAAGAAATATATACAACATTAATACGGGGTCGGTATTTTTTTTTTACACGAGTTCAAAAGTCTATGTAAAATAAATAATGGATAATATAACATCGACAAAAGCATTCGATTTGTGTTTTTTAAAGTAAAATTGTTCAGGACCAGGCAGTATTCTATTGTTTTTAATCTACTGGATAGGTTGCGAAATACTACTGGAAAGCATGGTGTTCACTACAAGTTAACAGCAGCAGTCATAATTAAAAATAAAATTCCACCATGTATTGTCATCTCGTGACACCCTTAAGTTATAAAATAATCCCATGCTGAAACGTGGAAAGCATCAGGTTAAAGAATACAAAAATCTTCAGCGACCTATCTTCAGAAGAACTGACGATATCAAATTCTAAAGTACGTCTTAACAGAGAAAACTGAACAGAATAACTACCATGTGCCAGTAATAAGGCGACACTAAAAAAAATGGCGCTACATTTTAAGAGCTGGAAAGGTGGAGAGTATAAAAATATTCCTTAAGGAATGAAGAAAATATTGAATTTTTACTTCCCAGCAGGTAAATTTTAATTTAAAAAATGATCTAGGGTACCAATTTCAAATTATTCTTTCACTTACTTCATGAGCGTACATTTTTTTATTTTGCTGTATTCACCTATGAATTACTAGCTCAAGTAAGTCGCATTCCTTTTTTACAAGTTGTTTTACGTCGTACCGACACAGATAGGTTGTATGGCGACGATGGGACAGGAAATGACTAGGAATGGGAAGGAAGCGACCGTGGCCTTAAGGTATAGCCCCAGCATTTGCCTAGTGTGGAAATGGGAAACCACGGAAAACCATCTTCAGAGCTGCCGACAGTGGGTTTCTACATATATTTAAATAATCTTTAACGAGTTGTTTTTTATTAAAATACTAGCAATAAAAATAGTGTTTCGATGCATGTGTAACTGCGGGTTACTCTTCGGTTCTTTAGTTAAAAACTCTTTTTTTTTTTTTGCTAGGGGCTTTACGTCGCACCGACACAGATAGGTCTTATGGCGACGATGGGATAGGAAAGACCTAGGAGTTGGAAGGAAGCGGCCGTGGCCTTAATTAAGGTACAGCCCCAGCATTTGCCTGGTGTGAAAATGGGAAACCACGGAAAACCATCTTCAGGGCTGCCGATAGTGGGGTTCGAACCTACTATCTCCCGGATGCAAGCACACAGCCGCGCGCCTCTACGCGCACGGCCAACTCGCCCGGTAGTTAAAAACTCTAGAATGTTTCTATTTTATTAGAATGTTACCACAATAAGCGTCTTTCTATATGTATTTAAGTAATATTTAACGAGTTGTTTCGTATTCAAATATTATCTGTTTTATATACATAGTTAATAATTATTTTTGTTAATAAATGTATAAATTAATATTACCTAGAAGTTTCTATGTAGAAATATTTATAACTAAAGATAAGATAGAAGATAAATTATGGTTATTGTTATTTACTTATTGAGATTGTATTTACCAAATCTATAAAAAAGAAGCAGCGAGAGGTTTAGTTCCCTGGTATCCGAGTGGAAAACATTATATTAAAAATTACATAATATCTCTACATAGACTTCCTATAGATTATCCAAAAGGGCTTTAAAACTATTTTAAAGAAAACAATATAATTATTCCAGAATTCGAAGTTGTTAAAATCTAAACAATAAAAATACTAATATTTCTTTATTTTTATTTGGAGTTGCTTTTACTTGATCGAGTTTAACTTTAATCTTATAATTTAAATCTACTTTATATATATTTATTGAACGAATCAACGACTTCCCGCAATTACGGGTTGCCACAATGGACAAAGTAAAGCATATCAGGAGAGAGAAAGTTTTTATCACATAGAAATATATCTTTCTCTAACCAATAATTAGATACATAACAACTTTCAATATTTTCGAATTTAAATATATATCTTTCCTTTCCTCTATAATCTATTTTAGATAAACTAGATATAATTAATTCTGTTTCTTCTTCTAAACTTTCTAATCTTTTACACGCGGTTACTTTTACTTTTTCTACTATTTTCCCCATTCTTGAGTTATCCATTTCTTCTTTTATTTCTTCGTCATACAAATTATTTTCTTTATTTTCTAATGCATCTAAGAGTTTATATTCTTCTATATTATGATAAGAATGTCCATTATAATTTTTAGTTCCATTTACCTTTATTTCCATAAATGATTTTTCTGCTGGATAAAATATTATTTCTAACCCATTATAAGAGATAAAAACAAATCCTTCTTTCTTAATAAATCTTCTGTTTTTACTTGTATCTATTAGTTTATTTTTAAGTGTCCCTTTAATAGAATAAACAGATTTAATTCCATCTTGTTCACATAATGCTCCAACATACGGAAATTTATTTTTATTATAATATATGTGCTTTTGTAGAAATAACTACAATTGTTTATATCTAAGTCTTTCCAACGTTTACTAAAATAATCTCCTAATTCTTCTATTTCTTCTATTTGTTCTTTTTCTAGTTCCTTCTTATATTCCTCTTGTATAGACCTTGTTTGCTCCAAATAAGAGAGTTTCCGCTCTTGGATTCCTATATTTTCTAGTTCTTGTTCTCTTTTCTTAGCAGACTAATTGGTTTAATTTCATAAATGGGATATGGATAGAGTTTGCTATGGGTATTTATTATTTTTCTTGTAACAATCGGTATAACATTTTTAGTATTAGTTAATCCTAATTGTTCTATATCTATTTCTTTCGCTATAGTAGAATATAGAGCATTAGATTTCATAAAGTATGTTTCTCCGGCATTAATATAACATTTTTAGACTATATATATAATACTCGAGTTATCTACATCTTCTAGAGTTTATATATACTTAACCGGTAAATAATTAAAATTAAAAGCAGATAGTACATATTTAATAAGTTTGTTTCTTTCTTCTTGGTTCTCTGGTAAACGAACTTGTATCCCCGTTATTTTTTTCGTATTTTGGTTACCCCAATAGACATACTGCAATAGATCTTTAAAAACAAGGCAACTATTTCATAACGAATCTGTTAATTTTTTCCACGTTTGAGCGAGTGGAACAGAATAAAATGGCGCGGTTTTGGAAATATTCTCTTGAGTTTTCTAATAATTCTAAAACATTCTTGTATTGGATTAAATTCTTTTAATTGTCGGAAATTTTCGCTCGTATAGTTATAAATTGTTGCTTCCAATGTTGTTATTCCATTCTCTTTAGCTAATTTAGAAGAAAATGTTTCTTTTAATTTTTTATCTGGACAATTTAAAAATGTATAATATGGTTTCCAAACTGTTAACTCTTGGGCTTGTTAAGTGGCAAATAAATTTGTTGTATCTTTTTACTCTAGAATTAGAATTTAACCGAGTTAGACAATCTTTTCCAACATTATTATTATTATTATCATTATCATTATCATTATTATTATTATCATTATTATTATTATCATTATCATCTATTACATTACAATCTTCTTTATATTCTCCTTGCATTCGAAAATTAAAATTATTTATTAAATATTTGCCCATTTCTTCTTTGTTAAAAATACCTACAAAATCTTGTGATATCTAATTCTAAGAGATAATAATCTTCCTTATTAAGTTCTTTTAAAATATCTGGTAATTCCGTTCAAAGGGTATTTATTTTTACATTCTGCTAATTCTATTTTATATGGAATAACAACTGGATTCGAATATGTTTTTATTTATAATATCTATATCTTTTTTAAATCATTAATTGTCTGTGTATTGGAATTCAATAATTATGGTATTTTGCTTTAACTCCATGTCGTGCTAAATTAAAATTAGATAACTTGCTTCTTAAATAACTATTAAAGGAACCACATGCCTCCTTTTTTACGAGAATTGTTTTCGTTTTTTAATTCTTCAGTGGTTCATGTTTGTGGGTTACTGTAGTCACGTCCTAGTTCGTGAACCATGGGCAACGGTTGAGTGGCCTAGTAAGTGGTCCTGAGAGTCGGGATACCAGTTGCTATGGAATGGGAGTGGGCATCTCGGACATATTCTGAGTCGTGGCCTTCCTTGTGCTCAGGCGGCTAGGACTATACAATTCACCTGTGGTCCGTAAACCCGATAGAGGAGAGATCCTCCCTTGGATTATGTGCAAGTAGGGTAGCATCCTGCTTCATGAATTTACCGAGCTAAGAACATTTTAAGCAAGCCTCGGACCTATGGGAGTAATGGAGTCCCACTCCCATATGACAGGCGAGGGACACCTTGGGAAAAACTTGGCGAACGAAATGGAATTCGATGGGGAGCTATCAATATTAATGGGGCTTATGGAAGAAAGAAGGTAGAACTGGCTGAGTCAGCAAAGAGGATGAATCTGGATGTGCTAGGAGTAAGTGATATTCGGGTAAGGGGAGATAACGAGGAAGAGATAGGAGATTATAAAGTGTACTTGACGGGTGTTAGAAAGGGAAGGGCAGAGTCTGGGGTACGGCTCTTTATCAGGAATACCATTGCACGCAACATAGTTTCTGTTAGGCACGTAAATGAGCGAATGATGTGGGTAGATTTGTCAGTTGGAGGAATTAGGACAAGAATTTTGTCCGTGTATTCACCATGTAAGGGTGCAGATGAGGATGAAGTTGACAAGTTTTATGAAGCATTGAGTGAAATCGTGTTCAGGGTCAACAGCAAGGATAAAATAGTGCTAATGGTCGATTTCAATGAGAGAGCTGGGAATAGAACTGAAGGATACGGAAGGGTGATTGGTAAATGAGGGGAATATATGGAAGCTAATGGGACTGAGAAGCGTTTGCTGGACTTCTGTGCTAGTATGGATTTAGCTGTTCAAGCATAAGGCTATTCACCGCTTCACATGTGAGGCTAGGGGTACCAGATCCATAATAACCTATATCTTAACAGACTTCAAATTCAGGAAATCTGTTAGGAATGTTCGAGTTTTCCGGGGATTTTTCGATGAAACAGACCACTATCTGATCTGTAGTGAACTAAGTATCTCTAGGCCTAGGGTAGAGAAAGTGAAATCTGTCTGCAAACGAATAAGAGTAGAAAATCTCCAGGACGAGGAAATTAGACAGAAGTACATGGATATGATTAGTGAGAAGTTTCGAACAATAGACAGTAAGCAGATTCAGGATATAGAACGTGAATGGGTGGCGAACAGAGATGCTGTAGTAGAAACAGCAAGGGAATGCCTAGGAACAACTGTGTGTAAAGATGGGAAAAGGCGAACAACTTGGTGGAATGATGAAGTGAGAGCAGCCTGTAAACGTAAAAAGAAGGCTTATCAGAAATGGCTCCAAACAAGGGCCGAGGCAGACAGGGATTTGTACGTAGATGAAAGAAACAGAGCGAAATAAATAGTTGTTGAATCCAAAAAGAAGTCATGGGATGATTTTGATAATAACCTGGAAAGGCTAGGTCAAGCAGCAGGGAAACCTTTCTGGACAGTAATAAAGAAACTTAGGTAGGGAGGGAAAAGGGAAATGAACAGTGTTTTGAGTAATTCAGGTGAACTCATATCAGATCCCAGGGAATCACTGGAGAGGTGGAGGGAATATTTTGAACATCTTCTCAATGTAAAAGGAAATCATCCTGGTGGTAATGCAAACAGCCAAGCTCATGGGGGGGGGGGGAGGAAAATGATCTTTGTGAAATTATGCTTGAGGAAGTGGAGAGGATGGTAAATAAACTCCATTGTCATAAGGCAGCAGGAATAGATGAAATTAGACCTGAAATGGTGAAGTATAGTGGGAAGGCAGGGATGAAATGGCTTCATAAAGTAGTAAAATTAGCGTGGAGTGATGGTAAGGTACCTTCAGATTGGACAAAAGCAGTAAATGCACCTATCTATAAGCATGGGAACAGGAAGGACTGCGACAACTTAGTATACCAGGCAAAGTATTCACTGGCATCTTGGAAGGGAGGGTGCGATCAGACGTTGAGAGGAAGTTGGATGAAAACCAGTGTGGTTTCAGACCACAGAGAGGCTGTCAGGATCAGATTTTCAGTATGCGCCAGGTAATTGAAAAATGCTACGAGAGGAATAGGCAGTTGTGTTTATGTTTCGTAGATCTAGAGGAAGCACATGACAGGGTACCGAGGGAAAAGATGTTCGTCATAATGGGGGACTATGGAATTAAAGGTAGATTATTAAAACCAATCAAAGGCATTTATGTTGACAATTGGGCTTCAATGAGAATTGATGGTAGAATGAGTTCTTGGTTCAGGGTACTTACAGGAGTTAGACAAGGCTGTAATCTTTCACCTTTGCTGTTCGTAGTTCACATGGATCATCTGCTGAAAGGTATAAAATGGCAGGGAGGGATTCAGTTAGGTGGAAATGTAGTAAGCAGTTTGGCCTATGGTGACGACTTGGTCTTTATGGCAGACTGTGCCGAAAGCCTGCAGTCTAATATCTTGGAACTTGAAAATAGGTGCAATGAGTATGGTATGAAAATTAGCCTCTCGAAGACTAAATTGATGTCGGTAGGTAAGAAATTCAACAGAATTGAATGTCAGATTGGTGATACAAAGCTAGAACAGGTCGATAATTTCAAGTATTTAGGTTGTGTATTCTCCCAGGATGGTAATATAGTAAGTGAGATGGAATCAAGGTGTAGTAAGGCTAATGCAGTGAGCTCTCAGTTGCGATCAAAAGTATTCTGTAAGAAGGAAGTCAGCTCCCAGACGGAACTATCTTTACATCGGTCTGTTTTCAGACCAACTTTGCTTTACGGGAGCGAAAGCTGGGTGGACTCAGGATATCTTATTCATAAGTTAGAAGTAACAGACATGAAAGTAGCAAGAATTATTGCTGGTACAAACAGGTGGGAACAATGGCAGGAGGGTACTCGGAATGAGGAGATAAAGGCTAATTTAGGAATGAACTCGATGGATGAAGCTGTACGCATAAACCGGCTTAGGTGGCGGGGTCATGTAAGACGAATGGAGGAAGATAGGTTACCTAGGAGAATAATGGACTCTGCTATGGAGGATAAGAGAAGTAGAGGGAGACGAAGACGACGATGGTTAGACTCTGTTTCTAACGATTTAAAGATGATAAGAGGTATAGAACTATATGAGGCCACAACACTACTTGCTAATCGAGGATCTTGGCGACGTTTAGTAAACTCACAGAAGCTTGCAGACTGAACGCTGAAAGGCATAACAGTCTATAATGATAATGTATGTATGTATTAATTCTCCATCGCAATCTGTAAAATCTGAAATTTTTACAACCATAATATTACCGCAAAAAGGTTCTGTAATTGGTTTAATTTCTTGTTATTTTTGTTCTCCATTTGTGTAATTAATATCTCCAATATTTGTAATAATATTCGAGTTATTTACATTTTCTGTACTTAGCCATAATCCAAATGTTTCGTCTAGTTGGTTTTGCTTTTTTGCATAATAACTCTGTAATAGAGCATTTGTTGCAGTAGAATTTCTGTTTTCAACTTCCATTTATTACGAAGAAAAAAGTAGTTAGAATACTTTTAGAATTTTTTATTAACTCGGATTTGTTAGAACATTTAAAGAAACCTGCAAAAATAGAGGTAGTTGAAATTGGGTGGTCGAAAGTAAATCAAGGTTGAAATTTTACCTATATGAGGGAAATGCTTTAAATTTGTAGGTGTGGAAAAATGTGAAGGATTTTGTGGAGCAGAACGAAATATTGCGATGTTTTAATTTTTGTATAAATTGTCGAAAACCTAGTGGTTTTAGGTTTATCTTGTTTTTTGTGGGATAAGATCTAAAAAATATGCAATTCTGAGAAGAAGAAGAAGAAAAAAAAAGGAAAAATTGTGAAATTTTGAAAGGCTGTGAGGTATGATCTGGCCCTGGTCCAGAACGCGGGGTTTACTCCTTCTACTGTCACTTCATATTTCTAGCCCTGTCCTATTCCATCGCCCCATAGGACCTGCGTGTCGGTACGGCGTAAAACAAAGAGCATAAAATAAGAAACGAAGAGAACTATGGCAAATTGGAATACGATTATAACATGTACTTTTTAAAACGTAAATTTCCTCGCATCATATCCGAGGATCTATTGATATTAGTGAACTAATATTCTGTCGTTTGGTTAGTGATGTATCAAGGATTGATTTGCCCCCAAATTTCAGACAGCGTGCTGGAAAGCGTCTAGATTTTAATTACATATGGAATGATCTAAGTAACTAGATTAACAAATTTAGGTACTAGGTATGGAGGTTGAGAGTCTGAAGACGGGTGAAATGAAATGAGACATGTGACTTCTTTTTGATTATTACCTCTCCCGATTTACAGTTTCAACTCCGAACTGAGCTGCTGCGCCTTCTTCTCAACGTCAGTCCAAATTAATTCAAAATACAGTAATATAAACAACAGAAGAACAGTTGCTGCTTCATGTTAGAAACATGGGAATCCGTGGTCAACAGCTTTATGTACATGAATAATAATAATAATAATAATAATAATAATAATAATAAATTTAAAAATAATATTAATTTACCATTTCAAGTCCCGTGGGGTAGAGGGTAGTGTGCCTGCCTCTTACCCAGAGGTCCAAACTGAGGAGCTGTTGATATCAGAGGCAGTGGATCCGGTCAAGAAAAGAAGCCAAATATGGCAGTGGGTGTCACACTGACCACGTAGCACTCCAATATATTTACTGTCTGTTAGATCCACGAGGTACAGATCCAAAATTTGCCCGGTAGGCCATATGGCTAGACCGCACTCGCCTTGGGAGGACAAAGCCCTTGATAGACTGCTGCGTAACAGGATTTTGTTGTTGTTGTTGTTGTTTCAATTACTACCAGTCGAAAGAGATACAGGAAAGCTGTAATTTCGTCTTCTAAAGCAGTTCTTTAACTCCTCCGTTAATCTACTAAGAATACTCCCTCTTAAAAATGCGAATGAAATGAATTGAAATTAGATTCGAGAATCTTGTTGAACACAGGAGGCGAGTGAATACCTATCTAGCAGAGCTGATCAAACTAGTGTGTGTATGACTTAATTTCCCGACCACTAAAAAGCACAATCAAGAACGGAAAACTATTCAACCTACTTTCTGTGTCGTACCCCAGTCAAACAACATATACGGCCAAACAACTACCCAGTTTCTAACAAACCAATCTATCCCAATAGCACGATAGGCCTTATGGTTCCTCGGCCGATGGCCGCCTTCCTCGGTGTTGAGTGATCAGGAAGGCAGATCCCACCGTTTTCGCTACTTCAGGATTAGACAGCTCCTTTTTAATTTAATTTCGTGTGGCTGTTTCTAGCCGGATGTATCCCTTGTAAGGCAGAGCGTCTGATGAGGGTGGGCGGCATCTGCCATATGTAGGTAACTG
Source organism: Anabrus simplex (assembly GCF_040414725.1). Taxonomy (NCBI): domain Eukaryota; kingdom Metazoa; phylum Arthropoda; class Insecta; order Orthoptera; family Tettigoniidae; genus Anabrus; species Anabrus simplex. Next base: position 340,426,616 of record NC_090266.1, on the reverse strand, counting down.
CGTGTTATTGTGGTGGAGGATAGTGTTGTGTGTGGTGTGCGAGTTGCAGGGATGTTGAGTACAGCAGAAACACCCAGCCCCCGAGCCACTGGAATTAACCAATGAAGGTTAAAATCCCCGACCCGGTTGGGAATCGAACCCAGGACCCTCTGAACCGAAGGCCAGTACGCTGACCATTCAGCCAGCGAGTCGGACAGATAGCTCCTAATTGTCCTAATGAGTCAGCTGGGCTGACTGGTTTACAATTACATGGCCGTGCGCTAACAGACCGCGGCTTAGTCCAGTGGTACTTGAAAGTGCTTGAACACGCCAGCCTCGTGTCCATAGATTTACTAGCACTAAAAGGACTCCTACGGGAAAAATTACACCACCTCATATATATCATAAGGGAACTGTGTGTTTCAATGTCACTGGAGCGAATGATCAACTAGCACGTCCTAATTTTAACTGTAAGGATCATTTTGCTTGTAAAATCAACGGCAGTGTTAAAATTGCTAACAAAAAACGAGTATGGTGACTCGGGGCTGTTAGCTGACGAATGATCTTATGTATGTTCGGGAGAAATATTTTAAAATTACATAAAACAGTGCATACAAAAAATGAATTTGTTGACATTAACAGAAATTCACGTTCTACAACTTATTTTACTAATGTTCAGTCCTCAGCCGTAAGGCTGATTGGAACCGCAACAGCTCTGACATCAGCTGTCATATGGCCTAGGCATCACTGTAGAGGCGTACTAGGAAAATGAGGAGTGAGGTAGTTTCCCGTTGCTTTCCTCACCGAGCCAGAAGTTGCTATTACATATCAGTCTGCCAAGCCCACTGAAATGCATGCATCAACTGACCCTATGAGCAACATTTTCACACCATTCACAGCAGGGACTGGCTGCATAAGGAATGGCATTACTAGCACTGCTCATACCTCAGTCACTTCCATATTGTCAAAGCCAAGGATAAGACTGAGACGGGTCTATGTAAGTAACAAACTTGCTCTAGCCTATACTAGAAGACATAGTGCACTGTAAACACTAGGTCCCACCAGCGAAGGTATTATATATATATTGCACATATTAGTAGTTATTTTACTAATATGCGCAGTATATAAATATATCACAATATTAGGGTTTTACTACTCCGGTATCGTTTATAACGGATATCAAATATTATAACGTATGAAATCTTTGTCATCTACGTATAAACGTGCATGTTATTAATATAATCCCGTTTTAGCACGAACGAGGAATCCGTCGGGCTCCTGTTCAGAATCTCTCATTTTCTCATGCTGTACACATCTTTTGTTGTTGTTGTTGTTGTTGTGAAAAAAAGAAATATATATGATGTTTACAGGTATGCTTATAGTGTTTTAATGTGCATTTGAAACTATTGTGTGTCTGACAGACTGGAAAGTTTTTATTACAAGTATACATCCTATGTAACAGCGTCAGGCATGCAGCGATGTTCTCATGTCTTAATTGATCAGCCTGGCAACTTGCACTGCAATCGGTCTGGTCCAACCCAAACATATTCCTTGTTGGGGGCAGAGTCGGTTAGTCGTTTGTCTTCCGTACCGAAGATGGCAGGTTCGAACCTGGTTGAGGTCAGTGCCATTTCGGGGATTTCAAAACGCGACAACTCCGTGTCGTAGATTTTAAACATGTTTAAGAATTCATGTGGGACAACATTCCGACACCCTGCCTCTCTTGACAAGTCTGTCAGGAGTTAGAAAAGATGTTAAAACTAACAACAACAACAACAACAACAACAATAATAATAATAATAATAATAATAATAATAATAATAATAATAATAATAATAATAATAATAATAAAGTCCTTTTTAATTGCTACTACCCTTTAAAGACAGCGGAGAGACGGAATTTGAAAAGGATTCAGCCTTCAGTCTTGTAATGAAATACTAATTGATACACAGGGATTATTATTATTATTATCATCATCACTGTTTGATGTTTAAAGGGCCTAACAGCTAGGTCATCTGCCCCTAATGGTAAGAGGTGAACAAAACTAAAATTAAAACTTCAAAATGTATCCACTGACTGGAATCTAAAACAAATTATGAAAAGTTATCGTGAAACAAAACCATCACTGGATCCAATTCACAATGCCGTAATTACTGAGATGGTGTCCGACTCGTTGGCTGAACGGTCAGCGTACTGACCTTCGGTTCAGAGGGTCACGGGTTCGATTCCCGGGCAGGTCGGGGATTTTAACCTTAATTGGTTAATTCCTACAGCACGGAGGCTGGGTGTATTTGTTGCCTTCATCATCATTTCATCCTCATCACGACGCGCAGGTCGCCTACGGTCGTCAAATAGAAAGACCTGCACCTGGCGAGCCGAACCTGTCCTGGGATATCCCGGCACTAAAAGCCATACGGCATTTCATTCACATTTCACTGGGATGGTATTGTTGGGAGATCAGAAGAATGCACATGCCCGGTGAGGCACGGGCGAAGGGGTTTTCACCAGCAGAGCCAGTAACGCAATGGTTACCATAGCAACTCCACTACTATCCAGGCGACTTCGTATTATCTTCTACTAGCAGCTCTTGGCTCTTGTCAGTTGTAATCCAGGAAATTGCAAAGTGTGAGTCAATGTTTTCGTGTAGCAGATAAGAGCCGATCTGTCTGGACAGAACAGGAAGTTCGTGCTTGCAGGCCACATTCCTCATTCTTGCATTCTTCTCATCTCCACACAGTACTCATTATCTAAATGGGTCCAAAAACCAAGTCGCCGGCCCCTCATAATGGTACTAATCACTGGTATACATATCCCTACATCTCTATATATCCCTTCCAGAACATCAATAATCAGACAATGCCCTGTTCCTGTATATCACTTGCTCTAGCCGCTTGGGAATGGAATTTATTAGATGTTTGAAGCAGTCTGGTCCATTCCTTAGATTCGCCACTGTGCCCATTTCAGTTACAACAAAGTCTAGTAGCGGGCTGTCTACATGCAGCAATTCGTTTTGTACTGGAGTGGCCTTCAACACTACCCCTTCACTCCCTCGCCTCCTTTTCAGTACTGGAGTGAGGCAGTGTGGATTGTTTATATCTGGACACCATTCACCCAAACTCGATGGCAGTGCATTAACATAGCCGCTCGTGTCCTCTCCTGACCTGGAACCCACGTGTTTACCATTCTTGCCCGAACATGTTGTATTATGTTTATGTCAGCCGACTTGGGAGGCCAGTCAAGCACGTGAACGTCAGGATGCTGTTTGAAGAAAGCTTCGGTTACATGAGCAGTGCTATTAGAGCAGTTATCTTGCACAAACCTGATAACGGGAACTACTTCTACGGGGTAAATAGCTCGAGCACTAGGAAGAACAGCACCTTCTAAAATGTACACATATTCAAAAGCGGTCATATGTTGGGTGACTATCAACTCTCCTCGACCGGCAACACTCATCCACCCCAATACGCCACATGTGACCCGACCCGACTGATTGTTACCTGAACAAAGGGTTCTTCATAACGCTTTCCAACTGGAACCAAGCACGTCAGCTGTTTACTTGGATCGGAACAAAATATCTTTTAATCGAACCAAATTGTAATTTCCCATTCCTGTCGTGGAGAAACACTTTCTTGTAGTGCAAAGCGTACGCGAATTTCTCTGCGGATAAGGAAGAAGTCGTCCCTTTTTCGCAGCTCATCATGCCTGCAGCGTGGAGTCTGCGACACATGGTAGTCCGGCTTACTAGCAATTCCAAAGCGACAATCGCATTACCGATAGTCGAAAACGGATAAGTGTCTATAGTTTGAACGATTCCACTATCCTGTTCCGGAGTAGTTCTTCTTGGAGCCTTGTTATGTGTCCTATGATCTACTAATCCTCCTGCACCTCGTTCTTGGCATATTTCTACCCATCTCCAAACTGTCTTAAGACTGCGTGGTATTGCTTCAGCTACTGCCTGGGGGATCATGTGAGCCTCTCACATGCCAATAATACGGCCTCGATTCACTTGTGATAAGATAGGAGCCATCTTACAGTGTTATAGTATAACGAAATGTAGACCGCCACGGAATACACACACTGTGCCTTCAGCACTACCCGTTGACTCCCTTCCCCTCCTTTTTGGTACTGGAGTGGCATTCAACACTTCCCCTTCACTCCCTACCCTCGTTTTGTGTACTGGAGTGGGGGCAGTGTTGATTGTTTATGTCGGGACACCATTAATGTGCACGCGTGTACCAGGTGTATGCATACGTATTTTCCGGTTTCACTAAGAGATGCCGCCAACGAACAGTACGCAGCGTATGAATTTGACACAAACGTCAGTTTGTTCGCCTGATATTAACCTACCAACACACGCAAGTTGAGTCCACGAAACACTAGCGTCTGTGTTGCATCGTTCAGTGATCATGTCGACGTCTGTCTCTGAAAAAACCCATTGCTTTTCTTATTTAATCAGAAGAAAGAGGCTGTGGAAAGTCATCGTTTGCTGGTAGAAACATATGGTGAACACGCTCCATAGATTAGAACATGTGAGACATGGTTCCGACAATTTAAACGTGGTGATTTTAATGTGAAAGCCAGTGCGCGCGCTCTGGTAGGCCACAAAATTGCAAAGACGAACAACTGCCGGTGAAACCGTTAATGCACAACGCTATCGCCAACAAATGATTCATTTAAATCATGCAGTGATCGAAAGACGATCACAATGGGTCAGAAGACATGGCAAAGAAATTTTGTTACACGACAACGCGCCGTCTGAAAACGGCATGCCGATCCCAGAATTACAGCTACGGAGTTGGCGGTAGATGTCGCTAATACTAGTGGCAATCTTGTTCATCCCATCTTAGTACGGAAACTTCTGCACAATGATGAGTTTGACAGTAGAACAGCAAGGAAGAAACCGTTCATAAGCAATGTAAATTGAACAGAAGCGCCTAGAATTAGCAACTCTGCATCGAAGTAAAGATTCCAAATTTAGGAATACAGTGTTTTTCATGGATGAGAGTAAGTTCGACATCTTCCAGTGTGCTGGAAGCAAAAGGTGGGGCAAAAAGGGAATGAAAGTTTAAAGAAGGAACATCTTGTCCCATCCGTGAAGCATGGTGGTGGAAATATTCTTGTGTGGGGTTGCATGTCTGGAGCTGGGGTTGGGAATTTAGTATTTATTGAGGACATTATGGATAAGGGGAAGTATCTTACCATCTTAAAGCAGAATTTGAAACGCTCTGCGAAGAAAGTGGGACTAGGAACATACTGGGTGTTTCAGCAATACAATGTCCCCAAGCATACGGCCATTGTCGTAAAAGAATGGCTACTTTACAATGTACCAAAACAGTTGCATTCGCCTCCCCAGTCTCCAGACATCAACCCAATTGAACATCTTAGGGGAAAATTAAAGCGAAGGATAAACAAATACAACAGCAAAAGCAAAGATGATCTGAAAGCGGCCTTAGTGAAAGCGAAGTAACTTTACTTCTGCGGACACAAAAAAGTTGGTGGAATCTATGCATCGACGTTTGGAAGCTGTGATCGAAGCAAAAGGCTGCAATACAAAATATTAAATCGTGCATGAAAGTGAACAACATCACAGTGTATGTTGACGTTTGTACCTAACCGGTGTTTCATTTGTATGCTGAAGATGTCAGTATATGGAACTATTATTAATTATGCAGTACTAACGTTGTTTTTCTGTTTGTAACATGTCTGTTTATGGCACAGAAAGTAAATACAACATATTTTCTTGATTGCTTTTGTCTTGGTGTTATTTTTAGGGCGTATGTAGACTTTAGTGTCTGACTGTATCTGTTTTGAAATATCACCTGTAGCGTTTTCTGGTGTAACTGCTTGTTTCTTATCGATGTTACCTGACAGTTCTTCTAATGTTCGCTTGGTTGCCGCCACAACAGATGGAAAACTCGCCTCAATCTTACAGTCGTAGGTAGATGGTGGATTTAGAACCGCCAGAGCACTCCGGACGCTACGTGACACCTGTCCGGTATGAGCACATTAGACGGCGATATGGAGGGGGAGGACCGCCCTCCCCATATAGGCCCCCTTCCATAGCACAAACTGCTAATTAGACAGCAAGTTATGTCATTAGGCTACAAACTAGTAGACGTAGTCACTGCCGGGCTGAGTGGCTCGGACGGTTGAGGCGCTGGCTTTCTGACCCCAACTTGGCAAGTTCGATCCTGGCTCAGTCCGGTGGTATTTGAAGGTGCTCAAATACGTCAGCCTCGTGTCGGTAGATTTACTGGCACGTAAAAGAACTCCCGCAGGACTAAATTCCGGCACCTCGGCGTCTCCGAAGACCTTAAAATAGTAGTTAGTGGGACGTAAAGCAAATATTATTATTATTATTATTATTATTATTATTATTATTATTATTATTATTATTATTACGTAGTCACTGAAAGGCACGAATAAATGTCCACACAACAAGTCCGTACTGCCGTACGATAAGTGAGCGTGAGTCACACGGAACGAACACACAAGCAACTGCTCGCCACGAAGGTTACGAACACACTGAGCGAAAGTCCAACCTTGAACACGGAAGTTTTCAATAACACAATGCCCGCTCTCATATGGCACCTACCTCAAGAAAAGCTCCACAGTAGTGGGCAGCCATCTCCGTAGACAGTCGCACTGAGCATGTAAGAAACTTTATAATATATTCAGTTCCGATCAAGCCAACACAGAGGAACCTGAATAAGCTACTGCATCAGGAAACAAGCTTCGTCCTGAACGTCGAACTTGGATTTAGTCACAGAAACACTTCCTAGTGTTGTAATTCCTAATTAAGCCAGTGCACAGAAGGATATAACTGTTGTAATAACGAGCCTTCTAATAATAGAGGCTTGGTCGTAATTGCAATCGTTGAATTAAAGCTCATGCCATGTAGATAGCATGGCTCCGTAAACTCCAGTGATATTCACTCGCTCAGAGATGCCTGCCGCACGTCTTCGACGCTACTAGTGCCAATCTGATGTTTATATTCTTCACGTTGTACTTAGTCAACCAAAAGCACGACGCCGGAACTGACACTCTAGTATACGTGGTGTCAACTCATGAGTTTTAAAATCTTCGACATGAAATTCACATCTCAGTACAATACAACTATCATTAAAAGTTATGTGCATTTCAAGCCATTAAGTCCTACAACTACTCATTTTCTACCGTGTATAAAAGTCGTGATATTCACAAATAGCAATATCCATTTAGTCATTTTCATTTTTAAAAACTTTAACCATCTGTGAGATTGCTAGTTCTCGTTTTCTCTAATACTAGAATACTGCCTTCTAATGATTTGTATTTCGACAGCCGAAGCCACATGATATACCGCACCGGGCGAGTTGGCCGTGCGCGTAGAGGCGCGCGGCTGTGAGCTTGCATCCGGGAGATAGTAGGTTCGAATCCCACTATCGGCAGCCCTGAAAATGGTTTTCCGTGGTTTCCCATTTTCACACCAGGCAAATGCTGGGGCTGTACCTTAATTAAGGCCACGGCCGCTTCCTTCCCACTCCTAGCCCTTCCCTGTCCCATCGTCGCCATAAGACCTATCCGTGTCGGTGCAACTAGCAAAAAATGATATACCGCCTGAATGAACACACTGCTATGGCGGTATACTAAGCCATACAGTACAGACTCCTAACATGTGATGTACAATTTATCATCATTAGTGCAGTCCGAAGGTATGTAGAGATGCTCAGATACGTCAACCTTGATACGGTACATTTATCAGCATATGAAATAACTAGCAGGGCAACATTCCCGATACCTCGGCGTTCCTGAAAACCGTAAAAGTAGATTTTACAAGTGGTGTCCGACTCCTTGGCTAAACGGTTAGCGTGCTGGTCTTCGGCCACAGGAGTCCCGGGTTCGATTCCCGGTAGGGTCGGGAATTTTAACCATAATTGGTTAATTTTGCTGACACTGGGGCTGGGTGTATGTGTCTTCTTCATCATCATTTCATCCTCATCACGACGCGCAGGTCGCCTACGGGAGTCGTATCAAAAAACCTGCATCTGGCGAGCCGAACTTGTCCTCTGACACTCCCGGCACTAAAAGCCATACGCCATTTCATTTCATTTTACAAGTGGTTTTACGTCACACCGACGGAGATAGCTCTTATGGCGACGATGGGATAGGAAAGAGCCAGGAGTGGGAAGGAAGCGGCCGTGGCCATAATTAAGGTACAGCCGTAGCATTTGCCTGGCGTGAAAACGGATAACCATCTTCAGGTCTGCCGACAGCGGGGTTCGAACCCACTATCTCCCGAATGCAAGCTCACAGCTGAGCGCCCCTAACCGCACGGCCAGCTCGCTCGGTCGTGAAACTACTACTAGTAGTAGTATTAGTAGTAGTAGTTCTAGTATAATTCCGATCCCTAATACGAGACTTGAATTAACACTGCGATGAAGAGACACAGGCCCGAGTTTTTCTAAGGAAACCGTCAAGGTAGAAGAACTGAAAGGTCTGTGGTGGTGTGTTTAACAAATATCTGGGTCTTCCATTGAAATTCATGATACTGAACTTGAATTAGTTACGGACCGAGCCATGTGCCACGAGAGAAAGTGGTTTAAATGTGAGGAAAATCATACTCAGAATGGTCATTGACACTATCAGGAATAAAACCTCATTCTGTGAATAGTACAGCTTCCCAGTCCTGTGGTAGAGCGGACAAGGGATAAGTGTCACAGTGACCTGCGGTGACCTCGTCTTCTCATCGCCAGGTCAAGAGTACATTCCACCGGATGCCCCCCACAGCCGTTTGAGTTCCAAAGAGTGTGGCCCTGCCTGCAAACGTTGCTGCGAGAGAGAGGATATAAATGGTAGTGAGCCAGGCCTTTGGGAAACGAACATGTAGCTTATGTGTGTCCACCTTATTTAAATGCATTGATCCATCTCGGGAGAGACACAGTGTTAATAATAATAATAATAATAATAATAATAATAATAATAATAATAATAATAATAATAATAATAATAATAATAATAATAATAATAATAATAATATTTTACGTCCCACTAACTACTCTTTTACGGTTTTCGGAGACGCCGAGGTGCCGGAATTTAGTCCCGCAGGAGTTCTTTTATGTGCCAGTAAATCTACCGACATGAGGCTGACGTATTTGAGCACCTTCAAATACCACCAGACTGAGCCAGGATCGAACCTGCCAAGTTGGGGTCAGAAGGCCAGCGTCTGAGCCACTCAGCCCGGCAGAGACACAGTGTTAACGGTGTCCTTTGCCTTCTGGCATGGACTAGAACAACTTTCAAAGATCTCTCTCAGTTCTATCCCTGGATTTGACAGAGGTATGAGCGATACTAGTAATGCAATTCATTATACTGCTACTCCCTGTGATGAATAAAGTGCAAGTTTCTTTTTGCCAAACCTACTGAAAGGTCGACCCACAAACTGATGTGTAATGGCACCATCGGACTATGAGGAATGCGACGGAAAACTACCTCGCTCCTTGCTTCCCTACCTAGCAACCCTTTAGAGTGAAACCTGGATTTTTTTTTTTTTTTTTTTTTTTTTTACGAAAGCTAGTTGGAAATTTCCAGCACCTTTAATTATTTTAAATAATTTGTTTAATGTCGCACCGACACATACGTCTTACGGCGAAGCGGAAGCGGCCGTGACCTCCATTACAGCACCTTTAAGTGGTCAGCACCGACAGTATGCACCTGCATTAAATAACCTACCCTGGTCACTTGGCTTTAAAGGGATTGGTCAAGTTCATGATTGTTGCCAATTACGCTCATCCTCCAGCGGAATAAACGACTCTCCGTGTCATTAAAAGCAGTTCACGGCTGTATGTCTCCACGAATTTTATCAGTACAACGGCTAGGAAGACGCTAAGTTCTATTTTTTTTTATTTTTAGAATTGGTTTTACGTCGCACCGACACAGATAGGTCTTATGCTAGTTGCTTTCCGTCGCACCGACACAGATACGTCTTATGGCGACGATGAGACAGGATAGGACTAGGAGTGGGAAGGAAGCGGCCGTGACCTTAAGGTACAGCCCCAGCATTTGCCTGGTGTGAAAATGGGAAACCACGGAAAACCATTTTCAGGGCTGCCGACAGTGGGGTTCGAATCTAATATCTCCCGAATACTGGATACTGGCCGCAATTAAACGACTGCAGCTATCAAGCTCGGTATATAGGTCTTATGGTGACGATGGGATAGGAAAGGCCTAGGAATGGGAAGAAAGTGGCCGTGGCCTTAAGGTACATCCCCAGCATTTGCTTGGTGTGAAAATGGGAAACCACGTAAAACCAACTTCAGGGCTGCCGACAGTGGAATTCGAACCCATTATCTCCCGGATGCAAGCTCACAGCTGCGCGCTCCTATCCGCACGGCCAACTTGCTGCAATACAATTTTAAAGAAATATATTGTCAGGAATTTCTTGATTACATTTTAAAAGATGACGAGTTGCTCAAAAGTGTGTCAAATTCAGAGACGTATGATTGCTGTCAGCATCACGGTAGTTCTGTATCATAAATATCTTTAAAGCAAAGCAAATAAATGTTGTTTTTAGTTTTCATTTACTCGTGTTATTGGGATATGAGTAATTCACGTGAGCTGTCCTATCCGTTACTTAAAAATCTATGCAGATAACATTGAATATGATGTAATTTTGCAGTGGTCTGTAAAGTAGGTATTTTACTTAAATTATGATTTCTTATTATTGTTCTATTTGATTTTAAACATTAACTTTGTGTAACAAGTGTCTTGGTAACGGACGGGGCAGTTCACACGGAATTACACAAATACACTCGTTTGAACCATTGGCGCCGACTTTTGGTCTTGAGCACAGGGGCAAGTGCTCCCGTGGAGTCTGCGCCTATGGTTGGAACTTTTAGATGTTGGTGTCCCGAATTTCATCTTGAACCTTATGTCACTACTACTACTACTACTACTACTACTACTACTACATATGTCGATGCTGAGATAAGTAATCGAATCTCCTATTGTTATCACTGATATTACTGCTTGTACGAAAAAGTGTGAACAACAAAAGAAAGATATTAAAATATAATATCTGCCCATTGAACATTTCTGGAAAATGATCTGTTTGTCCTTTTCAGGTGGAACGGTAATAATTCTTAGAGTCCGCTTGCCTGCCACTTTTTTTGTTGCGACAATACAATGAGACATTGCAATACATTATCGCATTACATGAAGACTTTCGGCAACTGATATTTAGATTAATATTTAGTTTATATTAAACAGAAATTTAGATTAAGATTAGATATAATGATTAAATCGTTACAAAGAAGCTGAGAGGCCTAGCTCTATTGCCTCCGGGGGTGGCAGCTGATCACACTAACCACTACACCACAGAGGCGGACAATATTCTACTTACCTGCAAGTATTTGCAAGACTGTCATGAAATACTGAGGTGGTCTGTAGTCAGACTTGTATATCAAAGGCTTTCAATAAACTACCCTGTATGTTTTCTCTCCAGAGAGAGAGAGAGAGAGAGAGAGAGAGAGAGAGAGAGAGAGAGAGAGAGCGCTTTTCACTTTAAAAGCGATATTACTATATTTTTAAAAAATCGCTGACACATGTTATGTAACATCCCAAAATATTTTGTATATCCAAAACATTCTTGTCAATACTTAATTTTTTTACAGTGTGCTTAACGTCGCACGGACACAGGTTTTATGGCGACGATGGGGTAGGAAAGGGCTGGGAGTGCAAAGGAAGCGGCCGTGGCCTTAAGGTACAGCCCCAGCATTTGCTTGGTGTGAAAATAGGAAACCACGGAAAGCTATCTTCATTTTCAGGGCTGCCGACAGTGGGGTTCGAGCCCACTATCTCCCGGTTGCAAGCTCACAGTTGCGCGCTCCTAACCGCACGGCTAACTCGCCTAGGCAATACGTTATTAATAATAATAAACGAGTAAAGGGAATAACAATATATTTTAAATTGATTATAATTATCAGTGGGTACTACCGGGTCAAATTCTGAACTGAAGTACCTGGGAGACCGAATAGTTCGTACTACTATGCAAATCCAGAATTATGTGGGAGCTTAGTTTATCTGCATAGGTTCACGAACAAAAATTCTGAATGAGATCTATCTACGTAGACAAAGTACGTACTTCTCTTATTTCTTTTAATTGGGAATGACATTGGGATGTCAATTTTATACGGAGACGTCTCTCGGGTGCCCGTAAGTGCACTCGCGAACTGCAACCTTAAACAGCTGTGAACTAGGATCGAATACATGAGTCACTCAGTTTAAATAAGCGAGTCGTTTCAACGAACTCCGAACACCTCTGAGTTTGACCACATTTGCTGTAACTAGAGCACAGTGAGGAAACGTTGCCGACAGTAATTCCTGCCGAATATCACGTAACAGGTGCAGTGAACACATAATTACGAATTTGTTCATTACAGTCATGGCGACCTTAAAGTTGCCCAAACAAATTGGCCACTTCTCATGCAACAACCCAATACAATCACTCTTTTGTCGTAACTACCTTCTAAATTCCATTCGAGGTTTTCACAACCTGACTGCGTTCTTTTTCTACAAAGGAATAAAGCTTCCTAATTTTAAAATGTCCGACTCGTTGGCTGAATGGTCAGCGTACTGGCCTTCGGTTCAGAGGGTCCCGGGTTCGATTCCCGGTCGGGTCGAGGATTTTAACCTTCATTGGTTAATTCCAGTGGCCCGCGGGCTGGGTGTTTGTGCTGTACCCAACATCCCTGCAACTCACACACCACACATAACACTATCCTCCACCGCAATAACACGCAGTTACCTCCACATGGCAGATGCCGCCCACCCTCATCGGAGGGTCTGCCTTACAAGGGCTGCACTCTGCTAGAAATAGTCACACGAAATTATTATTATTATTATTATTTTAAGATATTCTTCATCATTCCTGATTATTGTTTTCAGTATTTAATTTTGAATTCTGAGTAGTTTATTTACATCCTACGACATGCATGAGCATTTACTGTTTCATGAACCAAAAGTGGTTCTTGACCTCCACGCAAACTACAAGAAATGGCACTAAGGGAGGTCAGTGTTCATCCACCAGTCACTTATTTTCGTACCTGAATAATAGAGGAGCAACTAGGTCATTTCCCCTGCTTGCAATCCCTTCGAAATAGAAATGAGAAACATGAATTTAATAAGTATACTCCCTTTTTAGAAAACCTCAAGACAATTATCTTGTAAATCCTAAGCACGTCCAATCTGCAAGACTACATTTGAAGCCAATTTCTTATCAGTTCAAAATGATACATTTTTAACATCTATATCACAGCAAGTTCACATAGATATTCAATTATTTTTCAATAGTTAAGCGCATGAAATTGAGATTTGCAGCTAAAATTTTCGCTACATTTGCTTCTGCTTGTTTGTGTAAGCAACTGTGTAATTTACTATTGTATGCTGACTCAAAAAGACAGATCCCGTTTGACTGTCTAACATCTGCTGGCATAGCTGAAGATAGCTGTAACTGAAATCAATACACAGATTTCAGTGAAATAATTGCAAATGTAAAAGAAATTTAATTAAAAGTAAAATTTTCTCATCTACTGAAGACAAAGTTCATATAAACTCGTGTCCTACTGCTGGAGGTCGTGCACCTCTTTTCAAGCACACCCCCAATGGAGGTGAGCAGCATGCACACTTTTAACCACATACCACCCCTCCTGCCAATCTTAAATCTGTCAGTATCGAGAATCGAACCCGGGCCCCCGAAGACGGCAGCTAACAGTACTAACCGATACACTACGGAGGAGGACATAGCCCATAATCAGTATTTGTCTTAAGAATCGGCGACCGCCACCGTACTCCTTGTTCGTTTGTGTCACCTCCTGCCGGCTCGTTGCGGTGTTAACTGGCTTTGCGGGTTGCTTAACAAATGGTTAGGGGTTGCACATATCCTACGAACAGGTTACAAAATAACATGAACAATATGAAAATGAGAATATGTACTCGTGGAAGCCACGGTATGAAAACGAGAGAATATGAAATGTAAAGGAAATGGAACTTGACACTGTTTTCAATGAATGAATAAGATTATAGTAGTCCGGCCCCTAGGCTGAATGGTCACCGTACTGATCTTCGGTTCAGAGAGCCCCGGGTTCGATTCTTAACCTGGACGGGGATTTCAACCATGACTGGTTAATTCTTATAACCTGCGACCTGGGTGTTTGTGTTCACACATCATTTATTAAAACAGACTTTCACGACCACTAAATGACAAGTATTTGGGGGGGATATTAAGTCATGTTAGAACTACTGTAGGCTGACGCGTTTCGATCTGGCTACCAAGAGAGTTTTCAGAGCAACCACAATGCAGAATAAAGACAGTTAATGGAGACTCTCACCTCATAGTAACTAGACTCAAGATAGAAAGATCCTCTTAGAAAAGTAGTTCATTTCAGGGCCTCTAGAGTCCCGGAGAAATGTTTAAGATTTAACTATGGAGGGTAGCCTTGATATACTCAGAATATAGCCGCCCCCCTTTAATAAAATTATTCGGATGTTTAGCAGTTTCTATCGCCTCACCAATGATTCTAGGTGCAAAAAACGTATCTCCTTAGAAATTACAGATGTTGCTTCAAGAATTATTTGTTGGTCGTTATGTATGGCATGCACTGCCACACCAGACTTCTCTGCCCGGCAAAGACCTAGGTCCCTGCGATGTTCCTTAACCCTCGTTGCTACCTTCCTATTTCCTACACGTTTGGCCTACATAAACCGATAGGATCTTTAACAGATCACAAGCAATTGTCTATGATAATATTAGGTTTAAAGATGTGCCTTCTGAAAATATTGCCAATCCTATCCGTGATAGATTGTACACATGGTAAGAAGGCAAGAGTCAAAGACGAAGAATCACGTGAGAATCTGTCTTTTGGCTTGGGATACAGCACCCCGTCAATGAATTATTGAATAGCTATTGCTCAGGAATGTTCTGATCAGGAATTCAAGTTCATCGTTTAACTTATCTCCCTCACAAACCTCCCTTTGTTTGGCTTATACGGGTTTTAAGCATAGCACGCTTTTGGCGACGATGATGGTGAGAGGATCCATGAAGATATTTTTTCAGTATGGGTGTCCGGTTCCATGGCTAAATGGTTAGCGTGCTAGCCTTTGGTCACAGGGGTCCCCGGTTCAATTCCCGGCAGGGTCTAGAATTTTAACCATCACTGGTTAATTTTGCTGGCACGGGGGCAGGGTGTATGTGTTTTCTTGATCATCATTTCATCCTCATCACGACGCGCAGGTCGCCTACGGGAGTCAAATCAAAAAGACCTGCACCTGGCGAGCCGAACTTGTCCTCTGACACTCCCGACGCTAAAAGCCATACGCCATTTCATTTTCATCAGTATCAGTGGGTTCACCGCAAACCGAATGACCTAAATTTCCATTAGATTTTCTAGAAACCGAAACATCCAAGAACGGCAAACCTCCTTCATGCTCAGTCACCATGGTAAATTTAATACTTGGATGAAAGCCGTTCAAGTGATTCAAAAGTATGGATAATTCGTGATGAAGGATTGTGTTTAAGAACACGCCTCCACTTCGACATCATATTGCGACTCGCGTTCAATGGACATAACACTTGGGCATGAGATAAATGGTCCACAACATTGTTAACTGAAGTGCAAATTGGTTTACACCCTGATGACAACTCTATGCGCACAATGAGAACAAGAGAAGAACGTTACAATGAATCATTCTCAGTAGAACGTCAACAACTGGGAGGTTCAGCTCTCTCCTGGGTTCTGCCGTCGCACACCACTGGTTCACATTCAAGGAAACATGATGGCTGCAATTTACAAACACAACATTCTCCGGCCTCTCGTAAGCGACTGTGGTGTCTAGGAGATGGGTTTAGACAAAAGGACGATAACGCTAGTCCACACCGCGCAGCACCTGTGAATGGATACATGGAGGTACGTGGGATTCGCAGAATAGGTTGGCCAGACGCCAGAGTCTTCCCCGGACATGAAATGCATAAACAACGCGTGGACCTTTCATAAAGAAAGGAATGCGGAATTATATGATAAAATAATCAACTATGTGGGGAATGACACAGAAATGGAAGTTTCTGTTGCGGGTAATCTTAATCTGCTAAGTGTTAACTAGGAAGGAAATGGAACTGACAAAGTTTGATAATCAATAAATTGGGAAGGACAGCTGAATCAGAAGTGACGGAAAGAACTAGCGGAAAGATACTTGACGAGATGCAAATAAAATAAGATGAGCTCTATAGAGAAGCTGAAGTTGCGGATGGTACAAATGATCACGAAGCTGTTTTTGCCGTAGTTGAAAATAAACTTAATAAAAGTGAAGAATGTTAATCAATCAATCAATCAATCAATCAATCAATCAATCAATCAATCAATCAATCAATCAATCACCACTAATCTGTATTTAGGGCAGTCGCCCAGGTGGCAGGTTCAGGATTATTAGGCAATACGAAACGGTTGATAAGGAATGCACGGGGATGTTTTTAAATGTTAATAATTATGATCAGTGGAAAATGATTAATAAAAATGTAAACGCATATGGACAGGGATAAAGCAATTTTTGGAGAATGTGAAAATAGGTTGTAATATATCTCAATAATAATTAATAACCATTGCAACACGATTAAAATTAAATACTTGATCGCTTCACGCTTGGGCGTCAATTTTAATCTAATTAAAATATGAATAAATAACTAAACAAATTAATAACATGCATACATACATCATTATTATAAACCGTTATGCCTTTCAGCGTTCAGTCTGCAAGCCACTGTAAATTTACTAAATGTCGCCACACTCCTCTATTTGCAACTAGTGCTGTGGCTTCATTTAGTTCTATACCTCTTATCTTTAAATCATTAGAAACTGAGTCTAACCATCGTCGTCTTGGTCTCCCTCTACTTCTCTTACCCTCCATAACTGAGTCCATTATTCTCTTAGGTAACCTATCCTCCTCCATTCGCCGCACATGAACCCACCACCGAAGCCGGTTTTACTTTATGCGTACAGCTTCATCCATCGAGTTTATTCCTAACTTAGCCTTTATCTCCTCATTCCGAGTACCCTCCTGCCGTTGTTCCCACCTGTTTGTATCAGCAATCATTCTCGCTACTTTCATGCCTGTTAATTCTAACTTCACCGAGCTCGATAGCTGCAGTTGCTTAAGTACGGCTAGTATCCAGTAATCGGGAGATAGTGGGTTCGAACCCCACGGTCGGCAGCCCTGAAGATGGTTTTCCGTGGTTTCCCATTTTCACGCCAGGCAAATGCTGGGATTGTACCTTAATTAAGGCCACGGCCGCTTCCTTCCCATTCCTAGGCCTTTCCTATCCCATCGTCGCCATAAGACATATCTGTGTCGGTGCGACGTAAAACAAATATTTAAAAAAATCTAACTTCTGAATAACATATCCCGAGTCCACCCAGCTCTCGCTTCCGTAAAGCAACGTTGGTCTGAAAACAGACCAATGTAAACATAATTTGGTCCGGAAACTGACTTCCTTCTTACAGACTACTGTTGATCGCAACTGAGAGCTCAATGCATTAGCTTTACTGCACCTTGATTCAATCTCACTATATTACCATCCTGGGAGAACACACATCGTAAATACTTGAAACTTTCTACCTGTTGCAGCTTTGTATCACCAATATGACATTCAATTCTCTCAGATTTCTTACCTACTGACATCAATTTAGTCTTCGAAAGGTTAATTTTCATACCATACACATTGCACCTATTTTCAAGTTGCAGGATATTACACTGCAGGCTTTCGGCACAATCTGCCATTAAGACTAAGTCGTCAGCATAGGCCAGCCTGCTTACTACATTTCCACCTAACTGAATCCCTCCCTGCCATTTTATACCTTTCAGCAGATGATCCATGTCAACTACGAACAACAAAGGTGAATGATTACAGCCTTGTCTAACCCCTGTAAGTACCCTGAACGAAGAACTCATTCTACCATCAATTCTCACTGCAGCCCAATTGTCAACATAAATGCCTTTGATTGATTTTAATAATCTACCTTTAACCCCACAGTCCCCCAGTATGGTGAAAATCTTTTGCCCCTGTACCCCGTCATATGCTTTCTGTAGACCTACGATACAAAAAACTGTCTATTCCTCTCGTTGCATGTTTCAATTACCTGGTGCATACTGAAAATCTGATCCTGACAGCCTCTCTGTGGTCTGAAACCACACTGGTTTTCATCCAACTTCCTCTCGAAGACTGATCCCACCCTCCCTTCCAAAATGCCAGTGAATACTTTGCCTATTATACTAAGCAATGAGATACCTCGATAGTTGTTGCAATCCTTCCTGTTCCCTTGCTTATACATAGGTACAATTACTGCTTTTGTCCAAACTGAAGGTAACTTACCAACACTCCATGCTAATCTTATTATTCTATGAAGATATTTCATCCCTGCCTTCTCACTATACTTCACCATTTTAGGTCTAATTTCATCTATTCCTGCTGCTTTATGACAATTGATTTTATTTACCATCCTTTCCATTTCCTCAAGCGTAACTTCACCAATCATTTTCCTCCTCCCTATGAGCTCCGTTGTTCGCGACACCACCATGAAGATTTCCTTTTACGTTGAGAAGATTTTCAAAATATTCCCTCCACCTGTCCCTGGGATCCATTATGAGTTCACTGAATCACCCAAAATACTCTTCATATCCTTTTTACCTCCCTTCCTTTCTTTATTACTGTCCAGAAAGGGTTCCCCTGCTGCTTGACCTAGCCTCTCCAGCCTTCTTTTTACGTTTACAAGCTGCTCTCACTTCTTCATTCCACCAAGACGTTCGCTTTTCCCCATCTTTACACACAGTTGTTCCTAGGCATTCCCTTGCGGTTTCTGCTACAGCATCCCTGTATGCCACCCATTCTCTTTCTATATCCTGAACCTGCTTACTGTCCAGTGTTCGGAACTTCCTACTGATTATAGCCATGTACTTCGGCGTAATTTCCAAGTCCTGGAGATTTTCTATTCTTATTCGTTTACAAATTTCACTTTCTATATCCTAGGCCTAGAAATATTTAGTTCACTCCAGATCAGATAGTGTCCGTTTCATCGAAAAATCCCCGAAAAACTTCTACATTCCTAACAAATTTCCTGAATTCGAATCCTCCCATGTATAGCGGTGAATAGCCGTAGGCTTTAAGAATGTATTTGTAACTGCTAAAACTATACTAGCACAAAAGTCCAGCAAACGCTTCCCATTCCCGTTAGCTTCCATATCTTCCCCTCATTTACCAATCACCCTTTCGTATCCTTCAGTTCTATTTCCAACTCTCGCATTGATATCGCCCATTAGCATTATCCTATCCTTGCTGTTGACCCTGACTACGATGTCACTCAATGCTTCATAAAACTTGTCAATTTCATCTTCATCTGCACCCTCACATGGTGAATACACCGAGACAATTCTCGTCTTAATTCCTCCAACTGCCAAATCTACCCACATCATTCGCTCGTTTACGTGCCTAACAGAAACTATGTTGCGTGCAATAGTATTCCTGATGAACAGCCCTACCCCATACTCTGCCCTTCCCTTTTTAACACCCGTCAAGTACACTTAATAATCTCCTATCTCTTCCTCGTTATTTCCTCTTATCCGAATATCACTTACTCCTAGCACATCCAGATGCATCCTCTTTGTTGTTTCAGCCAGTTCTACTTTCTTTCTTCCATAAGCCCCATTAATATTGATAGCCCCCCCCCCTATCGAATTCCATTTCGTTCGCCAAGTTGTTTCCAAGGAGTCCCTCGACTGTCAAATGGGAGTGGGACTCGGTTACTCCCATAGGTCCGAGGCTTGCTTAAAATATTTTGAGCTCGGTAAATTCATGAAGCAGGATGCTACCCTACTTACACATAGTCCAAGTGAAGATCTCTCTTCTAACGGGTTAGGGACCACCGGTGGATTGTATAGCACTAACTCCCTGAGCACAAGGAAGGCCATGACTCAGAATATGTCCACGATGCCCCGTCCCGTAACAACTGGTATCACGAATGTCAGGACCACTCACAAGGCCACTCAGCCGTTGCCCATGGTTCACGAACTAGGACGTGACTACAGTAACCCGCACCATGAAAATTACAATAAAATTTCTCAGGGCGTGTACATAAAGCTGCGTATTGGTACATCGCCTTCAGGCCTTACTTAACCTTCTGAAAACTACTAAATATGTAGGAACTGCACTTACTGTAGGTTCATCAGCAACTACATCGATTCTGAAATAACTAACTACATTCCGAATAACATCCGTGCATGAACACCTCATCAACACACCAAATTATACATAAAATACACTCACAAAATACCGCCGGAAGACTCCATATTTACAACAACAACAACAACAACAACAAAAACAGTGGGAAACCAAAAGCGAGGACCAAGCTACCTTTTGCAGCCAGCCCGATGAAAGTTCATATACGTAGATAAGCACCATTCACTGTCTCTGTATCAACACGACTTGCATATTCTCATAATTGGCACTTGTTATATCACACAGATACTCTACCTTTATAAGTCCGTGTTCACTGATTCTAACACTTGGTTTAAAGATACATCCACTCGAACAACACACACTCGTCGTTTCAAAACAAATTCTGGAAAGTCTGAGATACAGTACCCAATAGCTTTCACCAACATATAATTCCAAGCTGCCACAAGCGATACAATACCAGGTGCCTAAGCACTTCACAGTTGTAGGTAAGTACCACACTTCACATTCCGCGAAACTGTAAGACCACGTTCCACCAAAGTTTGAAATCCAGTCTTCCGCTGTTTTCAGTCAAATCTCTCCGCCGTTTGATCACATGCCTATACAGATTTCAGCTTCCCCCTTCTCTTACATGATATGTCGAGACTGATCCTGGCCATCCAATCACGCGTAGAAGATTATTTTTCCGTATCAAGACCACGCCCTGAACCACTTCCGTATCACAAGACAATAACAACGCCACCTCACTGGACTCTGGGATGGCCGCATGACTCATACTAATTTCCGAGTTAAAATAGCACCGTTTCCCCATCAGTTTGTACAAAAGAAATTATTCATATCGCACATGGAGACCTTCCAGCTTAAAATAATAAGAACAATATATATAAATGAAATAATCATTCATTCTTTCTTTCTTAATCTGATTACCCTCCAGGGTTGGTTTTTCCCTCGGACTCAGCGAGGGATCCCACCTCTACCGCCTCAAGGGCAGTGTCCTGGAGCGTGAGATTTTGGATCGAGGGACACAACTGGGCAGAATGTCCAGTACCGCGCCCAGGCGGCCTCACCTGCTATGCTGAACAGGGGCCTTGGTGGAGGATGGGAAGATTGGAAAGGATAGGCAAGGAAGAGGGAAGGAAGCGACCGTGGCAGTAAGTTAGCTACCATCCCGGCATTTGCCTGGAAGAGAAGAGGGAAAGCACGGAAAACCACTTCCAGGATGGCTGAGGTGGGAATCGAACCCACCTTTACTCAGTTGACCTCCTGAGGCTGAGTGGACCTCGTTCCAGCCCTCGTACCACTTTTCAAATTTCGTGGCAGAGCCGGAAATCGAACCCGGGCCTCCGGGGGTGGCAGCTAATCACACTAACCACTACACCACAGAGGCGGACAATAATCATACTAATAATAGTAGGGATGATATGAATAATGACAATATATCTCACTTAAATGTATACAAATGAAATAATAATAATAATAATAATAATAATAATAATAACAATCTTTGCAAATAACCTCAGCCTCTGTGGGTGAGGTTAACTTCCATAAGTAACCAGGGGAACCGGACCCCTACAGAGCGCGTCCCCAGGTGGCGGATAGGGGGCCCCTACAGTCTGTAGGGCTGGTTGAAATACCCAATACAACCCGCGGAACAAC
This sequence comes from Anabrus simplex, assembly GCF_040414725.1. Classification (NCBI taxonomy): domain Eukaryota; kingdom Metazoa; phylum Arthropoda; class Insecta; order Orthoptera; family Tettigoniidae; genus Anabrus; species Anabrus simplex. Next base: position 340,404,730 of record NC_090266.1, on the reverse strand, counting down.
GGGTAGCCCAATTCCTGGGGGCTTTAAAATACTGGGACACCCTCTCTCCAGGGGTCATAAATATAGAGGGCCCTTAGCCTGGGTTATAGGTGAAGTCCTCAACGGCATCTACGGCGGAGAAGATGACCTTCGGCACGGTGGAGATGGCGGAAGGGGCAAACCATGCCTAGGGTTAGTAGGTGAAAACTGGTCAACGGTCTCGATGGCGGATGAAGAGAAGAATCTCCCAACGGCAGAGAGGGCGGATGAGCTACCTCTAAGAATCGAATCTTGGTCGAAGAACATAAAATTCCCCAGGCGTTTGTTCCCAGATTGGGCGGCCTGAGGTCAGCGTCTCTACCCCAGGTTAGGGGCGGCTGGAAGAAACCTCCAGTGCTCACAACCTTGGTTGTAAACTGGTGACTCAAGTAGTTACCCCAAACTCATGTTTATCATTCATGGGAAAGTGTAATGTGAAACCAATTACCTCAGGTGCACCGTTGTGCACAAGCAGACGTTCGGATTCTGGGGAGTCTGCAGCGTTACACAAAGACGAGTCGGAGCGTCTTGAAACCTCAAACAAAATCAAATGCAAATACCCGAATTTCATAGCCACCTTCAATGCTAATTCTCTTCTTAAAACTGGATAGTTAAAACACCTTACGGACACTCTCAGAAATCATCGAATTATCATAACGGCACTTCAGGAGACCAGATATATAGATGAAAAGAACTTCGACTCTGAAGGGTTCAGGATATACAAGGGAAAAGTTGGTGAAAGAGTCATGAAAAACATGCCACACCTAGGAACTGGCTTCATAATAAACAAGAATGTCCTGGATTCCATAGTCCAGTTTGAGTCCCAATCTGAAAGACTATCAACTTTGGTTTTCAAATCTACCAGTAGAATATACACTATTGTGAATGCCCATGCCCCCATAAATGAGGACAACAGAAAGAACAAGGAGAAAGTGGAACTCTTTTGGGATCAGTTGGACGATGTCATCCAAAGGGTACCTGAAAAACACAACATCATACTAATGGGAGACTTCAACGCCCAGATAGGGAAGGAGAGAAAGTATCGACATGTAGTCGGGAAATACCCAGCGCATAACAGGACCAATCAAAATGGTGTCAGACTTATAGAGTTGTGCCAAGCCCACGGTATGATACTGAAATCCACAGCTTTTCAAAAGCTTCCTAGAAAACAAAAAACGTGGATCTCACCAAATCCTAACTTGGATGAATTTCAACTGGACCATGTGGCTATTAGACGGAAGTTCAATAGGGAAATACAAAATGTCAAAGTCCTCAGGGGAGCTAATTTAGACTCGGACCATTACATGTCCAAGATAAAGATCAAAATCATCCCCAGAAGGAGAGACAAGGTCCTTAAACACACAAGCAAACGATATGACCCAGAGAAAATTTTAAATTCAAAAGAATACCATCTTGCGACAAAGGATATACATAAACAAAATTGGGATCAAATAAAACAGAACTTATTATCAAAAGCCGAAAAATTTGCCCTATAACAAAATTTAAAAAAAACATGCTTGGTGGTCGGAAGAATGTGACGATCTATTGAAACAAAGGAAGGAAGCATGGCACAAATGGCAGTCGCAACGAACGGAAAGCAATAGACAAAATTTCTTGAATATCAGAAAGATGGTCAATAAAAAATTGACAACAATTATAAAGGCTTACGAAAACCAGATGCTTGTTCAAATAGATGACGACTTCACCAAAAACAAGACAAGAAGTTTCTACAAAATCTTTAAACAGAGAACAACGAAGTACAAGCCACCGACTATACAGTTACGGGACAAGAATGGAAATATAGCACATAACACTGATAACTGCAGGATACTGACTACTTTGAAAATCTCAACTGTGAAAAGCCAGTAGAAAAAATGACGTTTAATGTCCCAACAAATACCAATCCTGACTCAGCCGCCAACCTTCGAGTAACTAGAAAAGATCATTTCGAGCCTTAAAAACAACAAAGCATCGGGAGAAAACCAGATCACAGAGAACTTTGGAAGAATGCCAACAAGGAAGCAATAGAACCCCTACAAAAAGTTTTTGAAGAAATCTCGGTCAAAGAAAGAATTCCAGAAGAATGGAAGATGGCCCTCATCCACCCGATCCACAAGAAGGGGGATAAAATGAACCCCAACCACTATAGAGGCATATCACTTTTGGATATTACATATAAGATATTCTCAAAGGCCTTACTTAATAGGACAGAACGACAGTTAGATCATCAGTTGGGTGAATATCAAGCGGGATTCAGAAAGGGGAGATCCTGTCCGGAACAAATCCCGAACCTTAAAAATATCATGGCATACCAGAAATCTAGGGCAAAAACATACGTCATCACCTTTATTGACTTCCAAAAGGCGTATGACTCACTAGACCGGGAAAGTCTCCTTTCTGTACTCAAAGAATTCGGTCTAGACAACAAAACAACAAACCTCATCAGGGAAACTCTCACCAATACATTTTCCAAAGTCAAATTCATGGGAGAATTGTCGGCTCCTTTTGAGATCAAAACTGGTGTCCGACAGGGTGATTGACTGTTCCCCATACTGTTCAATTGTGCCTTGGAGAAGGTAATCAGAGAATGGGATAAGACAACTAGTGGTGGAATTCGATTGGGATCGGTAACAAAGGGTATCAAGATCAAATGTTTAGCTTTCGCAGACGATATGGCCTTACTAGCTGAGACGTGGGAGGAAGCTAACGAGCAGTCCTTTGAACTGCTGAAGCAAGCAGAGAAGATAGGTCTCAAAATCGCCTTTGGAAAGACCAAAATAATAACCAACATTAAGAATCCTCCAAAATATTTGAAATTGGGGGAACAAAAAATAGAGATCCTCACAGATTTCAAATACCTTGGTGAATGGATCAGTTGGAATGGTCTTGAGAAGAAAGCAATGGAATCTCGGCGAACCAAAATAGAAACAGCCTTCCAGCTTACGAAGGACACCTATAACAAAAAATCCCTCTCCTGGAATTCCAAGATCAGACATAATACAGTAGTCAAGCCTGAAGCCCTCTATGCTGCAGAAACTATCTATAACTGTGCATCGTCCAATGAAAAAGTTAGAGATAAAGGAAAGGAAAATTCTACGAGAAATTCTAGGCCCCAAATTTCATAACAACGAACTTTCACACATCCGCAATGAAACTCTATAGGAAATCAGAAAGGATTTCCAACACAATAAGGAAAAGGGGAATTGACTTCTATGGCCACATCCTAAGAATGGATCCGAAAAGGATAACTAAAAGAATTCGACTTTTTCCGTAATAAGAAAACCAAGCCGAACTGGTTTAAGGAAACTGAGAAGGACCTACGAGAATTCCAAATTACAGAAGAGATGCTTCCAGATGGATCTGCAAAGAAAATAACCAAAGATAAAATGAGGTTTCAGGACAGGGTGAAGCCCAAGCGACTATACAGAATTTCTGAAGAAGAGAGGAAGGCAAGATCTGAAAGAATGAAAAAGTACTGGGAGGACAGGAAAACACGACTCACTAACCATTGATTGATCTATCGTACCCCAAAGAGGGTGAAACGGACAAGAAGAAGAATAATGACAATATCTCTCACTTCTGAATGCAGTGCGAGGGGGTGATAAATGTACTATCATAAGGTATGTGCCTTTAAAGGTGGTGCAGAATGTTGAAGACCCGCCATATTATAACAGAATTTAAGAGATTATAATAATGCTATTTTTATTTAAGTCCCATTAACTACTTTGGGCGGTTTTCGAGACGCCAAGGTGCCGAAATGTTTGTGCCACTACAGTTTTTTCGTGCCAGTAAATCTATCGACACGAGGCTGACGTATTTGTGTACCTTCAAATACCACCAGACTGAGCCAGGATCGAACCTGCCAAGTTATGGTCAGAACGCCAGCGCCTCAACCGCCTGCCCCAGAGGAGTGAGACAGACTTCGGCAGCCGGCACAGTTCCTATCCTCGCCGCTACACGGGGCTTCATTCAATCCGGCAGTTTAAAAGATTAATGAGGTGCAGATTAGAAACAAATACATTTAGGAGTGGTTGTGGGAGTAAAGAGAATGAAGGAACTTACAAGGAAACTGATTTAGTAAAAAAGGCAACTAAGAATAACATGATAAACAATGGGCAGTCATATGCATTTTAGAGAAAAGAATAGATTGGTAAGTAGACCTACATGTACTTCCAGGCAGAAACAGGTTCCAGGAAGGACATTCCAGTGACCATTAATAAACAACGGGAGTGTTATATGCGAGGACTTACGGAAAGTAGAAGTATTCATTCAGCTGTTTGTAAGGATGATTTCCAAGTAGAGGACGTTTTTAATACTGGCAAAATACTGAAATGTACACATGCTAAAGATATTTACTAAAATATACAACATTTAAAGCTAGAAAAGCAGCTAGGATTGACAAAATTTCTGGGGTTATGCTACAGGCAATGAGTAGGGGTGTAATGCCGTATGTTAAATATTTGTTTACTGTTTGTATGAGGAGCCTCCGTGGCTCAGGCAACAGCGCGCCGACCTCTCACCGCTGGGTTGCGTGGTTCAAATCCCGGTCTCTCCTTCTCAGATTTGTGCTGGAAAAGACGGAGGCGGGACAGGTTTTTCTATAGGTACTCCGGTTTTCCCTGTCATCGCATATTCCAGCAACACTCCCCTATATCAATTCTTTTCATCTATCAGTTATTAATCATTGCCCCAGAGGAGTGAGACAGACTTCGGCAGCCGGCACAGTTCCTACCCTCACCGTACATGGGGCTTCATTCCATTCGTGACTCGGTCGCATGACCGGAAACAGACTGTGTATATTACACACTGTTTGTATGTACACTGTTTGTATGAAGGAGCTACATCAAACGAATTTAGATTTGCTGCAATAGCAATAGCATTGCTGGCGAGACCTAGTGTTTACAGTGCACTGTCTTCTGGTAAGGGCTAGAGCAATTTTGTTACTTTCACTGATCTGTGTGCCTTAGTCTTATCCTTGGCGGCTTTGACAATATGAAAGTGACCAAGGTATGAGTGACGGTAGTGATGCAATTCCTTATGCAGCCAGTCCATGCTGCGAGTAATGTGAAAATGTTGCTCATAGGGTCTGTTGTTGCATGCATTTCAGTGGGCTCTGCAGACATATGTAATAGCATATTCTGGCTCAGTGAGGAAAGCAACGGGAAACTATCTCACTCCTCATTTCGCTAGTACGCCACTTCAGTGATTCCTAGGCCATCTATGCCAGCTAATTGTGGAACTGTTGAGGACCCAAGCAGCTTTCGGGCGGAAGACTGAACATAGATAATACTCCCAGTGTACAAGGGAAAGTGTGAAAGACAAAACCGATAATTACTACCCAGTCAGCTTGACATGTGTTGCACGTAAGTCTTGGTAAAGCATTGTTTCTGGTTATATTACACATGTTTGCGAAATTACTAACTTGTTTGATAGAAGGCAGCTCGGGTTTCGGAAAGGTTATTCCAGTGAGGATGAACTTCAGTATGATATAATAGATACTTAAGATTCAGGAGGTCAAATGGACTGTATCGCTATTGACCTATCGAAGGCTTTTGATGGAGGCTTATCAATGGAGCTTTACTTTATTACGTATATAAATTATGTGTGTAAAGAATTGGAATCCGAGATAAGACATCTTGCAAATTGTTGTACTGTATAGCGTAGTAAATAAGTTACAGGATTGAGAGTGAGTGCACAAAGACCTGGACAATATTGAAAGATGGACGGCAAACAATGGTATGGTTGTAAAAGGGATTATAAGTCAGGTTGTATACTTCACCAAGAAGAAAACTCCTCTCAGTTTCAATTACCGTGTTGATGGGGTAAAAAAAAAGAAAAAAAGAAATGGTGTATGGCTTTTAGTGCCGGGCACCGGGCGAGTTGGCCGTGCGCGTAGAGGCGCGCGGCTGTGAGCTCGCATCCGGGAGATAGGGGGTTCGAATCCCACTATCGGCAGCCATGAAGATGGTTTTCCGTGGTTTCCCATTTTCACACCAGGCAAATGCTGGGGCTGTACCTTAATTAAGGCCACGGCCGCTTCCTTCCCACTCCTAGCCCTTTCCTGTCCCATCGTCGCCATAAGACCCATCTGTGTCAGTGCGACGTAAAGCCCTAGAAAAAAAAAAAAAATTAGTGCCGGGAGTGTCCGAGGAGAAGTTCGGCTTGCCAGATGCAGGTCCTTTGATTTGACACCCGTAGGTGACCTGCGCCCCGTGATGAGGATGAAATGATAATGAAGACGACACATACATCCAGCCCTCGTGTCAGAGAAGTTAATCAATTATGGTTAAAATTCCCGACTCTGCCGGGAAACTAACTCGGGACCCATGTGACCAAAGGCCAGCACGCTAACCATTAGCCATGAAGGCGGACTGCTGATAGGGTGAAATTACCTCACGAGAATCACTGGTTAGGTGATAACATAAGACCTTCATTGCGGAAATCACAAACGGGATTGTAATTAAAGGTTACAGATCTCTTTATATGGTTATGAGAGTATTTAGGGGTTGTAGTAACAATGTAAAGGAGAGTGCGGATAAGTCTCTGGGAAGACCCCAATGAGAGTACGGTTCCAATGTTTGGGATCCATACTAGGATTACCTCGTATGGGAACCGGAAAAGATCCATAGGAAAGCAGCACTATTTGTTCTGTGTGATTTCCGACAAAAGGGTAGTGTTACGAAAATGTTACGAACTTTCGGCTGGGAAGACTTTAGGGTAAGGAGACGAGCTACTTGACTAAACGGTATGTTCCGAGCTGTCCATGGAGATATGGCGTGGAATGACATTTGTACGCGTATAAGCTTAAGCGGAGGTTTTAAATGCAGGAAAGATCATTATGAAGATAAATTTGGAATTCAAGAGGAAAACTGGGGAAAGTATTTATTTCTAGGAGAGTAATTAGGGAATGGAATGATTTATCGAGGGAAATGCTCGGTAAATGTCCACGTTCATTGACTTAAGAAACTAACTAGATAAACAAATTTATTAATTTAATTTAATTTATTTCACTTACCATATCAAGAAAGCATATCGATATAGACAGGAAGGTATAATCTGCAAACGGGAAATATTAAGGAATATTGACAGGGAACCAGCCACCTGGGCGACAGCTCTAAATGCAGATCAATGATTGTCGATTGAACGTCGTACGCCTATTTTCTCTACTTGGGTCTCAGAGCAAGGAGGATTAAGAGAATCCTATCCAATTTTCTTCGACGTTGTGTGGTAACAACAATACTCAACATGTTCCTAACATCGTTTAATACCGATTCAGTTATCTTCACCCAGTGTGATTGTAAGTAAACGAGGAAATCTACAAAGTCAAAATTATGGAACTAAACAAGGTTTTCAGAATTTATCATTTAAATGAAGACAATGTATATTCACCTCCTCTATCGAAATAAATAATGTGTCAAATATGAATTTTGGTTCTTGTTTGGAGAGCGCTTCAAACTAGGGACGCTACAACATATTTTCTCTGCTGTATTTTAATCCTTCACTGTCACAGATGAGGTCTCTGCTGCACATTATGTCAGAAATACTGTATATAACGTGCCTTTTACATTACTGAGCTTTCTTTGGTCCATCTTTGTTCCATAGTCGAGCCCATGCTCTGTGATGGAAAACTTTCAAAAATTGTTTTCTCCTATATCCAGCCATAAATTAATTTACTTCCTAAGTACTTCTCCAAACCTTTGAGATGCAGATGTCTGATTTCTAGAGCTATATCATCTTTCTTCCCCATCGGCATCACCATTGTTTTGTTTTGTTTTCTTCCCACCGGGTGAGTTGGCCGTGCGGTCAGGGGCGCGCAGCTGTGAGTTTGCGTCCGGGAGATAGTGGGTTCAAGCCCCACTGTCGACAGTCCTGAAGATGATTTTCCGTGGATTCCCACTTTCACACCAGGCAAATGCTGGGGCTGTACTTTAGGGCTACGCCGATTCCTCCCACTCATAGGCCTTTCCTATCCCATCGTCGTCATAAGACCTATCTATATGTGTGCGACGTAAAGCAAGTTGTAAAAAAAAAAGTTTTCTTCCCCACCCCACAATGATTCTCATTTTCCGTTGTTCAATGTTCCATCTACTGCATCAAGCTGTCCTTTGACTTCCTTCTCGCCCTTTCCCTAATATGACTAAGTCACCTCCGTACAGAACATGAAGGCCCTTGGAGGAGCGGAAGGTAAAGGCTTCCACCACTGTTAACCTCGGCACGTGATGGGGTAGAGTGGTTAGCTCTACGCCCGGCCGCCTTTGCCCCCAGGAATTAACCTGGTACTCATTTTTGGTGTATGCTGAGTGAACCTCAGGGCCATATGCACCTCCGGAAGTGGAAATCTCGTTTCTTAAATTTGACGACTTCCTGACGGGGATTCGAACCCACGTCCTTCCGGGCGAACCGAGCACGCCTTTATCGCCTCGGCAAGACAGCCCCTAATATGACTACCATCAGCAAATAGCCGAGTGTTCATTATCCTACCTCCATATGCTGCTTTAGCTGTCCCCATGATGTCACCAATCACCTCTATGGGGACAAGATACTTCTCTAGTTTTAATATCACACCATCTTGTTTCGTCTAGTCGATTCCTGAGACAAATGCAACATTTTACAGTTTACAGTTTTATTTACATCGCGCCGACACAAATAGGTCTTATGGCGTCGAAGAAAGCGGCTGTGGTCTTAAGGTACAGACAGCCCCAGTATTTACCTGGTGTAAAAATGGGAAACCATGGAAAACCATTTAAGGGCTGCCGACAGTAGGGTGCATGCCTACAGCTGCGCGACCCTAACCGCACGGCCAACTCGATCGGTGAGACAACTTTTTATTTTTTTTTGCTTTACGTCGCACTGACACAGATAGGCCTTATAGCGACGATGGGACAGGGAAGGGCTAGGAGTGGGAAGGAAGCGGCCGTGGCCTTAATTAAGGTACAGCCCCAGCATTTGCCTGGTGTGAAAATGGGAAACCACGGAAAACCATCTTCAGGGCTGCCGACAGTGGGGTTCGAACCTACTATCTCCCGAATACTGGATACTGGCCGCACTTAAGCGACTGCAGCTATCGAGCTCGGTGAGGTGAGACAACTGTAACATATACTGTTCCTATCATTCTTATTGTTTATTTTCCCCTCACCGCACGCGTCCTATAAGAATTTCCCAAATTTTGTTATGGGTAAGTATTAGAAAACTTTTCTAAATCAGTACTTTTGCATATACTCTCCCACACTCTTAAGTGTAAGACGGTAGAGCGCAGGCCTTCTGCGCCCAACTTGGCAGGTTCGATCCCTGCTCAGTCCGGTGGTATTTGAAGGTGGTCAAGTACGTCAGCCTCGTGTCGGTTGATTTACTGGCATCACCTCAACGTCATCGAAAACCGTAAAGTAGTTAGTGGGAAGTGAAATTATTACATTAAAATTTGCTTTATGTCACACCGATAGAGATAGGTCTTACGGGTACGAGTGGGAAGTAATGGAGGTGGTGCGAAAATGGGAAACCACGAAATACTAACTTCAATGCTGCCGATAGCGATGTTCAAACCAAATTTCTGCCGAATGCAAGCATCATCAGCGGTAGATGAGTAGAATTATCACTTTCCTATTTTAGTTTTTTAAGTATTTCTCGTGTACTGTAAAGTAGTTCTTCCTCTCCTATTTCACATTGGTGGGGTCACGGGTGTGAACTCTGTCACATGTATATTCTCCTGACGCCAACCGTATGTGGAGGGATGTATTCGCTATTGCATGCTTCTGTGGTAGTTGTTAGTGAGGTGAGAATGAAGAAGTCTATACTTAAACAAACACGAACATCTAGTGGCTCCAGAAGAAGTCAACCTGGCCAGGAATCGAATACGGGTCCCTCCGAAACGAAGGCCGCGACGTTGCCCATTCAGACAATGAACGGGACTATTAAAATATCTTTCCTTGAAAGTAGGCAATTCCCTTGTCATTTTTGGAATCAGTCGTGGCCCTTCTGTTAGGTTATCCTCCCGCTGGTCACGCGTAGCCGAGAATGCAGAAAACTACTTTTAGGATGACCACAAGTGGGATTTTAGCCTATCCCATTTCCCGATCCTATTGTAGACTTAAATTTGTGGCAGAGCCGGGATTCGAATCTAGACATACCAAGCTGAAATACACTATTCACAGAAATTTCGTTTAATTTATTTAGGTATATGGCCCACGTAATAATGGCAGTGGGTCTAAAAAACAAGTAACAAAAAAAAATCACGTCGTACCCTGATACCCCGTCCCGTAAACAAGTTTTAGTATGATGATCGTTAGTTGCACAAAGGCAAGGTCTTTATCATTTTTTTACACCCAGGAAACAGATTCCATCCTAACAGAACAGAAAATCTTAAAGGCCGGAACAGGATAGAAAAAGGAACACCTACAGTTGTCAGAGTCTATATTTAGCACGTGTATGTTCCCGTGTATGAAGGCCACGCGGTGGAAGGAGAGTGCTCGAATATTCAGTTATTCCTCAATTCGACCTTGATGCACAGAGAGCAACGCTAGGGTAACTTATCATCGTGCAAATCCATACCCGTCTAGTTCTGAACTTTCGAAGTACTTTGGTCCAAAGAAAGGAAAGTAGCAAAGCACTGTGGCTGGATATCGTGACCATATCCATGGGATATCCAGTTTAATGTAGAGTCCGAACCACACGGACATCGCTTTTCGTTTCATAAAATCTCACATGCATTTTGCAGATTTCGAGCCACAGACACCTTGGAGAGAAGCCAGTGACTAGGCCACTTAACTATCATATCCCACACACGTGAAATAGAGAGCAATGTAAACAAAATAAATCAGTTAATCCAAGAACGTGGTCATCGCTGAATGTCAGCGAGTTGGTGCAGACCGGGTTGTTGTAACTCAAGCATTCGATGGCGTAATTATGTCCAGAGTCTACGGCTAAGCCAGCAAACTAAGAGAAAGGCGCCAAAGTAAGACGAGTGGTTGATATTTCTCTACCTGGCCTTCTTAAGCATTGCACACTGAAGACATCTTTTTCCACCGCTTTCCCCCACGCCTGTGGGATCGTGGGTGCGAACTGTGTCGCACATGTGGAATTGACCCTGTTTTACGCCCGAATACCCTTCCTGACGCCAACCCTATATGGAGGGATATAATCACTATTGCGTGTTTCTGTGGTGGTTCGTAGTGTAGTGTGTTGTCTGAATATGAAGACGAAAGTGTTGAGAAACGCACCACCCAGTCCCCAGAGCCAGAAGAATTAATCAGAGGCGATTAAAATCCCTGCCCCGGCCAGGAATCGAACCCGGAACCCTCTAAACCGAAGGCCTCAACACTGACCATTCAGCCAATGAGTCGGACCATTGCACACTCAAGACATGTTTAGCAAATTCCTGTCAGAGACTTACCACTTTCTTAATATTAGTCTTGGAAAGTACACGTCTCATGTTTCAAACATTAGAGAACGATTACCGTACACTAACTGTTACAACACTGACAATGACTTCACCTCCCGAAACATACTTCATCACCTGAAAATGAAAATCCGCAGCCTGTTTCCAGTCATTCGATCGGATCAGGAATGAATGAACGAATGAATGAATGAAGCCCCATCTAGTGGTGAGGATAGGAATTGTGCTGGCTGTCGAAGCCTGTCTCACTACTCTGGGGCAATGCTTAATGACTCACAAATGAAACGATTTTGATGAGGATGTTGATTGTTTAAAGGGGCCTAACATCGAGGTCATCGGCCTCTAATGGTACGAAATGAGTCGAAATGAAATGACAAATTAAAAGTCCAAAATCCTGCACTGACCAGAATTGAAAACGTGAGGACGAAGAATGGATGGATGGATGGATAGATATGAATTTAAAACAATCAGTGGAACCGACCTACAGTGCCTCACATGCACAGAAGCTGGCGTAAAACAACATTACTAACCGATGGACTGCTTCTATAGCACGATACTGAATCGATGACGCTTGTAGTCGAAAGGGGTCCAAAATCCAAGTCATCGGCCCCTCATAATTGTACTTATCTCTAGAAAAGTAGACCCATGGTATCTGTCATGTTGCGGTACTAATCAAAAGTAGCGTAGACCCGTGGTATTCCACACATTATGGCACTACTCACAGGTAATGAAATTCGCACATGCAATACAGACCTACGGTGTTTCGCACATTGCGGCGTCATTTACAGGCAACGCAAACCTATGGTATTAATCACATAAGTGTACTAACCACAGGGACTCGCGTTATCCCGTGGTGTTCCTCATATAGTGGCTACTAATCATAGGCAAGCCATAAGCATAGGTTCCCTCATCCCATGACGTCGCTCAGAGAGTGCTAATCACAGGTACTGTAAAAGCCGGCAACGCAATCTTTTGCTATTAATCACAAACCTATTCGGTACCTAACATAGTGGTACCACGCGCAAGTAAAAGCGACTCATGGTGTTCCCCACGTGGTGGTACTAATCACAAGTAGTTTCATGGTTCTAATACAATCATCCCTTGGTCGCCCCTTTTAGTCGCCTCTTATGACAGGCAGGGGATACAGTGGGTGTATTCTACGTCTGCGTCCCCCGCCCACAGGGGGTCAAATAAAACGACATATCGGAGTGTTGCTGGAATAAAAGACAAGGAAAACCGGAGTACCCTGAGAAAAACCTTCCGGCCTCCGCTTTGTCCAGCACAAATCTCACATGCAGTGACCGGGATTTGAATCACGGAACCCAGTGGTGAGAGGCCGGTGCGATGTCGCTTGCCGGTTATAAACCCAATGACTTTCAAATTAATTAATCATGGCAAATTTCGAAAAAATTATTACATCTTTCGCATAAGTGAAAATTTTGCTACAAATTTCAATCACGATATCATCATGTACTAAAATTCTGGATATTTACCATTGGTTTTCTTTTATCTCCTATTGAGTCCGACTCGTTGGCTGAATGTTCAGCGTACTGGCCTTCGGTTCAGAGGGTCCCGGATTCGATTCCCGGCCGAGTCGGGGATTTTAACCTTCATTGGTTAATTCCAATGGTCCGGGCGCTGGGTGTTTGTGCTGTCCCCAACATCCCTGCAACTCACACCACACACAACACTATCCTCCACCACAATAACACGCAGTTACCTACACATGGCAGATGCCGCCCACCCTCATCGGAGGGTCTGCCTTACAAGGGCTGCACTTGGCTAGAAATAGCCACACGAAATTAATCTCCTATTGAGCCGTGCTAATCGAATATATTCAACTGCTTTGAAATTTAGTAAGATTTGATCCGTCACCATCTACAGAGGGGTAGTCGCAGTTATTTCTTGCAAAAAACAGCGAATTCCACTTTTTGTGGTTTTGCCCGCATACTTTGGTAAGCGGCGTGTTTTGAAAATGGGTCAAATAATTGAGTATCTAAACTGTTTGGCGATAAAGCATGTGGCAAAACAGGCAAAACCTTTATGAAATCTCCCCCAAGGACAAAAATGTTCCCACCAGGAAGTACAGTAATGGAATGTCGTTACCTGTGGTATGTTTTAGAAGACTATTCACAAACATTAATGAATGGCTATTTGCCATTGGGGTTTTATCTCGTATTGAGCCGCGAATTTAATTTTAATCCAGTCAGTGAACTCTCATTTAAATTTCGAGGAAATCTGAGTGTAATGTGCAATCGCTGGGCAGCAAAATAGCGGCTATTCCTGCCCACTAATACAACTGACCGGGAAGACTTCTGACTGTCACATACGTGCCTACCCCTTTCCACCTCCCCTATCGTGTCACCTGCTCAGCTCTCTCGTGGTTCAGGCGGCCTTGCAGTGTAGTGGGGACGGAGCGGTGCGGTGTTGTGACGGTTTTCACCCGGTTGTACCGAGTAAATGTACTGTAGCGGCACGTTTAAACTCGTTATTGGTATGACAACGTAAAGCTATTTCACCAGTCCATTCATTGCCCTTTTCTCACAACATAACTGTTTTGCTGAATACAGCAATGCTGTTTTCTGCTGGAGAAGCCGACCTGCTTATTTCATCCTTGTGATCCCACAAATTTGATACGCCACCACCCGCCGCGTAGATGCAGCCGCAAAATTTTCATTTTGTTGATTTTTATCATCAGTAATTTCAAAGAACGGTCATGCATCAGACGGTTTATGTGGCATTTGTGGTATAAATTTCTGTAAAAAGTTATTTAAATGTCCGCCTCTGTGGTGGAGTGATTAGCCGCGACCTCCGGAGGGCCGGGTTCAATTCCCGGCTAGGCCACGAATTTTAAAACGTGGTGCGAGGGCTGGAACGGGTCCACTCAGCCTCGGGAGGCCAACTGAGTAGAATAGGGTTCGATTCCCACCTCAGTCATTCTCGAAGTGGTGTTCCGTGGTTTCCCACTTCTCCTCCAGGCAAATGCCGGGATGGTATCTAACTTAAGACCACGGCCGCTTCCTTCTCTCTAGCTTGCCTGTCCCCTCCATTCTTCACATCCCCCCACAAGGCCCCTGTTCAGCATAGCAGGTGAGGCCACCTGGGCGAAGTACAGGTCCTCCTTCCCAGTTGTATCACCCGACCCAACCAACAACATTCAGAGCCTATAACAAACCAATGTTATTCTGACTAGGTACCAGGACAGTGGAAAGTATGACAAAATCCTCCTCCACATTAAATGCTCCATTGAACTAGTAAGCAACAATCACACAGTTTGAGGTCTGCTATTTATAAGCTCTTTACAAAGGTCTTGTTAAGGAGAATTACGAACATTTTAGATATGGATCACTCAGTGGAACTAGCTGAATTTCGTGTTCGTTTTTCAATAATTGACCATCTCCAAGTTGTCAAATAAGTCCTCGAAAAATAGAAAATATTCTAACACTTATCGACTACAACCAGACCTTTGATTCGGTTGAGCACTCCTGTCTTTGGCGTGCTTCGACTAAGGCAAGGAATTCGGAAGCATTGCACCAACATCATACAAGAAATCTACTGCCAAAGCAAGGGTCAGGAGATAATGCAATGAAAGATATTTCAGTATTGAGAAGGGAGTTCGTCAGGGAGACCTTATGTCCCTTAAACTCTTCGCCTACTTATTACAGGATGCTTTCGAGAAAATTAAAGGGAATGGTCATTACAAAATCAACACGGATGGTAAGAAACTCAAATCTGGGGTTTGAAGATTATATCGTCCTTTTCTCGATGAGTCCCCTACAACTTCAGACGATGATAGAAGATCTAAATGAGCACAGCTAGCAAGTCTAGTAGAGATAAATGAACAAAAACTAAGCTCATTACTTATGAGTTATGACCAACAGCTTTTGAGGCAGAAATTAAGATCAAT
Organism: Anabrus simplex; assembly: GCF_040414725.1. Taxonomy (NCBI): domain Eukaryota; kingdom Metazoa; phylum Arthropoda; class Insecta; order Orthoptera; family Tettigoniidae; genus Anabrus; species Anabrus simplex. The sequence continues at coordinate 340,389,416 of NC_090266.1, read as the reverse complement.
ACTAAACGCGTAGAATATATAGAATACTATGTATATCTAAGTCAGACAGTTCTATTCCTTAACGGACAAGATAAAGGGATTAGTAGAATTGGAAATGGTTGCTGTCAGCATTTGTCTCTAAGTTTATTATAAAAAATTATTTTTCCCATGATCAAAAGGAACATATTCAACACAGTCATGTATACTGCTTGTTCTTACATATGGTGTTCAGATTTCTCTAACATACAGAGAGACAGTTAAAACTGAATGTCTGCCTAAAAAGAAAGGAAAGAAGTTTGCTAGAAATTTGCCTAGAAGACCATTAGGAAGCACTGAAATCAAGCGCAAGACTGGAGTAAAGGATGCAGAAGAGAAATCTAGGCTCAAAAGTGGAGTTGGACGGGTCATTTAGCGATAATGGGTGCCACGAATTGAACAAGGGTGATAGACAGCGAGGCCTGGGATGGTCTGATGTCCTGAACTTGGTTGTGGGACCAATCTAGATGAGGCCTGCGCGTGACAGGAATTGAAGGAAGTTTCTTCAAAGACGGATTAGGAAGCTGCAATACAGTTTTCTCCAAACAAATCTTAGATTACAGAGAACCAAACCATTCGTAGTCAAACATGTAGTCGTCACTGCCGTCAGTTTTGTTCCTGACTTACCTGTTTGTGTGTCGATGTCGATAGAATACTTGTTCTACGGTAAAGAGGCGTACGGCAATAACTCACTTATATCCTTTAGTTTTGCAGAAGGATTGGTGATTAGACGACATACCATTTTTACAAATACTTTTCATTTGCAAAGCAGAATTTTTCAAGGTCGTAATTTTTCTTTTATTTTTATTTTCTTTTTGAAGTTTAACTGGTGTTTCAGATTCCAAGTTTTGTTCGTTGTGAATGTAGAACCCTTGTTTGTAATCGTGTGTTGTCTGAAAGACTTCTTCCGTCTAAATTTCGTTCCACCAGCTGAGTCTTGTTTCTGAAGGGCAGAAAAGTTCATGACCAAATCCTGTATGAAGCGAATGACTCGATAAGGTGTTTATGAGCGTCAGTGTTCATTGAACCAGGCACAGCGGTCTGTAGAATTTTGGTGTGGGTGTACTTTGAAACGCACATACGGCTACGGAAACAATGAAAAGGAAGTTTAGTTCCCCTTTACCTTCCACTCCTCCACGGGCATTCCTGGCCTGTACGGAGGTGACTTTGTCTTTATCTTTATTATTATTATCTTTATTATTATTATTATTATTATTATTATTATTATTATTATTATTATTATTATTATTATTATTACCGGGCGAGTTGACCGTGCGGTTAGGGACGTGCAGCGGTGAATTTGCATCCGGGAGATTCTGGGTTCGAACCCCACTGCCGGCAGCCCTGAAGACGGTTTCCGTGATTTCCCATTTTTCACACCTCCGCTGTACCTTAGTTAAGGCCGCGGCAGATTCCTTCCCACTCCTATGCCTTTCGTATTCCATCGTCGCCATAATACCTATCTGTGTTGGTTCAACGTAAAGCAAGTTGTAAAGCAATAAAGTATTATTATTATTATTATTATTATTATTATTATTATTATTATTATTATTGTTATTGTGTGGTCTCGACTGTCTATCGCAAGTCTATTTCGATATTCCATTCCTCCCACCTGGTCGCATGACAGACTGTCCCATCGTCACCGCTCCTGAGAATTAGGATTACAGAGAGATTAAAACGCCCTGAGTTTGAATAACGCCAGGAAGACAAAAGGGATCTGTAATATGCTAATATGAACAGCAAGAACTTTCCAGTCTTCAAAAATCCAATGACCTTGGCCAAGTTTCCAGCCATGGCGTTGGGCACAAGAAAGTAGCACGTTAACCACTCAGCTACCAGCGCCTGCGACAAAATTAGGGTCTATTTAACAGAGCGCCATCCATGTATGTTGAGTACTCCGACCGAAGGTTAGTTTCATCCTCAACAGTTCCGACATCAGCTGTTATAGATGGCCTAGGCATCACTGAAGAGGCAAACAAGAGAAATTAGGAGCGATGTAGTTTCCCGTTGCTTTCCTAACTGAGCCAGAAGTTGCCCTTACATATCAGTCTGCCAAGCCCGCAGAAATGCATGCACCAACCAATACTATGAGCGACTTTTTCACATCATTTATAACAGGGACTGGCTGTATAAGGAATGGCATTACCAGCACCGCTCATACCTCAGGCACTTTCATATTGTCAAAGCCAAGGATGAGATAGAGGGGTCAATGAAAGTAAGTAATCTTCTAGTCCATACCAGAAGACATTGTGCACTGTAAACTCCAAGTCTCACCAGCCAAGGCATGAGGCATCCATATCAGGCCCTTAAGAAACCCTTTCAGGATAAAAGGTGACATATTGGCGTCTCGCAAGCAACTTAAGAAAGAGATGTTAAACTTAAAGCTTCACATACTTCCTAATCCAACAAACTCAACTGGCCATATTCCATAACCGTTCTTGTACAATTGTTTATCATAATTTTGTACTGTGCTTAAAAAACTCCATCGACATCGGTCCCTCTTTACTCTAAGAAGTTTTCCAAACTGGTACAAAGAAACCTCTTATTTGCTACGCGGAAATTCTGCTGTTTTCTTTGTGCTGAGAGCATGCGTCTTGGTCAGTGCCAGCGTGTTCACCAACATTCCTATCTTCGCGCTGCCACAGGAGGTACATGGCCGGTCATCCGCTTCTCAATACGGACTTGACGGTAATTGACTCAGTCACTCCGACCTTGGAACCTTGAGCGCTGACGGCAGAATGACGCAGACTTGTGAAATGGCAATTTGTATGCTTTCCCTGCCTCGTCAGCACAGAGCGAGGTGGTAGGTTGTAAGAACCATGATGGTGTTTTTATGTTCTGCTCCAAGTGAATGTCGTGATTGTGCCTTTCCGAAGAAAAATCACAGGTGCTTCCTTCCTTGTTCGTGTATCCCATCTCCTATAGGCCCACCGACCCAGTTCACCCTCGTCTGGGCGATAGACCAAACCCCTGTCCTCAATAATGTATTCAGAATAAGACTGTTAAAAGCTTCTTTATATCACTGGTTCTTTGACCGCCGGGGGCGGGAGGGGGGCGGGGGAGGGGGGAGGGGGGGAGGGGGGAGGGAGAGACTGATTTAGATTTACAAGGGGAACACAAGACACTCAGATAAAACATGAAAGAAACAGTGACTTCATAATAAGTAGTAGTTTTTTGTTGTTTGGGTCATCAGTCAACAAACTGGTTTGATGCAACTCTCCACGCCACCCTATTCTGCGCTCATCTTTTCATTTCTACGTAACTGCTACATCTAGTCGAATCTCTTTGTCATATTAATACCTTGGCCTACCCCTACCGTTTGTACCGACTACACTTCTCTCAAAAACTAACTGAACAAGTCCTGAGTATCTTAAGATTTGCCCCATCATTCTGTCTTCTGGTCAAATATCGCCAAATCATTTTCCTCTCACCAATTAGAGTCAGTATCTCTTCATCTGTAATTCGATCTACCCCTCACCGTCAGCATCCTTCTGTACCACTATACTTCAAAAGCTTCTATTCTCTTTCTCTCTGAGTTGGTTATCGTCCATTTTTCACTTCCATACAATGCCACGCTCCACACGAAAGTCTTCGAAAATGTCTTCCTAATTCTTGTATCAATGTTACATGTGAGCACATTCCTTGTCTTAAGAAAGGCCTTCCTTGCTTGTGCTAGACCGCATTTTATATCCTCCACAATTCTATCATTAGTCCTTCTACCCCAAGTAACAATGTTCATCTACTTCCTTTAAGACTTCATTTCCTCATCTAGTATTTCCTGCATCACCAGACTTCGTTCGGCTGCACTCCATTACCTTTATTTTGGAGTTATTCTCATCTTGTACTCCTTCCAAGACTCGTTCCATACCGTTCCAGATCTTCTGCAGTCTCAGATAAAATCTCAATATCATCGGCAAATCTCAAGAGTAGTGATATCCTCTCCTTGTATTGTTATTCCTCTTTGATTTCCTGTATCGCCTGCCCTATGAAAACACAATAGAAAAGGGGACAAATTACAGTTATGCCTTACTCCTTTCTGGATTGCTGCTGCTGCTGCTGCTATTTCATAGCCTTCGATTCTTATCACTGGATACTGATTTTTATACAGATTGTAGACAATTCTTTCGCGATATCCGATTCCGGTCAGCTTCAGAATCTTAAAAAGGTTGGTTCAATCAGCATGATTGAAAGCCTTTTTTAGATCAACAAATGCCATGTACCAGGGCTTGTTTTTCTTAATTCGATCTTCCACGATCACGTGTTCCTACATTTCTTCTGAAGCCATACTAATGTTTTCCCAACTCAGCTTTGCCTTTCCATTCTTCTGTAAATAATACGTGTTAAAATTGTGCAAGCTTGAGATACTAAATTAATGGTGCGGTAGTTTTCACACTTGTAGGCACCAGATTCCTTCGGAATAGGTATAACAACATTCTGTCTAAAATTGGATGGCACTTCTCCTGTATCATGCATCTTACATACTTTTTTTTTTTTTTTTGCTATTTGCTTTACGCCGCACCGACACAGATAGGTCTTATGGCGACGATGGGATAGGAAAGGCCTAGGAATATGGAAGGAAGCGGCCGTGGCCTTAATTAAGGTACAGCCCCGGCATTTGCCTGGTATGAAAATGGGAAACCATGGAAAACCATCTTCAGGGCTGCCGACAGTGGGGCTCGAACCCACTATCTCCCGATTACTGGATACTGGCCGCATCTTGCATACTAAATGGAATAACCTCCCCATGCTGGTTTCTCCTAAATCGGTCAGAAATTCTGAGGGTATATCATCAATTCCAGGAGCCTCTTTCCTATTTAGGTGTTTCAAGGCTCTGTCGAATTCTGATCTCAAAACTGGGTCTCCCCTTTCATCAGAATCAACAGTTTCTTCTTGTTCCAGAACCTCACCATCTACTTCTTTCCCTTCAACATCCTTATACTTCTCTTTCAACCACCCTTCCTTCGCTGATCTGCACTCTTCTTCATTCTTTAATCGCCTGTATTCTTTTCTGCCCCATTCTTTTTTTGACATTCTTGTATTTTCGCCGTTCGTCAATCAGTCTAATATCTCTCGAGTTATCCACCGATTCTTACTTGATCTTACCTTTCTTCGTAAAGTTTTGTCAGCAGCCCTATTGATCTCATTCTTTACGACTTTCGACTCTTCATCTATAGTGTATCGTTCAGCTTTTTATTTAGTCCTTGTGCAACATGTTCCTTGAAACAATGCCCCCACACTTTTCTTTCAACCTGCCTAGATCCCATCTTCTTGCGTTCTTTCGCTTCTTCAATTTCTTCAACTTCAGATGACATATCATAACCACCACGTTGTTGTCAGAGTCCACGTCTGCTCCTGGGAAAGTCTTGCAATCCAACAACTGGTTCCTGAATCTCTGCTTAGTCATAATGAAGTCTATTTGATACCTTCCGGTATCTCCAAGGTCTTGTCCACGTATACAGCTGTCGTTTGTGGTGTCTGAACCAAGTATCAGCAAGGATACAATTATGATCAGTGCAGAATTCAATTAGCTGACTTCCTCTTTCATTCCTTCATCTCAGTCCGAATTTTCCTACGGCATTACCTTCTCTTCCTTGGCCTACCACTGCACTCCAGTCTCCCGTCACAATTAGATTCTAGTCTCCTTTTAAATGTTGTATTGAAACTCTCTATCAAACTATCTATATAGTTATATAAAATAGCATGTCTTGACTGACAGATTCATCATCATCGAGCCAAAACTACTGGACTTAAGAAAATAAACTTTGGGAATACATTTATATAATGTGTAGGTGCTCACTAAGGATGGGTTATTGGATATTCCGTCGCTAAGAGGGAGAAAAAATGGGTGAATTTTAAAAATAATTAAATCTGTATATAAAAACCTTAACCGTTTAAAGACGTGAAAATTAGTATTTGGAATCTCTTTAAAAATAAAGAAACACTTATTTTCTTGTTTTCGACTTGAGACAAGACTGTTTCTCACATATACAGTTCTATGTCGCATGTTCCAGAGTTAACTCTGCCAGTAGCCTGGTAATCTTAGCCCCAAAATGCAACATCACAAACGTGGTTTACAAAGAGGTTCTGGCGTAAATGAAGCTAAATTTTTCGGTGAGTTTTTATACTTTAGGGATTTTCAGATTTCTTAGTGCAGTACCTAGGAACGATTTCTTTTATCAAACTACGAAATCCACGCGACCGAAGCCGCGGGTAACAGCTAGTCTTTTCACATAATTCTTCCTATTTCTTCATCTGCTGAACTAGTACGTATATAGACCTGTACTGTTGTGGTGGGCATTACCTTAGTGTGTCTCTTGACAATTATTCATTCACTATGCTCTTAGTAGCTTACCCGCTGCCCTATCTTCTTATTCATTTTCATTATTAAACCAAGCCCTGCATTTCCCATGTTGATAATTCTGCAGTTACGCGAACAAAAATCCTGTTCTTCCTGCCAGCGTACCTCACTTATATCAACTAAAGTCCGGCCCCGCGATGTAGGGGGCAACGCGTCCGCCTGTCACCCGGCAGCCCCGGGTTGGATTCCCGGCGGGGTCAGGGGTTTTTAATTGTAAATTATTAATATCCCTGGCCTAGGGACTGGGTGTTTGTGTCGTCCTTAACGTGCCTTTCCTCACATTCAACACTCTACACTTCCTCCATTCCACTTACACGCAGGTTCAATCACATGTTGCAAGTAGGGGCAAAAGATCTCTATAGGTCGACGCCCCGAACAAATAGCATTTTTAAATTCTATTCTATACCAACTACATCTAATTGTAATCTATTCATTTCCCACTTCAAATTCTCTAACCTACCACACCGATTCAAACTTCTAACATTCCACGCTCCGGCTCGCTGAATGTCAGTATTCATCTTTCTGGTGATTGCCAACTCCTGTGTAGTCCACATCCGGAGATAGCTAGGATATGTCGCAATAGATTTCTGGGGAAAGTTTGTGAGGACAGATGAAGACAAGTTACATGTACGACGGTAAACACCATATGTGGGGGAAACAACTGTATAAATGGCGCCTGAAAAGTAATTCCTGAGTTAAGCACGGCTGTGGCTGTGTGATCGCCTCCGCTATCGACGTAACTCCGTATCACTCAGGGGATAACCCTCCTTATTGAGGAAGAGTTACATGACCAGGTGGAAGAAATGATCATTCACTAAGATTATATAGTCATTTTAGGCTAACGATCCTTAACAGCGTCTTTTCATAACCGTGGTGGTTAGCAAACACCACAAAACAATTTCCAACGTCTACCCACTCAATGAATTTTAACACTATCAAGCACAATGGAAAATTCTAGGATAAAGGTACCGGTACAGGATATTTTTTCAAAGAAATCTGTAAAAAGGTAAGTGAGGCGTGGAATCGTACCTCAGATTCAGAGAATAAAATAAGTTGGTCGAATTCTTGACAAAAACAATCCAGGTGATCATTACAGCTAAAGGGAAAATCGACTACAAATTGAAGTGTTGTGATCCTCTCGATATTATATTTTATTTTGCTAGCAGTTGAGCATCGCATAAACACATACAGCTTCTCAGTGTTGGGATGGAAAAGGGCTAAGAGTAGGAAGGAAGCAGCCCAGATCTTAAATAAGGTACAGTCCACGATATCTGCCCTTTTTGAAAACTGGAAACCACGAAAAACACTGCAGGGCTGGAATGTAGGCTTACATCTGCACCACTTGTACCGTGCAGCTAACTCTTGGTGAAGTGCTCTTGACCTTAGTTTCTTGTACTAAAACTACTAACATTTCTATTACTTTATTTTAAACTAGTTGCCGTGCCCGTCGCTGATTGGTTATGTGGCTGAGAGGGAGAACATTTGTGTTAAAAATCACTGCACAAGAATGTTCCGCCCGTTGAGACCCAGGAGTATTCCTTGTTCCCTCCATTCGCCCACTGAACTGCATAGCTTTCAGGGTCTAACAGTCACTCTGCTCGACTCTGGAATGGTCTATTAACCCAAGATAAGTTTCTACCCTCGCATATTTCGAGCTGACTGTTAAGAAGTTTGTAAATACGCTGCTCTACGTAATAAAATTAATAATATTAAAATCGGTATATGTATGTATAGATGTGTGTATGATGGAGATTAGAATATGCGTGCAGTACGTGCGTGGTGCTCACCGCTATGGCGTCCGACTAGTTGGCTGAATGGTCAGCGTACTGGACTTTGGTTCAGAGGGTCCCGGGTAGGGGATTTTAACCTTAATTGGTTACTTCCAATGGCTCGGGGGCTGAGTGTGTGTGGCGTATTCAACATTAGAAATCATCCTAGTAGGGACCTCATCTTCACAAACATGCAGGTCGCCTTATAGGCCGTCTACTAGAAAAAGACCTGCACCAGCCCTTTCCGGAGGCCATACGCCATTATTATTATTATTATTATTATTATTATTATTATTATTATTATTATTATTACCGCTATGGCACAGCCTTAATCAGTGAGCACGTACATCAGCATGTGACGTGAATTATGTAGACATTTTACAAAGTGATTTGACGAAGTTTTAAGTGATCTGGAGGAGTAAGTCGTTCACCATCAGCAACTGAAAATGAACGTTCCGAGCATTTTTATGAGAGAACCGAACAGAAATGGCCAGTGTGAAGATATTTTTTTTAAAATCGAAATTGACCGACTCCTTCGCCGGCACCGTGGTCTAGAGGTAGCGAGCCTGCCTCTTACCCGGAGGTCCCAGGTTCGATTCCCGATCAGGTAAGGGATTTTTACCTCAATCTGAGGGCTGGTTCGAGGTCCATTCAATCTTTCGCGAGAGCAACTGAGTAGCTATCTGACTGAGGTAACATCTAGAAAGCCAAGAATAACGGCGAAGAGGATTATTCACGCTGACCGCGCACCCCGTGATCTGCAGGCCTTCAGGCTGAATAGCGGTCGTTTGGTAGTCCAATATTCGTCACGGCTGTAGCGTCAAGAGGTTTGCACTTTGGACTCGTTTTCTTAACACGTTATCGTCCAGTATAACCTGAATATAGTGAGTTTTGCCGCGACCGCGTCCATATTACTGTTACAGATAATCGATGCCCATCGTTAAAGTTTAAGCGAGAACGGAACGTCGAAACCTATGCAGGTCGCCAAAGTGGTGGAAACTTATGATTTCATTTCGGCAGCCGAGTTGCGCCCTTCAAATATACGAGGATAGCCACAGAGAACTTACGTCTCAAATACATAGGGCAGGGCTGACAAACATTACTTCTCACCGATGTACAAAACGTTTGCAATGTTATTTAGTGACCAGTCTTCCCCATAAAGTATATACCACGTAGCAGAACTGAAGGTCATTTATACATTTCTCCGATATCGCTCCCGGGTCCACAATACATTAAGTTTCTCTTTCGCGACTAAAGGCGGCTACACACGTTACTGTATAACTGTGCGATTTAACTGTGTGACGTACCCACTTTGCCCACAGATGTATGACAAATTTATAGCGTGGCGGGTCACTTTAATATTAAAATAAATAAATGATATGTCATGGTTTCTCCAGAAACAGTATCCCAAGGGCGCCAGTCTTCAAGCTTATGGCTTGAAAACAAAAGTAGATAATTAATAATAATAATAATAATAAATAAAAATACGTAATGAGACTCAAAAAACTCCCAGGGGTGGGGTGAACGGAACACAAATCATTAAGCACACTAACTTGGAATTTAAGGATCATTAATAATCATTTCATAAAATATAAATTAAAACAGCTATTTATTAAGATGAAAAACGTGACGTAACGGCGTATTAACGAAATCTGAACTTACGGAAGCAAAAGAAAAAGTGAATGAAATTAACTCTAAGAAAATGAACTGTTGCGCGAAGACTTGCAGTAACTTACGCCATAAGCTCACCAAATGTAGACTCTGTTGTCTTGAAGCTGAAGATGGCTGGATCTCTCGTACAGGCTGCCTCATCTGTTGTTGAATTCCAGTCCTACATCCACATTTCCTGTCCTTAGCACTTCCTACTGTACTCCTTACATAAAGTCGTAATGAGTCCTAATTTTAAGTGTAAAACCACCATGGGTTATGTTCATGGAGAGAATACACTTGTATTCTTTCTTATTACGGAAAAGTAGCGTAGCTAAACTCATAATAAAAACTCTGCTCCCCTATACCAGTCAGAACCGGTCTCCCGTTGACTACCTCTCGTCATTGAGATAACAAGTCCCAATGAGAGTAACTTTTGAGTAGAATATACTCAGATGCGAAGTGAACTAAGTTAAAATCTTCTCCGATGTGTAGACGTAGAATGAATAAGTATGTAAATGAGAAAGTCCGGCTGTCCGAATGAATGCCCTCTCCAGCCCTTGTCGGTGGTATTTATCGGTTCATAAGTCTCCTTCCATCATCCATATCACATGGTCCAGTAAGATTCGAGGTCTCATCCCTTCTCCGATGTATAGCTGTCAATCCATTACGTTGCTTCATTACGTTCATTCGCATAGGCTGAACTTTCCCGCTGAAATAAAGCGTCCCCAAGCCGAGTTTGAAAAGTGGGTGTTAATAATGTATCAACTGTATCTTCATGAGGTGGAGAGGGTAAGGTCTCTCGTAAACTCGATGACGTACTTTTCCTGGAATTGGGCTGAAATTAGCCTGCTGACTCTGGTCACCTCACAACGGCTATTGGAAAATTTACTGCAAGTTATAAATATGCGTGATGTTGAAATACTTTACCCAATAATTTGTTCGTTCAGAATACGTTATAGCCGCGATACAAAGAAATGAAATGATGATTGAAATGGATGATAAAGACCCTATATATATATATATATATATATATATATATATATATATATATATATACATATTAATTTAAACATGACCTATCAGTGATTGAATACATACATCTTATCAATTAAATATATAGTTCAATAATTAAAAACCTTCAGTGATGTCCCAAACATCACAACTGCAACGATGAACTGCGCAGTAAAACTGAAAGCCCTATAGCCTCCACACGGTACAGATAACTGTGTCGATCGACATTACTCATCAACATTTATCAAAGCAACATGTTATCTACGGACGATGATGTACTAGCGGTGATGGGCCTATGTGTGTGTATAATGAAAAAGCGAAAGAAGACACGCAGCGTGTGGTCTAAAGATTGGCTACTACAGAGAAAGCAATATTCACACGTAAATTTATTAAATGAGTTACGCTTCGTACCGAAGTTCTCTTGTTCATAGGCTATAAGAAGTCCAATAGATGAAAGTACCACAAACGCGGAGTGTATATCTCGTCAGTGCCTGACCCCGTTATTTTAGATTGTTTAACTTTGTTTAACTCCTTTTTGTAAGAACGCCTAAGATTATTAATCATTTTTACAACTACGTCTCTGTTGGCTTTGCAGTCAATTTATAATTTCCAATCAACTGACTGTAGGCGGCGTCTTTTATGTTCCGATTATGATAATATTTAGACTTCGTCTTCCAGAGATAAGATTCATTTCTATAGCAATCAATAAAAGCTTCTAAATGCTCGCGATATCCGCTTTGGTCTTCCTGAGACATGTTGTGATAACTTGTAGCGCGCACTATCTTAACGAGTGACTCACTTGAACTGAGCAATTGGCAGTCGCCCCGGTCCACACGTTGCGATAAAACTGTGCAAACGCCATCGACACAGTTTTATTGGTGGAAAATGAACTTGCTCCGATGAACTGTGCAACCAGAAATAACTGCAACGATTTACCATCCAGATGTGAGATAAATCTCCGCAGTACGGTTGGTGCAGTTAAATCGCACAGTTATACCATAACGTGTGTAAGCCGCCTTAACATAAAATATCAGTCCCGCAAAGCAATTTGTTAGGGATACTGTACATACCAATGCGAAGAAGTCTGCTAATTTTAGAGGACCAAAATTGTGACTTATTCTCTCAACACGTACTTCCCATTAACCAGCCGATAATTGAATGTGAAGATCAATGGAGAATCTGACATTGCAAGTACTGACTTGAGAAGGCACTCTTTGCAAAGTAAGTAGAGCACGGTAAGCTGAGGAAAGCGATGCGCCACGCTACGGTGCGCCGCTTAAGTGTGGAGGACACCAGAGAGAACTGGTAAGACTTCTTACCGTCAGACAGACTCATATGGCAACACCAAGAGTCGGCAGAAGTAGCTAACATCTACTACGAGTCTAGGACTTTCTTGTTTTACGTGCACCGACACACAGGTATTATGACGACGATGGGATAAGACAGGGCTAGGAACTGGAAGGAAGAGACCGTGGCATTAAAGTACAGTCACGACACATGTTTAACCAATCCGCACCGCGATCAACATGAAGTGGTCGTTTGTGGGTTAACCAGTACAGCACATTATATATCCTACTTGAAACTGTTCATGAACCTGTTTTGTTCTTATGTGGAGCTATTCGAGTCTAGGATAGGGTTAGGTGCCCAGGGCTTCAAAACTTCCAGCGAGGATGCAAAACATCGACCACGAACCTACTAGGCTGGCGTAGCAGGAGGAGAGGTAGTACTTCCACGTGGCGCGTCCCAGGTGGCGGATAAGGGGTCCTAACCGGCTTGCCGGAGGACTTGAGCGAAATAAAATAGCTCTCACAGACCAAAGACACAACCCCTGTGGGTGGGGGACCCAGACGAAGAATACACCCACGGTATGATGATTTTAGAACCACGAGACTACTTGTGATGGGTCGACTTTTCTTGCTATTAGTTACCACCATGTGAGGAACACCATGCATCTATGTTACCTAGGAGTAGACCTAGTACCCTTACGTGAGAAACACCACGGGTCTGGGCGATGCCTGTGGTTAGTACTATCGTGTGTACTCCGGCGAGGCGGGGGAGGGGGGGCATTCCGCTGCGCGGACTACTGAAATGAAATGAAATTTCGTATGGCTTTTAGTGCCGGGATATCCCAGGACGGGTTCGGCTCGCCAGGTTCTATTTGACGCCTGTAGGCGACCTGATGAGGATGAAATGATGATGAAGACAACACATACACCCAGCCCCCGGGCCATTGGAACTAACCAATTAAGGTTAAAATCCCCGACCCGGCCGGGAATCGAACCCGGGAGCCTCTGAACCGAAGGCCAGTACGCTGACCGTTCAGCCAACGAGTCGGACTGCGCGGTCTACTGTCCGTGTGCCGTAACACTGCGCTGGAATGTGTCTGTTCCCCTCTGTTGAGAATGGGTCTGCGCTACCTATGAGCAGTACCACTTTCTGAGAAACTCCATTGGTCTACAGTGCCAATGGTTAGTATCACTATGTGAGGAACACCACGAGTATACGTGGCCTGTAATTAATTCCACTAAGTGAGGAACACCACGGGAATACCGGCGCCCGTGATTAGTCCCACTGTGTGAGGAACACCATGGGTCTGCGTTGCTTGTGAATAGTACACTTTATGTGCGAAACACCTTGAGTGTGTGTTACCTGTGAGTGGTGCCATTGTGTTTGACATACCATGGGTCTACATCACTTGTGATTAGTACTCACTAGATTTCCATAATCTGGTAGGTTGTTGTGTGTGTTAGAAACTGCGATTTAATGTGGTTTAATGTAAATAGAAACAATATTTATATTTTCTTAACAGTTACTCGTCCTGAACTAAATGCGCAGTGTTCACCGTTCTCCATGGCTCTTCTTCATGCACTCAGCACCAAACAGCGCTACTAATAAGGGAGGATCGCGGCACGCTTTCTCACCAATTGGAGATAACAGTAGTAACAGTGACTATGAAATCACTATGACTATATATACGACATATGAGTTACATACATCACAAAATGTTTTGCATCACCTCGGACCAAACCGTTCCTGATGCTTTACAAAAAAATATGGAAGACAGACATACAGAAGTATCACATCAGCGTTATTTATTGCCGTACAAAACAAATGGGAACATTTCTAACAATACAGCTTTGCTTTCTCAGTTTGAGTTACTGAATGCAGCATACACACACCTTTAATACTGGGTAACACGTCGCCTTTGACTGATTCATGCAGGAATTCTTGGCATACTGTCCCAAGTTCATGAAGGTAATGTTGGTCCAAATTGTCCCTCTCCTCAATGCTGATTCTCGCAGAGTGGTTGGTGGATCGTGACATCACTAAGCAACGTCCTTTAATTTATCCCAGGTATGTTAGACAGGGTTCATGTCCGGGAACACGGCGGCTACTCTACCATCATGGAACCATCACCTTGCTGCACATGCTGGAGTGTGTGCGTGTGTGTGTACGTACGTGTGATGAAGCCTGACTAGACTGCCCTGGTATTTCGGAAAATGCGCTTACAGGTGAAGCGCGTGTTTGTGAACAAATAAGGAAGATGATTTGCTTTGGTCTCATCGTCCACATTTGGTATCAGCCAGATATCCTTCTGGAAACTTCGCTTGTTTCTTTTGGAAGTGATTGCTGCTAAGATGAACTACTGCTTCCCTGGATATCAACCACTGATGACAATGATTCATCACCCACTATCACGGCAATATCACGTCATCATCTTCAGTGTATGATAAAGCCAGGGAATGTGATTGATGTTGCTCTCCGATTTGTATATCCTTATATCGGAGCCCACTGGCCACTTTTCCGCAAATATAGCCATCAATTTGCCCTTTTCGGCAACACTATTTTGTCGTTTATTAGGGTTCCGTTGTAATAACTCGCTAGGGACTCAACACGAGCGACGGGACTACAGGAGTGTGACCTATAGCACAGTTTCATCACTGTTACGCATGGTGGACGATATCGTGCACTTCATTTCTAGTCCATCCTGGACTTTCACTTAGCTACATTCCACACATCAGAGCAAACACCCATTAGTCACTTCTGTCACACGCTATTTATCTACACCTTGGAACAAGCCATAGATTAGCAAGCACTTTTATCCTTCTCCGCGTAATTATTGCTACCCATCGGTAACAAATTGTCTACCTAGCTAAGCCTGCTGTAGAAAGTCGCAAAGAAAGCACATGGTCTCCGGCAAGATATGCGACGAAATACAGAAGCACTGCGCTACCATGTATTAACGATTTAATGACGACGATAAACACCGATTAGACACAGTCATAACACAACAACCAGCCCAAGAATAAGAACAGAACAGTATCGTGTAGAGGCGTGTCTGTACTTGTGTGCCGGTACGCGACACCTATTCTCGGAATGGAGCAGTGAAACTTAATCCAAGTGCTTCTTCGATACCGGTCCACTGCCACTGTGAAAATCTTGTTCGTTACCAACACAC
Organism: Anabrus simplex; assembly: GCF_040414725.1. Lineage (NCBI taxonomy): Eukaryota > Metazoa > Arthropoda > Insecta > Orthoptera > Tettigoniidae > Anabrus > Anabrus simplex. The sequence goes on along the minus strand of NC_090266.1, from coordinate 340,374,154 downwards.
TGGCCAGGCGACTCGCAGTTTGTTGTAGTCTAGTAACCATGGCGGGAAGTGTTACCGTTACCCGCAGCCACATCATGGAAAACCATCTTCAGGGCTGCCGACGTTAGGATTCGAATTCACCATCTCCCAAATGCAGGCTCACAGCTACGCGACCCAAACAGCACAGCCAACTCGCTTGATTTTGCTAAATTCAGTTTCCTAATAAGTTCATTCTATCTCTCCTTATTTCCACAACCTTACATTTTGTTTCTAACCTTAGAAAGTGTTCAGTAAACGTTCTAAACTGAAATATATCGCAGTAGGCCTGAGAATTAAAATGTTTCATATTCGTTAAATTTCTAGTGAAAGAAAGTTTGTTAATCAGATTTCAAAGACACTGACTCTCCGAGTGTGAATACAGTGAATTCGTCATTAGGCGACCGTTCTAAACTCTGTGAGCTTTATGGAAATTTGCCACAAAGGAAAAGTATCATATTGCGAATTTTCCTGAAATGGGAAATAAGGTGCTTCTAGAACACAACCTCTTACAGAAATGTATAGACCGATGATATTTAGGTCCTAGAAAATGTCATATGCCTAAAATTAGCTCTTTAAGTACCTCATTTAGGCTTTACTAAATATAAAAAAGGATCGAAAAGTACAGGAAAGGAAAATTAATACAATGTTTACAAATGAGGAGATTTATTAGCAAAGGTAAATAAACCAACATTAGACCTATACATACGAATTTCAGAGTACAGGAAATGATCCTCGAGTGTCCAAACTGTGCTTATATAAAAGATTAAACTTTCGCAAATGAGCAGTCACTTAAAATGATACGTATACACCTTAATGAATTTAAAACTCCACTAAAATTGAAGCAACGCATTGTTTCAAATGTTCACACCATAACTGGCTTCGTAGTAAATTGTTAAAACCGTCTCTAAGTTTTCTGGATAAAACCTACGGCGCTTGTCTATCAAAATCCATTTATAAGCTGAGAACGAGCGTTCTACGCCAACAGACGTGACGGGCGTATACTTCACTTTCGGTAAATGTTGAACTGGATATTGTGATCATTGATCAACTACAGCGCGTCCAGAATGTTGCAAAATTGGCTATCCCGTTAGAGGCCTAGCTATTATTGATTTTTTCAGGCAAGAACACTACAATCATTTTTAAAGGCTGTGAATTTTATATTTTATTATACAAATATGCAGTTTTTAGGCTTTTAAACTTAAAATAGAAACATATAGGCAGCAATTATTTTTAGGCTCTGTAAAACTAACTTTTACGAGTTTAACTAATCAGGAAAAATACGTAAACAAATGTCTTTAGATCCAGATACTCAGTGAAAAATATAGGCTTTTACCTAAATATCCGCGGTCTAGAAATGTACATTAAATTTATCTCCGTGTTTGAAAATAAATTTAATGTAGCGTAAACGTGAATATAATTATGAATGTGAAAATTGGGAGTCCGACAAAGAGAGCAAATAATATAGGACTCTGACGAATATAAGACCAAGTGTGAGGACTAAGCCATTATAGCATGGTAGTTTAATGGTCCTGCCACTCCAGCGACTATATCGAACACGTGTTCCAGTAGTTCCGGCAAGCCAGGTATATAAAATTGCGGGAGACGTTACTGTGCGACATATTTCAGTTAATAAGTTCAATTTTCTTTGCTTTCAGTTCCTAAACTCGGTTCATTGTGTGTTGTGTACTTCAAGCATGTATCTTATGTGGCGTAATTAATAGTTCACCATGCCGTACTGTTTTGTGCCTGGCTGTAAGTCAGGCTATGGTAGAGTAGTTTATGATATGCGATATTTTTTTTCACTGTTGAAGGATAGAAATCAATTTGAAAAATGTGCCAAAGCTATTCCACGGAAGGATACCGAGTTAACGTATAATAGCAGAATTTATCATATTCATTTCTCTGATAATTTGGTAGTAAAATCAGATAATTTTATAGTGAATGGTGAAAAAGTGGATATCCCTCATGTGAGATGGAAATTACGTCCAGGAGCAGTGCGTCACCTTTTCCCTAATTTGTCGAAATATCTTTCAAGTGAGATTAAGACCCGTAAAACTCAACAGGAAAGTTTTCAATTCTCACCGAAATAAAATGCTATGGTTCAAGCAATAATGAAGTGTTTTTAACATGTCCTTCGAAAAGTGTATGTGACATTCATTTCCCGGGCGAGAAAGTAATTAATGGAAACCTGAACTCAAAATCGATGTGGGGCGAAATATTTTTTTATGGTATTGATTCCATAGAAGAAATTTCAGTTGATGCTTCAGGAGCTGGCTGTTGTCTTCAACATATTATGGATATCATCACCAGACTTGTTTATCATTATCTGAAGTGCCGATTTTTCTTCATAACGAAGGAAATCCGGCGAGATTTATAATCTCGAACATACGCCAAATCTTCGCGCAAGCTTTCGAAAGTCCAGTAAGCGACAAATTGAATTGTTAAGTAAACTATTACCTTTAAATAGTTCATGGGTTATGCTGGGAGTTATGTTACGTGTTACCTGTATATGTACACTGCAGTAACCTGTGCTTTCCGCAACGTGTGATAAAGGCCGTAGCTCTTATTTTCATGTATGATTTTTTCCATTGCACCCTGACGTGGTATCTTAATATTGCAATCTCTCATTGTTTTCTAAAAGATAAGTGTATATATTTATCAGTTACGGAGTAATACGTTTCCTTTGGCATCTTCCTAAGACTCCCTGATCGGTACTGTGGGGCTTGCCCACTCTAGCGCTGCCTGGCGGGGCGCGCTTGAACTCGGAGTCCTCACACTTGTTCTTATATTCGTCATGATAGGACTTTAATGACGAGGTGTAAAGATAATTTCCTTTAAGAGATAGCATAAGATATACTCGTATTTCAGTGTTTGAAGAAAGAGGTGGCTTGTGTGGCAACAATGGCGTACACAAAATAGCTACTTCACTTGCTTTGGCTGCGTACATTACTGTCACAATAGAGATAATACAGGCCAGTAAACTATTTATCTGTTCTGAAACCACTGATATGGAAAGGCCGTTCAGTGCCATTGTCAATGGCAGTTTGTGAATGTGGATTCAGTGTTGCTAAGAGCATTAAAAGTGTCGAAGGAAATCTTTTGTTTGTTAATACATTGCATATTTATTGACAATCAAACTTAATGGACCAGATCTGGAATTGTAGGTTGTTACAGTTGTTGACAAAAGGGTCACCTTTGGGCAACAACTGTCAGACACAAGTTACTCCGTAAAATGATAAAACGAAAAGTATAATTTCACAATTACCTAATAGACAACTGTACACCAGCCTTCTACTGATGTTACATTGCAGCAAATATGAATTTCGTGATATGAACCACGGGTATATTTCCACATCAATATGAATCAAGAAAATTACCTCCCCCACCCCCGCAAACACACTTTTATGTCATCGATTTCGCACATTTATACATGCAAATTGGATCGTCTGAACCCTTCAGGGGAAGAATACACGCACAGAAGGAATATACTGCCCAGCAAAGAAGGCATGGCAGAGATTCTAACATCCAACCAGCAGAAATACCTAGATACCAAGCGCCGCACGAACTGGTTTAGCTCACTGGCGACATGCCAAATACCTTCAATGTTGGTAAAACATGCGTGTGAAGGTACTAAGCCCGATTAGCGGCTTAAATGACTCTTTCAGAACTCTGATCTAGTGATCCCCAACGATAGCATTGACAATCCTCAATTTCTGCATTTTCGGCCCTGGTTAAGATTTAAGATCGACTGGTGGCCTGAAAAGGAGTTGTACAAGGATACGAGAGAGAGAGAGAGAGAGAGAGAGTAGTTATTTCAGACTAATAAATAATGTTTTTTGCTTTATGTCCCACCATCTATTTTTCGGTTTTCGGAGACGCCGAGGTGCCGGAATTTTGTCCCGCAGGAGTTCTTTTGCGTGCCAGTAAATCTATCGACACGAGGCCGACGTATTTGAGCACCTTCAAATACCACCAGACTGAGCCAGGATCGAACCTGCCAAGTTGGAGTCAGAAGGCCATCGCCTCAACCGTCTTGAGCCACTCAGCCCGGAAGTTATTTATTTTTTCTTTGCATGTTGCTTTACGTCGCACTGACACAGATAGGTCTTACGGTGACCATGGGACAGGAAAGGGCTAGGAGTGCGAAGGAAGCGTCCGTGGCCTTAAGGTACACCCCCAGCATTTGCTTGGTGTGAAAATGGGGAACTACGGAAAACCATCTTCGGGGCTGCCGACAGTGGGGTCGAACCCACTATATCCCGAATACCGGATCGGACTAAGATTGAGAAAGTGGCGCGGGAGTACGTCGATATTTTTCTGGAGCGGGTGTGGATAGAACTACACAGTCGAGACTCGGTCTCCAGCTCGGCTGGTCATTGTTTTAAACACACGCAACAGTAGATCTACGACAGTACGCACCTCAATTAAAACCACAGCAGGTTATTAAGAACTGTCAGAACGATACAAATATCACAGAGTATGATAAAAGTACTGATTCAAGGATACCGACGATAAACGAATTGAAATTGTGCACAAAACGAGCTTCCGTAGCCATGGAGCCTTGAGACCAACTCTGAGAACATTAAAGTAAAAGGGACGATTCCTCAAATCACATCAGTAAAAATAATCTAGAGATGTCCTTTTAATATGATAAAATATATCGTTCTGTAGTTAATAATATTTTTTTTATTTCAGCTTTTATGTCAACCTTAATCGTTCGACTGGCCAGGGAATATTCACATTCTCACTCCCAGGAAACTATTAAATTTTCTTTTAAGAACGTGAAGGCCGGGTGTTAATTGTGTTTGTTTTCTACGGATCCATGATATAATAAATCCATTTAAAGTCATACGTTTATATTAATTACCACCAAATAATGACTTACCGGTACGAACTTCAAGTAAGCCGTTCTGTTCGTTCTCTATTCTGAATTTACAGGGTGAAGTATGCACGACAATGTTACACTGTGGAGGGACTTATCAAAATGTGAAGACTTCTGAAATAAGAATACTTACGGCACTTCACTGGATATTAAATCTGGCAAACTTGCAGTCCTACGCGACCGTCGATACCGTAATCACAGCCACGGGACCTCCAGTTCCACGCGGTAACTGAACTTTTCATTTTTTAAATCCCACATGCATTGGCCGGGATTCGAAGGCCAATAATTACGTTGTTCCTTAACAGTCGTTTAACGTCGCACTTACACCGAGAGCTTCTCGGTGACACTGGGATAAAGAAGGGCTAGGACTGGGAAGGTGGTGGTTGCGGTCACTATAACCTTCCTCTCTGCGTCTTACGCCTTACGTCGCTGAGATAGTAAGAGTCACGAAAGCAGAAGTGGACGTAGCGTTAACTGTGAATGCTGAGTTAAAGAAACTTACTTCGTCTTTAGGGGCTTGCAGATTCAACTCAGCAGTCAATGACGAGAATGTAATTACGGTGAAGTTTATCACCACTACTAACACTTGCTTTGTTGTACCAGGAAGCACTCCGCGAATTGGCTGAGAAATGACCTTGCCGTTATCCCAGCTACCTTCCGTGACCATGAAGAAATTATGACTGTTCCTCCCAGCGTGAAGAAATCCCCGGATGTTCTCATGTTGTGTTGATCTTATACTACCCGCCCAGCAGAGCTCCAAAGGAAACAGACAAAATTACTGTTGTAGCATCAAGATATGACCTCTCCCTTCCCGTGGCACGTGCGAGGGCCTCGCCTGCCCAGCTACACGACCTGTAGACACTGGTGTGTACAGGATCAGCGTGCCGATATCCTCAGTCATGTTTGGCTTTCGTGACCGGGTTCGCTGTCTCTCGAATGAGACAGCCCCCTCAGTTGGGCCCAGGAGGCCGAGTGAACCCCATTCCCTCAGTCCAGAATTAAGAATGGTTGGACTCTCTAGAAATCGAAGCCGGGGCCTCCGAGTAAAGGAAGGCTCGACCCCTGTCAACCAGCGTACGATAACATTTCTAAACATCAGAGAACAACAGCGTGAAGTGAATCCGCCTTCAATACGTTCCACGTTTCCACTGCACGAGAAAACGCGCTATTCTACGTTCTGCTCCACAGCAGGATTTTTGAAGTTTAGTCTACTACTTAATGTAGATGAAGTCCGGCTCCATGCTGGCCTTTGGTCACAGAGGTCCCGGGTTCGATTCCCGGCAGGATCGGGAATTTTAACCATAATTGGTTAATTCCCCTGGCACGGGGACTGGGTGTATGTATCGTCTTCATCATTTCATACTCCTCACGACGCGCAGGTCGCCTACGGGTGTCAACTCAAAAGGACCTGCACCAGGCCTCTCCGGAGGCCACACGCCATTTCATTTCAATGCAGATTAAGGGAACAGAGTTTGATCGAGCAAATCGTGAAGAGAGGTTTCTGAAAAAGATTATCAATATAATTAGCAAATGATTATTTCACTTTTTTTTGCTAGTTACTTTACGTCGCACCGACACAGATAGGTCTTATGGCGACGATGGGGCAGGGAAGGGCTAGGAGTGGGAAGGAAGCGGCCGTGGCCTTAATTAAGGTACAGCCCCAGCATTTGCCTGGTGTGAAAATGGGAAACCACGGAAAACCATTTTCAGGGCTGCCGACAGTGGGGTTCGAACCTACTATCTCCCGAATACTGGATACTGGCTGTACTTAAGCGACTGCAGCTATCGAGCTCGGTATATATCACATATTAGGGACGATGACCTAGATATTAGGCCTCTTTAAAAAACAAGCAGCAAGCATCATATCACATATGTGTATTCCCGATGTGAAATAGTCCATTCATTAGGCATCTGAGCAGTTTGAAGTCTCGTAACAGAAGTTAACGCGACATAAAATTAATTTTTAAAAATATCGTAGGCCATAAAACACCGGGTCCCATGAGATCAAAGTTATAAAGCAATACTGGACGTGGCGTGATTCTGGATAGGTGATCGTGTCATCTTGGCTGGTGAAGGAGCGGTAAGAAAAAGAGTTCCTAACACGAAGTGAAGTCCAGCACTAAATGGCCAGATAAGCGACGCCTTGGTTTAGCTAAGGTCTCTGGTCATTGGAAGTCCGGATTTTAAAGTAACATTATCCTAAAAATATGTAACAAAACCTCAGTATGTAATATATCATAATTGCACACGGAGTTAAAGATTGCTACTTTTTAATTTATTTTTTGCTACTGGTTTGACGTCGCACTAACACATCAAAGGTTTTCAGCAACGGAAAGATGATAACGTAGCAGTCGTAGCCTTAAGGTACATCCCCAGCATTTGTCTGGTGGAAAATAGGAAATCTCGGAAGACCATCTTCAGGGCTGCCGACAGTGGGATTTGAACCTACCGTCTGCCGAATGCAAGCTCACAGCCGCGCGACCCTTAACCGCAGGCCAGCTCGCTCGGTTGGTATTTACTGAACAGTTTATGAAGATTAATTGCGTACAAATTACACATTTCGGTAAGTCACAATAGTTTCTGGTGCGATTCTCAAGTTAAATAGGACATAAGAACTTTCCAGTCTGTCAAACACACAAAATTTCAATAAAAATTATAACACTATAAACATACCTGTAAAAAATCTATTACATGTACCTGTAAAAATACACACTATTTTACAGTTATGTTTATAATGTTATACATATATTTTTTATTGAAAGTTTATGTGTTTGACAGACTGGGAAGTTTTTATGTCCTATTTGACTAAGTCGACACTGGGAAGTATGGCTTCCTTCTTAACAAAATTCTCAAGTTAATCAAGGCATGGCATGCAGTGTACCATCATCAGGAGAGATGTCTCGTGGACGATCAGAGGTTCGACACCCCAAATCTTTCCGCACTCACTATGGAATTGATTAAGTCCTGGGCTATGCCCTATGACAGACTGCCACGTAGTTTCTACACACTCAATGATCACGAGCCATCAACAATATCTCCAAGGTTCGTTCTTTGGTCTTAAATAGCCATGAGCACCAGGACACAAGCTTCCTGCTGAACCTGTTGACATCATCCACAGAGATGATCTAAAACGACCTTCAAGATCAGCACGGTAAAGGAATATTACCTTGAGCTACACTTGTTGGTAATAGTAAGGGGGCCGATGACCTTCGATGTTAGGCCCCTTAAAACAACAAGCATCATCATCATGGTAATAGTAAGTTTCGTAATACCACTAGATGTTTGATTATCTAAGAGCACATGATATTGTTGTGCACAAGACTTTTGATTATCTAGGAGCACATGCTATTGTTGTGCACTAGACGTTTGATTATCTAAGAGCACATGATATTGTTGTGCACGTAAGTCTTAATATAATATACATATATATTTACATGTTGCTTTATATCGGATATATGGGATAAGGAAGGGCTATGAATGGGAAGGAAACGGCCATGGCCTTAATTAAGGTACAGCCCCAGAATTTGCTGGGTGTGAATATAGGAAACCATGGAAAACCATCTTCAGGGCTGCCCACAGTGGGGTTCGAATCCGTTATCTGTCGAGTACAAGCTCACAGCTGCGCTCCCCTAACCCCTCGGCCAACTCACTCGGTAATATTTTTCTAATATATTGTTATCATTATTATCTTAATCCTTCCCACTAATTCGTGTAATGTGTACCGTGTATCGTCTATTCTATTCTCTGCAAATAATGTAGAGCAGTCTCCTGTCGACCGAGTCGAGTGACTGGGCATATTAACGCCAAGCTCTGCATTCGGGAGACGCCTTTTTTTGCTAGTGGCTTTACGTCGCACCGACACAGATAGGTCTTATGGCGACGATGGGACTGGAAAGGCCTAGGAGTTGGAAGGAAGCGACCGTGGCCTTAATTAAGGTACAGCCTGGTGTGAAAATGGGAAACCACGGAAAACTATCTTCAGGGCTGCCGACAGTGGGATTCGAACCCACTATCTCCCGGATGCAAGCTCACAGCCGCGCGCTCCTAACCGCACGGCCAACTCACCCGGTAGGGGAGACGCCTGCACCAATCTTAGTTCCAACACGGATGAACTGTTCCAGGAAAGTAAATTAAAGACAGCTAATAATATACAAAAGACTTAAGCCGCAGCAAATTATTAATTTACCTCACCGAATCTTGTTCATGTTCCAGTGCTACGAGCAGAATAGACATAAAGAACATTGACAACGTGTGTTCAATTCTCTTCACCTACATACAGCACACCACGCTACCAACCACTAGAGAAATGCACAATAGTAAATGCATCCATCCCTCAGAAAGGGCATCAAGGCCATCAAATTCTACCAAATCCACAACAAGTGCCGAACCCAATAAACTGGAGAAAGGCCAGGAAGAACACAAGCTGAGTACACTCAAGTTTTGAACCTCCGACTTCCAGACGACCTGTGTTCATATACACCATGCTGCCGTTGTGAAATTTCTGATTCGAAATCATGCCTGCTAGCCAACATATCCAAAAGTGCGTTCACTGAATGGTTAGGAAGTGATTACCTTTTATTAATAGATAGGTTTGCGTGGCAAGGCGGCTTCAAAATTTGGAACCTACTTTCTCCATCACGTGGGGTCAAAAAGTACGAGGTTTGCGTGGCAAGGAGACTTCAATAATAATAATAATAATAATAATAATAATAATAATAATAATAATAATAATAATAATAATAATAATAATAATAATAATAATCATAATAATAATAATAATAATTGTACCGGGAGGCACACCTCTACGCCGCGCATTCAAAATTAGCGCCTAAAAGAACTCCTCTATTGGTGAAACAGTGAAAAACTACACCTACTTAGAACTTTACTCTGAAGATGTCGCAACTAAAATCTGATGTAATTTTGTTATTGTGAAGTTTCCTGAACTGTGTGAATATCTACTTGTTTTGTTTTCCATTCATCAAGAAGGCTGGACATTCTCTCATAGATGACACTACCAAAAAACTATAATCATGCACGTTGGTGGGTGGTATAAGAATTTATAATTCAAAGAAGTTTTGTATTCATAAGTTTTTTTTTACTAATTGATGTTCATTTACTTTTGGGTTGCAATATTTATCTTTTCTTTCCGCCAGTTTTGAATCCAACCAATCAATAATTTCTGTAATTAATTTTCTACTAATCACAGTCTTCTTCGATTTTTAGTGTAACTTTTAAATTAGCCAATAAAATTGAGAGGGTGTGATAATTTAATCTTGAATGGTCTCGAACTTTCCCCGGGGGTTTAGAAACTGCGAATTTTCACGTCTCTTGGCCAACTGATCGTCATCTTACTAGGAAGTGATTACCTTTTATTAATAGATAGGTTTGCGTGGCAAGGCGGCTTCAAAATTTGGAACCTACTTTCTCCATCACGTGGGGTCAAAAAGTACGAGGTTTGTGTGTCAAGCAGGAGGCGGGAGGCCTCTTCGTCAGCTGCTAGAACTTCTACCAGGTAATGGCCACATAACATCTTTCTTTCTTTCTTTCTTTCTTGCTAGCTCCGCAGTTTAACCCGAGGGAAAGGTCCGAATCATCAATTATGTAACCTTCTTTTCTAAAAATGTAACTTTCTGTCGGCTAATGTAATAACTTCATAAAATCTTCAACTGTAAATCGGGGATAGAGAGTGATGTACCCTCTCGAGCTCCCCTTCATCTTGGTTTGAGGTGCCACGTTTTGTTTCTGCAATGTATTAAAGTTATTTCCATGCGTGCTACCTCAGTAGTTTGGGAATAGCCCCTGTTTCGTCGGCCAAGCGCCCTATAGGTTTTAATTTTTTTTTTTTTTTTTTTGGAGCGCAGTCTTCGACTCCATTCAAATTGTACTCGGGCCGTTTATTTAACCTGTTCTTTTTCACTAAGGCCCTGTAGGTTGGGTACTAGATAACTCTGTGTAATAAGATTTCTATGTGTAAATAGTGCCTTGTAAGGAAAGAGATTATTAGAGTTTTATGCTATGTTGCCTCAAGGCTTGGAAAACTGAGAGCACGTTTGCTCTTTTTCAAGTGTTGTAAAAGTGCCTCTGGGAGGCCTGACAGTGTAATTTAGGGAGCAAGTGATCCATGTATTGTGGGATTTGTGCCCTTGAGTAAATTTGTGCTCTCTTGTAAATTTGAGCTAGGAGCTCAGGAAATGTGAAGCGAGGGCTTGAAGCCTCTGATCTGTAAAAACCACTAATCTAGTTTAATGTTCGCTACTTGTACCTGTAAAAATTGTGAAGTTGGAAATTGTTGAAAATATAACCTTCATTTTAAGTTTTAAATTAAATTCTTGACATTGTAGTTAGACCCATTCACCCCGGCACCTTCTTTCACCTCAGCGTTCCACGGGTAACCCCGTAATAATAATAATAATAATAATAATAGTTTTACGCCTTATTAACTACTACAAGTTTCGGAGATGCAAAGGTGTCGAAATTCTGTCCTACGGAACTTCTTGTACATGTCTACTGACACGGAGCTGACTTTCACGGACTGAGCCAGGATCGAATCTGCCAACTAGGGACCAGAAATGAAATGGCGTATGGCTTTTAGTGCCGGGAGTGTCCGAGGACAAGTTCGGCTCGCCAGGTGCAGGTCTTTTGATTTGACACCCGTAGGCGACCTGCGCGTCATGATGAGGATGAAATGATGATGAAGACGACACATACACCCAGCCCCCGTGCCGGCGAAATTAACCAATTAAGGTTAAAATTCCCGACCCTGCCGGGAATCGAACCCGGGACCCCTGTGACCAAAAGCCAGCACGCTAACCATTTAGCCATGGAGCCGGACTAGGGACCAGAAAGCTAGTGCCTTAACAGTCTGAGCCGTTCAGCTCGGCAGACTGCTTGAAAATTTGGGACCTACTTTCTCCTTGAGGTCTAGAATAACAACATTTTCCCACAAAGTGTCTGGTTTCGCGGTATTAAAGAGAAGAATAGTGTTAAGAAGTGCGATGCCCCGGACACTACCGGAAGTGCTGTGGGAGGGAATGGATCCCCTTTTAGGGTGACTGTTGGAGCGTGTAGGCCACTCCACACCCATAACTTCCAACACAGACTGCTGAAAAAATAAAGGACAGAGTATGACTGAATGTCTCGTTAAGTCAGACTAAGGTCGTCAGAGCCTGTGAATGGGAGCTTCAGTCACAGTGAACAAAGTAAATATTGAGTTTCAACCTTCCAGGAGTAAGCGACTTATACACGTTCTCAAGCATGTGGGAAGTAATCAGGAGGGTTTTTTTTTTGTTTTTTTTGTTTTTTTTTGTTTTTGTTTTTTTACAATTCGCTTTACGTCGCACCGACACAGATAGGTTTCATGGCGACAATGGGAGAGGAAAGGCCTAGGAGTGGGAAGGAATCGGCCGTGGCTTTTATTATGGTGCAACCCCAGCATTTGCCTGGTGTGAAAATGGAAACCACGGAAAACCATCTTCAGGGCTACCAACAATGGGGTTCGAACCCACCATGTCCCGCGTGCAAGCTCACAACTGCGCGCCCCTAACCGCACGGCCAACTCGCCGGGTAGGAAGTGGATAGTACACCCCAAGAAACACAAAAAGTCCCTGTAAACATGCCCATCGGTCGATCGTTTATGAGCTACGCCTGTTTGAACTATTGGCAGGAATGGAGGGATTGTTCGTATTTAGGATTAAGTTTGGAATCAGGAATGCCGTTACGGACATTGCAGTACTTCACCCGCAATACTTGCAATGCCGGGAGTGTTCGAAGGTGCCCGACAGTCGATGAGGTTTCGTGTTGAAGCGCATGGTGGACATCTTGAGCACTTCTTGTATTATAATACAGTATCCCTGCTGGTGCACCAATATTGCGACAGCCACTCGATGTGGGATGTTACCCTGTACGAAGTTTGGAAAGTAAACGATCAGCTGTAGGGCATACGTTCATAGGGGCTTGTGTTGTTTTGGGGTGTACTGTCCATCCCCCATTACTTTCATATGCTTAGGAACATCCTGTATAAACACCTGAGCACTGCAGTTTATATGAGGCGCCGCGAAGACGAGGACGAACTCAACATGGGATGAAGATGGTATTTTATAGTAGGAGCGTTAAACCAAACCAAACCCTATGGCGCAACAGCCCCGAAGGGCCATGGCCTACCAAGCGATCGCTGCTCAGCCCGAAGGCCTGCAGATTACGAGGTGTCGTGGGTCAGCACGACGAATGCTCACTGTCGCTATTCTTTCTTCTCTAGACCGGGGCCGCCATCTCACCGTCAGATAGCTCCTCAATTGTAATCACGTAGGCTGAGTGGACCTTGAACCAGCCCTCAGATCCAAGTAAAAATTCCTGATCTGGCCGGGAATCGAACCCTGGGCCTCAGGGTAAAAGACAGGCACTCTACCCCCACACCGCGGGCCGGCACAATTATGAGCCATGGAGAACAGAAATGTGAGTTCACACTACCAAGAACCACATACACAGAATAGTGAATACATTCCCCTACATGAGGTTGCCGTCAGGAAAGGCATCCAGTCGTAGAACTGGGCAAAACCCATATAAAATGCCGGTAACTAAGAACGCGAATAAACTTTGTTGAATTCACACTTCTTTCCTTTAGATAAGCACAGAAGACCGAAGAAAATCGAGCAATGATTTTGATGCGGGTACGAAGGTTGAACTCAACAGCTCATTTTTATGTCTGTGCGTTTCCGTTTGCGTTTCCATCCCTTTCCCCATGGCTGCTTTTTAAACCCATGTGTTCCTCGTTCAACCATTTACCTATTAGAATACCGACTGTTCGTTTACATTACCTCTAAATCGCTTTATCTGCCAAACTCACTTTTCTAATCAACAAATTAGAATCTAAATATTTAAATTATTTTAAAATTTGGAATACAGAGAATTATTCAGTTGGACGCTTTATGGAGAAATATTTTACGGTATCTGAAAAACAGAAGGCAACATAGCATTTGTAAGTACTTTTCAGTGTTTGTTTTGAAATTATTTCATTCGGGCGAACTCAGCAAAAGTCTCCTCAAGACAGGCTTTTGTCGAGTTTGACTTTTGTATTCGCAAAGCTTCAAAGATGAGTACCGAGTTAATTCCTGGCTCGTGAGTAGTTTTCAAGGCCGGCAAGACAGTATTTCCACCGAGCTCGATAGCTGCAGTAGCTTAAGTGCGGCCAGTATCCAGTAATCGGGAGATAGTGGGTTCGAATCTCACTGTCGGCAGCCCTGAAGATGGTTTTCCGTGGTTTCCATTTTCACACCAGGCAAATGCTGGGGCTGTACCTTAATAAGGCCACGGTCGATTCCTTCCCCTTCCTAGGCCTTTCCTATCCCATCGTCGCCATAAGACATATGTGTCGGTGCGACGTAAAGGCAAATAGCAAAAAGACAGTATTTCCAAACAGTTGTTTTGAAGAGAGTATAATAATACCGGGAAATAGGCAATAACTTTTGCGTAATGAGATAGTTTTTTCCAGGAGGATAAGAAATGAGATCTGGGAAGACTGTCGCTACCAGGAGAAGAAACGAAGTGCTCACAGTGCGTGAAATAAAGCACGGCGTCGGGCTGTATGGCTCAGACGGTAGAGCGGTAGCTTTCTAACCGAAGGTAGCAGGTTCGATACCGGTATCTTAAGGTGCTCAAATATGCCAGCCCCATGTCAGTAGATTGACAGGTACGTAAACGAACTCCCAAGGGACAACATTTCTGGCACCACAGCGTTTCTGAAAAGCAGAAAACTAATCAGTTGGACGTAAAACCCATAGCAAAGCAAACATCTCTGTAGAGGCCATGAAGGCCCTTGGAGGAATGGAAGGTAAAGGCTTCCACTATCTGTAACCTCAATACTGTAAGTGGACTATAGTGGTTAGTTCTATGCTCGGCCGCTTTTGCCCCAGGAATTAAACTGGTACTTATTGTTGGTGTAGGCTGAGTGAACTACCGCCTCTGCAATGTAGCCCCTTAAGTTATGTATTACAAAAGCCGGGCTGAGTGTCTCAGACGGTTGAAGCGCTGACCTTCTGACCCCAACTTGGCAGTTTCGATCCTGGCTCAGTCCGGTGGTATTTGAAGACGCTCAAATACGTCAGCCTCGTGACTGCACATCTACTGGCAAGTAAAAACTTCTGCGGGACCAAATGCCGGCACCTTGGCGTCTCCGAAAACCGTAAAAGTAATTTGTGGAACGTGAAGCGTATAACATTTATTACTACGGCGAGGATTTCGTCATAAATGCCTAATTTTATCCTCAACCCAAAATTGTAGGCTCATAAGTCGAAAATCTGTTTCAATCAATTTGTGAAGGAAATACATGGGTTTTATAGTGCCAATAAAAGCATATTTCGTGCATTAATGCCTATTTTGAAGATATTTGGCATGTTAATATTTATCGTTTTTGGCATTTACGTTTTTAAATCTTATTTTTCCACCCATCTCTACTTTGTTAGTCTTCACTAGATAGGCGCTGAAAGCAGGCATTCCTTCCAGGTAGCTACCAAAGACAGGCACTTAAATGTGATTAAAAGACAACAGCGTTCTCACTGTCGTCTGATTTTGTTTGTAGCCAGCTGGCCTTGAATTTGCACCCTTCAATGACCAACCCCAATATTTTCAGCGGTCTTACGTGCACTTCTTCCATGTTTGAACAGCTACCTTCCAAAATAAAGCAGCCGGAAGAGAGAGAATTACCTCTTGTGAAGGCTGTAGGGATTGTTCGTGAGGTGGAGGCGACCACTGCTAACCTTAATGGAGTGATAGGAGATGAGATCTGTGCCAAATTTCACAGTATAATGCAGAGGAATCCCGGCTGGAAGGATGCTTTGACCACTGCTGCTGTTCTCGAAGGGAAAGAAGTAGAACCACCACCAAGTTTCACCCCAGCAGAGCTAGCTACTCTTACATACTGTCCCCTGACCTCATGTGAAATTGAAAGGCCATTTTCTCAATGTAACAGGCAAAGTTTTACTGTTCAAAATTTGGAAAAAATATCTGGTTGTCCATTGTAACATGTGCTGACTGAGATTAATTCGAAGTGTCCTGTTGACATAAATGTCTGGAAAAGATAACAGTCTCTTCAATGGTATTATTAAATAATAATAATAACTTTTAACATTTCCTTATTTTGATTACCACTTTTCCCTTGAAGTAAAACGAAGTGGCAAGATTCACATATGCTGAGTAACTTTAAATACTAAGGAGATGGTATATTCGGGTTGGGTTTTAATGCCTATATATATATATATATATATATATGCATTTTAGTGCCTATTTTGCGATTTTAAGGTATTATTTGCCTGCCTATTTTGGATATTTTAGTGCCTATAAATCCTCGCCCTATTTATTACAAAATGCACGACGAACAATTCCTACTGAAGGACCTGTCGACTGTATGCTGTGATGCGTGGTGCCCTAATCACTTGAAAAAGAAAACCAAGCCTATAGTTTCTCGTGACTGTTGAGATGGTGATCAATGGCAACGGGACCATCACCGGTTTTACGTGGAATTCGACACTCATGGACGCGGCTTTTGATTTCAAAACTCTACATGCATCAAGCCACCTTGGTGAGAAGTCTGTCAAAGTCAATCGGTTATCACGCCCCTTAGCCTCTGACGTCATTTCTAAGTTGTATATATAAATGGTTCTTTTTTATCGTCAGCAACAAGCAATACGTATGACAATAATCGCATTCTATTTCCAGAGTGCTTCGTTCTCTATTATTATTATTACTGCAGAAAAATCAGGATCGTAAAAAGGAAAGGAAACAAAAAACAAAGAGAACAACACACCTTGGCCATCACCACCCTCTACATCGTTGTGTAAAACATGACCATTCTAGTGATGGATTAAGAGATTAATAAATTTGTGTGGTTTGCTTTACCGAAGAATGTTCAGCTTATTCATCTGTCAGTGAAAGTTTCTGTAAGATTTGAAGAGAAACCAATATTTCCATAATTTATGTTTCTGTACTATTGTACTTATCCAAGCAGAATTTCGTCATGCTGCTTCCTGACATGGTAATGGATCAGATTTTTATTAGTACAACCAACATTTTTATTGCTCACTGATTATGACAGAACTTTCGACCACATCGGACGATATTTATTTATTTATTTATTTATTTATTTATTTATTTATTTATTTATTTATTTATTTATTTATTTATTTATTTATTTATTTATTTATTTATTTATTTATTTATTTACAGTCAAAGCCATCTCCGTAGAAGCCATGAAGTCCTATGGATAAGTAGCAGGTACGTGAAACCTCGGCACTAAACAGGATAGAGCGATTAGCCCTATTCCCGAAGATGTTGCCTGCTACAGAAATGAGTATTAGGTTTGGAGAACCACAGGGTCATGTACCTCTTTAGAAGAGGAAACGGTTTCAAAACTTCTTACTTTCCTCACGGAGAATTCCACTCGCTTCCTTGCGGAAGCAGCTTAACTGTGATGCATCTGTTTATATATTCATTTCACTATAGCGCACAAAGACTTCCCCATCTATTTCTGGCAAGACAGTTTTAACAACAGAGCACTACGTCATCTGACATGGGCTAGAACCAATCTGTTATATTTTTCTGTCATTTGCTTTTGCACACCGCACCGATACAGACTGGTCTTACGACGAAGATGGGATAGAACAGGGCTAGGATTAGGAAAGAAACGACTGTGGCTTTAAGGTACGGTCCCAGCATTTGCCTGGTGTGAAAATGAGAAACCACGGAAAACCATCTTCAGGGCTGCCAACAGTGGGGTTCGAACCCGCCGAATGCAAGCTGACAGCTACATGATCCAAACAGTGTAGTGAACTTGCTCGGGCTTATTACGTTCTTTGAGTCTCAACCTCTGCTTTGAGAACGTGAAAGTGACTGAGCCAAGGGCAAAGTCAATAATGTAATTCCTTATGCAGCCAGTCCCTGTTATGAACGGTGAGAAAGTATCGCTCGTAACGGTCGGTTGGTGTGTGTGCATTTCAGTGGGCTTGGCAGACTGATACGTAATAACACTTTCTGACTCAGGGAGGAAAGCAATGGAAAACTACAAAATTACTCTACTCATTTCTCTAGTATGCATGCTTGGTCTGTTTGTGAGAGCTGATGGTGAAGCTGTTTTAGATCCTACCAGCCTTCGGGCTGAGAACTAAACAAGAAACGCACGGGGTGACATGTGTCTCAGAGTGCACCGACACAACAAATTCCAATGTTTCCCTGTTCACAAAATTATGCCATATCGAATGGATACATCTTGCTGCTTCCACTCAAATAATAATAATAATAATAATAATAATAATAATAATAATAATAATAATAATAATAATAATAAATAATGTTGTCCGCCTCTGTGGTGTAGTGGTTAGTGTGATTACCTGCCGCCCCCAGCGGCCCGGTTCGATTCCCGGCTCTGCCACGAAATTTGAATAGTGGTATGAGGGCTGGAACGGGGTCCACTCAGCCTCGGGAGGTCAACTGAGTAGAGGGGAGTTCGATTCCCTCCTCAGCCATCCTGGAAGCGGTTTTCCGTGGTTTCCCACTTCTCCAGGCAAATGCCGGGATGGTACCTAACTTAAGGCCACGGCCACTTCCTTTCCTCTTCCTTGTCTATCCCTTCCAAACTTCCCATCCCCCCATAAGGCCCCTGTTCAGCATAGCAGGTGAGGCCACCTGGGCGAGGTACTGGTCATCCTCCCCAGTTGTATCCCCTGACCCAGAGTCTGAAGCTCCAGGACACTGCCCTTGAGGCGGTAGAGGTGGGATCCCTCGCTGAGTCCGAGGGAAAAACCGACCCTGGAGGGTAAACAGGTTACGAACGAACGATAATAATAATAATAATAATAATAATAATAATAATATCGGAAGACTACACAGTTTGTAGATCCGAATTTTGAATGTGAGCACTGACGAATGCCGAGTGATTTCTCCTCCGTTTTTACCATGCAGTAACTAGCAGCGTATCATTATGGAAGTTCTAGGGCACAAATCATACCAAGTACACGCAACCATAGACAATCTTAACACAGAATTACTCGAGTTTTATAACCAAAAACGTTCCAAGCCCGAAATATTTATCAACAACGATGCGACCATCCACGTCATATCCGAACACTGACAAGAATCGGATAAAAAAAGAAACCTCCATATTTTTTGCAGCCTTTCCCCGATCCTTGACAATACTCTAGTTTGTAAACAAAGCAAGGAAGCTTGTAGTTGTATGTGGTTGTTATTGTGATCATAGCCACTAGTTTTACGAGGAATTCGAATCGCTACAACACGCCTTTACTTCAGAAATAGAAGAATGGCCGCCTCGGTGAGATGCCACTGACGATACTGTAAGGCTATCATGCCTCTCCACCACCATTCGTCAATTATTGCTCTTACTTTTTTTCGTCGCTCAAAACGTAGGCAACTCTCAAACCGGATGTTTTGTTTTATATTTAACAGCTATTTAATTTCTGTTTTATCACTTACCTGACCTAATTTTGTTACATAATGGCATGATTTACTACACTCAGTGCTGCCGACTACATCCTCTGTATTCCACATCCTAAATCCCAAACGTTTCTATGCAACATTTTCCAAAATACCCGTTACGTGCGACGCTTTCATGAACTAATGCGAGCACACATGACTTAACGAATGACTTTTCTTTCCATTTCCTTACCAATAGCCCCCACAAGTGTTTCCCAGTTCTTTGGCTTGCATAAAGATTTATTTCAGGGTACATTTTTGGGTGTTCCACTAATCCATATTGCTCCCAATCTATAACAACGACTTTTTTTTTACTTTCTTGGTTCTGCCATTTATTGTCATGGTAACCTGAAATAATCACTTCTCGAATTAACGTCCTATACATTTCATACTTCCTCGTTCTACTTCCTTTGAGTTTTCCTTTTCTTTCTTCCTTTCTTTAATTCTTCGCCAGTTCCTCAATTTTCCCTTTCTCGTTCACTATCAGTTATTCTAAACTATAAAGTTATTTTGGCTTCACAACCGTGATTTAATGTCATCTTTGCGTTGTAAGATAGTTATCTCTTGTTATATCTATTCTGTACTAGCATATACGTTATTTCTATTTTTCTGGCTCGTCCTATGTTTGATGCTTCATCAAGCTCGTGTGGTTGGATCCATTCTCCAAGATATTTCCTACTTTATTAAAAGGTAATTTTTACTGATCACATATTTATGTTTAATTTGTTTATCTTGAAGCTCTTCCACTCTAGCTGTTAAATAACTGATTAAAACTACTCTGACTGCCGTTGCTTCCCGCTGCTACATCGCATAGCCTACTGCCTCCTGGAACTTGTCAGTCATACCCTGACATCGAAAATACGCTCACACTCATTTACGAACTGAACATAAATTATGTCACGCTCTAAGCCATTCTTGATATACATTCCACTGCTCCTTATCACTTTACACTGATCCCTGCTCTTGACGGGATGTTTATCTAGTTTTATTTCCATTTACAACCACCACCACCAGCACCCTGTCCAGTTTCTTCCCATATCTGGATATCAATACCTCCAAATAGTCTGGCATTTCTACTTTCCTTCCATAATTCCGAAAGATATTAATCATAATAATGTTATTTGCTTTACGTCCCACTAACTACTTTTACGGTTTTCGAAGACGCCGAGGTGCCGGAATTTAGTCCCGCAGGAGTTCTTTTACGTGCCAGTAAATCTACCGACACGAGGATGTATATTTGAGCGCCTTCAAAATACCACCGGACTGAGCCAGGATGGAACCTGCCAAGTTGGGGTCAAAAGACCAGCGCCTCAACTCCGGCCTTAACGATATTAAATTGATCCAGTGATTGCCAGCCACACTGCTAGTCGTTTTGGACGAGGAGAAAAAGACAACTTACACAATGCACTAAAGTTATGCCCTTACGGTCCAGGATTCCGTGCTCCTAGACGACGGGCTCCATATGTAGGCTGTACTATCCTCTGGTAATCGGTGGATTACCTAGGTGGAGGGAGGGGATCAAAGGCAAGAGGCAACACAGAAAGAGTAAGCACAGGAGGCGTGTTATAAAATGCTGACATGTACAATAATTGCTGTCATTCATTAGTAGTAGTTCCCGAGAGAGTTGACCGTACGGGTATGGTCGCACAGGTATGAGAGCGTGTATTCGGGAGATAGTGGGTTCGAACCCCACAGTCGGCAGACCTGAAGATGGTTTTCCGTGGTTTACCATTTTCACACCAGGCCAACGCTGGGAATGTACCTTAATTAAGGCCACGGCCACATTCTTCTCGCTCCCAGCCCTTTCCTATCCCATCGTAGCCGTAAGACCTGTGTCTGTGCGACGTAAAGCAAATTGTAAAAAAACGTCGAAACTAAGAAATAGACTCCAGGTGGAGATTAAAGACTCCTCTAATGCGATATTAAACAAGACAGAACTGCTGTAATTCCATCAAGCCCATCCATCACATTAAGGATTTTCTGAACTTGAGTCCGTAGGTGCTACTGAATAGCATTTAGATTCATGACTTGTGTACCTATGTACAAGGTTTTCTTAGATCTTAATGTGAAGTTGCTTTTAAAGTTAAATGTTTCTTTTAAATTTAAAATAACTATAAATTATAAGTTAATGATTTGTTTTAAAATATACCGTTCCACGCGGCTTGTGTGAACCACTTTCCTGAATGTAGGGGCCAAAAGGAAGAGAATACAAACGATGAATGCATCAAGTTGAGTGGGTGAAGCCTCGAAAGTGCTTGGGACCCATCGTCCTAGACGCCTGAGCACAAAGGGGTCACATTTCAAATCTATCGAACATAGCCCTCAGTTCAGAGCACATACTACAATAGCAGCTATCCATGGTTCACCAACTGAGTGACTAGGAAGTTCACACCAAGAACAACATAATTGGAAAGCTAAAAGGAAGACATAAGTGGGAAAACATTTGGCAAAGTGGTTGACATGCCGGGTAAGTCTGAACTTGGCTGAAACTAGCATATCTGCAAACCGTAACTTGAACTCATCCAAGCAATCACCCGCGTACCTACCAAAACTTGCACCTCAGGTTTTCAACTTCCCTCCACCATCCGTTTAGCTGTACCTAATCGAGGTCACTCAACTATAAATTTCCAAATCATGTGCCACAAACGAGACATTCATATTGCCAGTGAGGCTCTCGCCTTGCAAAAGCGATGTTTGGTAAGCAGCAGCAGCAGGAGAAGAACACGTACTGTATACTGCAAGTATGTCATGCAGGAAACCTCGCGTCTAGTGATGTAATGTGGGAGAGACAAGGACATTCCGCATCACTGGCTTCTCGTCTGTAATCGTATAAACAAAATAAATGCCAGGGCTATAAATACATCGCAACTGATGAGCTACCCAGAACAGTGAGTCAAGGGATATAGACTTTTCTCGTCCACAGTGGCCAGTTCGTAGCTGAGCATAATTCGCAAGTCTGCGCCCCTCGTTGGCATAGACTAGACATTGGTCGGTCCTAAATCCGGTTAAAATTCAAGCAATAAAGTGATGATAAAAACATTTTCCTTCCAGATGTACCGAATTTATCACAAAAAATCAATAATAGGTGTTAATTTCAAACATTTAAGTTGTTTGAAATTTCTTAAAGAAATAAGTTCTTCAATGAAGTTATTTTTGGTATCGAAAGGAAGATCGAGATTGCAATAATGAAATGTGCCATAATAAAAGTAATCTCAGTGCTGATGAATAATATAACGATGCTTCATAACTTCAATTTGAAACTGAAATAAATGGCCAAATATTGTACTTTGGTGTCAACCATTGTTTTATGTCTATTTCAAACCTAAATAATATGATCCAACAGCCTGGAAACCTGTGCAGAACTTGCATATCGTAAATATTGCCCATGCGAAGATTTCTTGAAGTGACGTGTGGTGCTGGCGTCCTCACTTTCTACCTGTGAGATATGGTCACCTATACTGATCAGGTCTTAAATTCAGTTCAACTTGAAGAAATCAAGCGATGTGGAAATCATTTCTCTTTTAGATGTACCAGATTGACCATACAACTACGTATCTTACCAAAGAGTTCCCCTCGTGCATGATTCACATGGAAAACAGTGTTGCTATTTCAGTAACCGTGGTCTACCACTCCGCAGTCATTGCGCAGGATACGGTACAATGTTCCTGGTATGTTTTAATCTCAGTGACAGATGCAGTAGCAACTGCAGAAGATTGTAACTACTGCGATGCTGAAACTGGTATCCAGTTCGCTCTGGTGTGCTAAATGCTCTGTGAACGAAAAATAACATTGAGGTTTGAAGTCACTCGTCCTTGCGTTCTATTTCCGCGGAGACATTATGGGTACTCGATTCCTAAGTTGCTTGCCATTCGACCATCAATCAGTTTTATGATTTCAGTATCTTCAAATACCACAATAAATAAGTAATTCATTCACTCATTCAGTTTTTACGCATCCATATATTATCTATTCTGTCTTTGTTACGTTTTATCATGTGCATTATACAAGTCTCTATAACTGAACTAAACTCCTCCACAGTCCACTACTTTCATCTGATAATTAATAATGTTATTGGTTTTACGTTCACAGGGCGAGTTGGCCGCGTGGTTAGAGGCGTGGCAGCAGTGAACTTGCATACGGAAATAGTGGGTTCGAACTCCATTGTCGGCAGCCCTGAAGGTGGTTTTCCGTGGCCTCACATTTTCAAACCACGCAAATGCTGGGACTGTACCTTAATTAAGGCCACGGCCGCTTCCCTCCTGCTCCTAGGCCTTTCCTATCCCATCGCCACCGTAAGAACTATCTGTGTCGGTGCGACGTAAAGCAAATTGTAAAAAAAAAAAAAATCAAAGTTTCACTCTTACGGATTTCGGAAACGCCGAGGTACCAGAATTTTGCCCCAGATGAGTTCTTTCACGTGCCGGTAAATATACTGACCCGAGGCCGGTGTATTTGAGTACCTGCCAGTTTGAGCTCAGAAGGCCAGCGCTCTATTGTCCAAGCTACCCTCAGTCCAGCTAGTTCTGCTTCTCTAATCATGTATCTTATATACATTTTATACGGAAGTACACACAGACCATCATATAGTTCTAACATAGATAAATGCATTTTCTCGCCATGGCAGACACATTGCTAAAGCGTGCAAACAGTACAATAGTGCACACAACTTCACTTTACGAGTTTGCAAGCCTGCCATAGATGCGAGGTAGAATGGCACCGTGTGTGTTTCAAGACAGATTATTACTACCTGAAGTGTAAAGAACGTTGTGTCTTACGTCATGCAGTGATTACTAGCGACGTCACCTCTATGACAAAATCATCGTCCACTTTAAGCAACACGTAGGGGATACAAAGCATAATAATCTGCAACGCGCAATGATGTCCGTGGAGAATGTCATGGCTACGCAGGAGAAAGTGAAAACGTGTCTTCTGCCTGGCTACTTTATTGGCAAGACATTTATACGTGAAACATTGCATGAATTACGAGCAGAGAGCATGAACGGAGGAGAAATTCCTCCTAGTCTTTATCTGACAACATAACGGAAAGTAGCCACAGGGTCCAGTAACGTATTATCTAGGCCTGACGTGCAAAACGTGCAAAATAACTTCGGAAACTACACTGTTGAAATATTTATTATTGACGATGATAATAATAATAATTGTTTTACGTCCCACTAACTACTTGTAAGGTTTTCGGAGACGCCGAAGTGCCGAAAGTTAGTCCCACATGAATTATTTTGCATGCCAGTAAATCTACCGACACGAGGCTGACTTATTTGAGTACCTTCAAATATCACCGGACTGAGTCAGGATCGAACCTGCCACGTTGGGGTCACAAGGCCAGCACCTCAACCGTCTGAGCCACTCAGCCTGGCGAAATATTTCTTTCTGTAATTAAATTCATTATGAACTGCAACGACGTTGCAATACAAGAAAGTCTCCAATATAAAGTTTGTGTATATTTCAATGGGATTGTGTTATTCACAATCCAGTCCGTAACGGTAGTGTTAAGGTTTTTTTTTTTTTTTTTTTTTTTTTTTTTTTTTTTTTTTTTTTTTTTTTCCTAGTGGCTTCACGTCGCAATGACACAGATAGGTCTTACGGCGACGATGGAATAGGAAAAGTCTAGGAGTTGGAAGGAAGCGGCCGTGGCCTTAATTAAGATACAGCCCCAGCATTTGCCTGGTGTGAAAATGGGAAACCACGGGAAACCATCTTCAGGGCTGTCGACAGTGGGATTCAAACCCACTTTCTCCCGGATGCAAACTCACAGCCGTGCGCCCCCAACCGCACAGCCAACTCGCCCGGTCTGGAAATATTAAACTTAGGCCTATCAGTGAATTTGTGATTGCGGTGTAATTATTATGCTACTGCTAATGCAGTGCTCGAAAGAAGTTTTGCATATTCAGGTTTAGTTCACTTTATTTTGCTGTGTGTATGTACATACATTACTGTACACATTTCGAAGAGTATATGCAACGAAAAACACCGAGCGAGTTGACCGTGGGGTTAGGGTCACGCATCTGTGAGCTTGCATCCGGAAGATTGTGGGTTCGAACCCCACTGTCTGCAGACCTGAAGATGGTTTTCCGTGGTTACCAATTTTCACACCAAGCTGTACCTTAATTAAGGCCACAGCTGCTTCCTGTGTGCTGCAGCATAAAGCAGATTTAAAAAGAAACATGCAGACACCTATACAAAAGCACAACAGAGTTGGCGACGTGCGATTTTGAACAGAAAATTATGGTTCATTGTGTAGCAGATCAGTGCCGAGAATAGCCACCCCTGGCTTGAACACGACGAGGCATACTCAGCACTTCTTGTGGGCAGATTATCCCACTCTTGGATAGCCGCTTTTTAGTCAGTTGCTAAATGTTAGCAGGAAGATTAGGACAGTGGGAGTGGGGGTAGATTCCCCTCTTCAGTTCACGCCATCATGTTCAACACAGTTTATGCTGGCCATACTATTCGCTGTAGGCCATTCATCAAGGAACTGACTGACTGCACAGGCTGCATGTGCACAAATATCATCCACAGTGACAGCAAATCCTGTAACTACAGGTTAGAAGACGTTGTCTCCATACCAGAATAGCCATGTTATCCTGGACAGGAATTAGGTGTGCGTCTAGCGCACATGATCCCACCCCGAAACATGACCGACGGAACCTCCTTGCTGCTGATGGCGCTCCAAGAGGGACGGCTCGTTCCATCTCTCATCGGATCGTCTCCAGACTAAACCTCCTGCGGTATGAGCGCAAACTTATGGTGACCTCATCAGAAAAGAGTGCACGCTTCCACTGTCCTTCATACCGTGGGCTGCGAGTTGTTGACCATCTCACACGAACTGCCCTATGGTGTGGTTTAAGAGGAACTCTTGGCATAGGCCCCCTTGATATCAGTCCTGCGTCGTGCAGCTTGATCCGACACATTCACTCCGTTGGACGTCCGATGATCCCCGCGGAACTAGGTGGCATAGCGGTGGGCCTACGAGGTGGTGATAGCAATAACTACCGTTCCTCCCCGCAAATTGTTTGCTGATCGACAACAAACGGGACGCTCTCGCAACCATTTGTCTCTCCGTGAACTTTTTCCAAACTCTGGAGACATTAACTCACTCCAACACGAGCAGCGACACAAACTTGTCGGGAATGACAGCATTCGAAGGCGGTCATGGCATGGTTACTTCAGTCCTAGAAGTGTTCCTACACCACCGAAGTTACAACTGATGTTAAACTGATCGACCCGACAAATTCCTACTATCGGAAAAATCTCTCATCTGATTTGGGTTTAGCGTTCTATGTGTCCCAGACATTGGCCTACAGTACCGTCTGTAAACATGTGATGTACAGTGACATACACCGTGTGAAATCGTAATATGAAAAAAAAGCCTACGCTCCGCAGAATATTTTCTAAATTTTGAGATGATTTTGTTGATTTTGATGTTGGTTTTAAGTTATTTTCTGTAAATTCCATAAGAATTGCTGTTTCGATAGCTGTTAAGTATTATATGTAATTATGGTCAAGATAATAGATACTAAATTTTAATTGTCATGTATTTCTTGTTCCTTATTCTACTGTTCCCTTTTTATTCTTCTTTCGTTATAAAATCTCTTCGTTTTTAGGAAACTACTCCTAACAGTGTGTGTTCATATAATTGCTGGCTGTACTTTTGTTTTGTATTATTCATGTGTTAAATACTACCGAACTGCCACCGAAATATCTCCCAATTGCAGTGTATGCTTTTATTATTAACTAGCTGCTGTGCCCGTTATTGACGCGTTAGCAGTACTGCCATCCAGCGGATATGAGTACCAGCAGTAGAGAGGAGAGCATAATTCAACTAACAACAGTGTCAGTGTACAGTTATTTTTCATTATATTTGCAGGCGCGGGTTTTAATGCCTAAAAGCTTAATTTTCCGGAGAACCATAGAGGTACAAAGAAAATGCATATTACTTTTTGTTGTTGTTGTTGTTGTTGTTGTTGTAGAAAATTTAATTTTAAGTACACTCGCTGCGCTATATTCTGTGATATGACTAACTATTTGCCAATTATTTTCGGTCTTAGCGGATAAAATACGCGCAAGTTCAGTAAATACCTACGTGTTATAGGCCGCCATGTTGAAACGGTTCATTAATGAAAATGACCGGCTCCATGGTTAAATGGTTAGCGAGCTGACCTTTGGTCACAGGGGTCCCGGGTTCGATTCCCTGCAAGGTCAGGAATTTTAACCAGAATTGGTTAATTCAGATGGCACAGGGGCTGGGTGTATGTGACGTCTTAATCCTCATTACGACGCGCAGGTGGCCTACGAAGGTGAAATCAAATCTGGCGAGCCGAACTTGTCTTCGGACACTCCCGGCACTAAAATCTATACACCATTTCATTAGTGAAAATAAAAAATATGTTTTCTAAACTGCGTACTTGAGATATATCCATACCAAATTTCACCTGAATTGGTAAAGTAGTTTATTTCTCGCTGAAGCACGCCTAAACACAATCTCATTTTAAGCAATTACGAGGTTTTTTGCAAATGATTTCACAAATAACACATTTTCATGTCAATACTTTACAATAAAACAGTCATGTGACGGTTTCCTCCAAGAATGTTTGCGCAAACTCGCATGAAACTCCGCCTAGCTGTTTAGACGCGATGTCATTTAGGGAGGCAGGCAAGCATTTATGTTATCTGCTGAAAGGAATTCATTGGCAGGGAAGGATTTACTTAGGTGAAAATGTAATAAGCAATTTGACCTACGCTGGCAACTTGGTCTTGATGGATCTTGCCAAAAGCCGAGTCTAATATCTTGGAACATGAAAACAGGTGCAATGAGTATGGTATAAAAATTGGCCTTTTCAAGATGTCATCAATTTAGTGTGTATAGAGGGCAGCACCGATATCCGATAAAAATAGAGATGAAACCTTCTTTGTTATTTAGGCCTAGTATATGTATTAAGCTCATGGAAAGTGATTAGTAATTTGAGAGGTTTACATCTTTAAATATTTTACATTCAACGTCTGCAAGAATTCGTATATATCATTAACAGTATACAGCGGAGGTGCTCACGCTGGGCATTTCCTCTCGCGGGCGCACAGTAGTGAAAGGCTGAAAGAAATACTATAAGACATAACCTTCATTCATTTTTGTAAACATAAGGTTCAAGCACACAGTATCATTTTTCATATTTTATTACCCAAAACAAGACATTATCAATAAACAAAGAGAAACTTCGTCAATTCTTTACACACCTATCACAGATTGGATGCGCTTGTGAACGGTTGGCTGTTGAGACAGCTCTTGCATTATTGTAGTGAAAAAGTAGTTAAAACCTATTAAAATTATTTAAATTTTGTGTGTGTGTGTTTCAGTGCTATTTATATATTGGTGTTTAGTGCTTGTTGGTAGAAATTGGGAGTAGTATTATTTATTTGAATTTTATAACAAGTAATTCAATTGATGTTTAGTATATTACGTTTTCTAGGTTAAGTAGGCTAGCTAGGTGTACTTTATTTCGAATTTAGGTTTAGGAAATACTTTAGGTAATAATATTAACTTTTAAAACAATATTTTTTAAATATCTGTAGGTTCTTTGGTATAATAGCCTACTTACAAAGGCAGATTATCATAAGGAGTTGTAACTCATTGAAATTTCCGCCGCTACTTTTCCGATATTTCGTACAGATATCCGTTCAAACTATCACGAAGGTAATAATTTATTACATTAAATAACACGATAAGCCTGTAAACATCGATTTAAAGAGAAGTTAAAGAGAATTCACGGTAATTTCACTGGATAATTACGCTAATTAACAGCTTTTTGGATTGTTGACGATTGTTGCTACATGCACATGATAGTTGTGTAAATAAATACAAAGTCAGCTGACTCATTATTCCACCGGGCGAGTTGGCCGTGCGCGTTGGCCGTGCGCGTACAGGCGCGCGGCTGTGAGCTTGCATCCGGGAGATAGTAGATTCGAATCCCACTATCGGCATCCCTGAAGATGGTTTTCCGTGGTTTCCCATTTTCACACCAGGCAAATGCTGGGGCTGTACCTTAATTAAGGCCACGGCCGCTTCCTTCCAACTCCTAGGCCTTTCCTATCCCATCGTCGCCATAAGACCTATCTGTGCCGGTGCGACGTAAAGCCCCTAGAAAAAAAAAAAAAAAAAAAAAAAAGATTCATTATTCCCATCATTTGTAGTCTTAGTTCCCTGCATACTCTGTACTTTCCACTTCCGCTTATTCATCGGGTAAAAGTTAATAATCAAATTCTTATATCCCAATAATATTGCATTTCAAGCCCCCGGCGTGGTTTTGACAAATTATAGTAGACAACCTCTTATTCTCAGCATTTAAGGACACTTATTCTCCGTCCCGCGTAGTAGGGAAAATAATACTAATCCACCAGCGGTAAAAGTTCATATAACCACACTTCAGCTGAAAATTGTAGTGTAGATACAGTATATTTAGATAGTGATGTATCTTGCCTGCTATATTCGTGTGTTATCTTTCGTATCTATTAGAGTGTAGTTCTAATAATAATTTGTGTAAGCATTTAGCTTTGTTGGTAATCTGTAAGTACAGTAGTTCTTGCAAATTTCATTTCTGTTTGTGCTTAGTAGTGACATACGGTACCGGTATTGTAACTATGATAGTCTGAAAGTAGTTTAAAAATTATTGTAGTGTACTGTACAGTAGTATACGAGTAGCCTAATATCCTATCAGAATTTAGTGTGCTTATTTTGTTATTGTAAAATATTTGTGTAGTACTGGTGTAGTAGAGGTATCCGCAGAAACTCTTACTAAAATTCTGTTGTAATTAGGATAGGCTTAATTGCAGTTTGGAATTATGTAGTTCTTGTGTATTCCTTTCGACATTCAGTAATTAACAGCAGTTTTTATCCTGTTAGGGGTTGTAGGATAAAGAGTAGTATTGTAGTGTAGTCGTATATAAATTACCTTATTGTTAGTACTATCCCAGACAATATATCCCTCCGTTCATTTATTTTTTGCAAATAAGTTATTTCATTTTTATTTTCATTTTTTCCGTAAATAATAGCTAAGGAGGGTTATGAGGGAGGAGTTGGAGAGTTTGAGGGAGATAATTAGGATTCTCACAGAAGACAGGGAGGAAGATAGGACTCCCTCAAACAATGTACAGGTTACAGTAGGTGTACAAGAGGGAGGGGAAGGAAAGGGGGTGAGTTGTAGAAGACAGGTGGTCTAATGTTCTAAGGGGAAGGGGATTGCAGGCTAAGGGCCCTATTCAGGATCAG
Source organism: Anabrus simplex (assembly GCF_040414725.1). NCBI lineage: Eukaryota > Metazoa > Arthropoda > Insecta > Orthoptera > Tettigoniidae > Anabrus > Anabrus simplex. Next base: position 340,343,501 of record NC_090266.1, on the reverse strand, counting down.
AATTCAGAACAGGTGTGTCTGCGAAATCGGTACGAGTCACTCCACGTAGAACAGAGGGAAGATGAGTGACAGGGAACTGTTGCTGAGATGTACGGAAGTAGGAGGAAGGGAAAAGGTAGGAAAGGGAAATCTAGAGTAGAGGATAGGAAAAGACATGTGGAACAGGGTCATGGGAAGGAGAAAAGGGAGGAGGAAGTAGCTTCTGCAGCTATCAGGAAAGGCAGGGATGACCAGGAGGGGAGGGAATCAAATGAGGTGGGTAGGGTTGAGGCTCTGGTCATGGGGGATTCCATCGTTAGACACGTGGGGAAACTGTGTGAAGGAAAGGGATTCAGGCTGGAATGTTATCCAGGAATTAGGTTGAGGCAGATGTTGAGGAAAGTAGAAGAGAGGGAGGAGGAGGAGAAGGAGAAGGTGGTAGTGTTTCACGTTGGTACCAACAACGTAAGGCAAGCTTATATAAGTACCAACATAGTTGGAGATGTGTGGGATCTGGTAAATGCAGCACGGGTGAAGTTTAAGAAAGCGGAGATTGTTATTAGTGGAATACTCTGTAGGAGGGATACTGACTGGAGGGTGATTGGGGATTTAAATGAGACTATGGAGTGAGTATGTGGGAAACTGGGAGTGAAATTTCTAGATCCCAATGGGTGGGTAGGAGATGGGGATCTGCGCTCAGATGGCCTTCACTTAAACCGCAGTGGTACGTATAAGTTAGGAAATTTGTTTGGAAGGGTAATAGGGAGGAACATTCAGGGAAACGGGATGGACTAGGGAGCGGTGATAAGGGAACAGGGAACTGGAAATCAAGTAGGGATGACATAAAATTGTTAGTGTTGAACTGTAGAAGTACTGTAAAGAAAGGAATAGAATTGAGTAATTTAATAGATATATATTTACCAGATATTGTAATAGGAGTTGAATCATGGCTGAGAAATGATATAATGGATGCAGAAATTTTCTCACGGAACTGGAGAGTGTATCGCAGAAATAGGATAGGAATGGTGAGAGGGGGAGTATTCATTCTGGTGAAAGAAGAATTTGTAAGCTACGAAAAAGTTTAAGATGAGACACATGAAATTTTAGGTGTAAGGCTCATGTCTAAAGATAACAGGCAACTTGATATATTTGGAGTGTACAGACCGGGAAATGGTAGCACGGACACGTATTCAGAATTATTTGACAAGATAATCAGTTATGTAGGAAACGACAAGGAAAGAAATGTGATTGTAGCGGGAGATCTGAATTTACCAGATGTCAATTGGGAAGGAAATGCGAACGACAGGAAGCATGACCAACAAATGGCAAATAAGTTAATATGGGAAGGACAGCTGATTCAGAAAGTGATGGAACCAACCAGAGGGAAAAATATCCTATATATGGTGCTGATAAAACCAGATGAGCTCTGTAGAGAAACTGAAGTAATAGATGGTATTAGTGATCATGAAGCTGATTTTGTCGTAGTTAAAAATAAATGTGATAGAAAGGAAGGTCTTAAAAATAGGACTAGTAGGCAGTACCATATAGCTGATAAAGCAGGCATGAGACAGTTTCTAAAAAGTAACCAAGATCGGTGGAAAACGGTAAATAAAAATGTAAACAGAATCTGGGATGGGTTTAAAGCAATTGTTGAGGAATGTAAAAACAGGTTTGTACCAAACAGAATCTGGGATGGGTTTAAAGCAATTGTTGAGGAATGTAAAAACAGGTTTGTACCTTTAAAGGTGCTATGAAATGGTAAAGACCCACCTTACTTTAATAGAGAAATAAAGAGACTAAGGAGGTGCAGATTGGAAAGAAATAGAGTCAGAATTGGCTGTGGAAGTAAGGAGAAATTGAAGGAACTTACCAGAAAATTGAATCTAGTAAAGAAGGCAGCTAAGGATAAAATGATGGCAAGCATAATTGGCAGTCATACAAATTTTAGTGAAAAATGGAAGGGTATGTATAGATATTTTAAGGCAGAAACAGGTTCCAAGAAGGACATTCCAGGAATAATTCATGAACAAGGGGAGTGTGAATGTGAGGATCTTCAAAAGGCAGAAGTATTCAGTCAGCAGTATGTAAAGATTGTTGGTTACAAGGATAATGCCCAGATAGAGGAGGAGACTAAGGCTAAAGAAGTATTAAAATTTACATATGATAAGAATGACATTTACAATAAGATACAAAAGGTGAAAACCAGAAAAGCAGCTGGAATTAATAAGATTTCTGGGGATATACTAAAGACAATAGGTTGGGATATAGTACCATATCTGAAGTACTTATCTGATTATTGTTTGGTCGGAGGAGCTATACCAGATGAATGGAGAGTTGCTATAGTTGCCCGTGTGTACAAAGGAAAGGGTAATAGACATAAAGCTGAAAATTACAGGCCAGTAAGTTTGACATGCATTGTATGTAAGCTTTGGGAAGGCATTCTTTCTGATTATATTAGACATGTTTGTGAAATTAATAACTGGTTCGATAGAAGGCAGTTCGGTTTTAGGAAAGGTTATTCCACTGAAGCTCAACTTGTAGGATTCCAGCAAGATATAGCAGATATCTTGGATTCAGGAGGTCAAATGGACTGTATCGCGATTGACCTGTCTAAAGCATTTGATAGGGTGAATCATGGGAGACTACTGGCAAAAATGTGTGCAATTGGACTAGACAAAAGAGTGACTGAATGGGTTGCTATATTTCTGCAAAAGAGATCTCAGAGAATTAGAGTAGGTGAAGCTTTATCTGACCCTGTAATAATTAAGAGGGGAATTCCTCAAGGCAGTATTATCGGACCTTTATGTTTTCTTATATATATATATATATATATATATATATATATATATATAAATGATATGAGTAAAGGAGGGGAATCAGAGGGAAGGCTTTTTGCGGATGATGTTATTCTCTATAGAGTAATAAATAAGTTACAAGATTGTGAGCAACTGCAACGTGACCTCGAAAATATTGTGAGATGGACAGCAGGCAATGGTATGTTGATAAACGGGGTTAAAAGTCAGGCTGTGAGTTTCACAAATAGGAAAAGTCCTCTCAGTTTTAATTACTGCGTTGATTGGGTGAAAGTTCCTTTTGGGGATCATTGTAAGTATCTAGGTGTTAATATAACGAAAGATCTTCATTAGGGTACTCACATAAATGGGATTATAAATAAAGGGTACAGATCTCTGCACATGGTTATGAGGGTGTTTAGGGGTTGTTGTAAGGATGTAAAGGAGAGGGCATATAAGTCTCTGGTAAGACCCCAACTAGAGTATGGTTCCAGTGTATGGGACCCTCACCAGGATTACCTGATTGAAGAACTGGAAAAAAATCCAAAGAAAAGCAGCTCGATTTGTTCTGGGTGATTTCCGACAAAAGTGTAGCGTTACAAAAAATGTTGCTAAGTTTGGGCTGAGTAGAATTGCTCGACTAAGTGGTATGTTCCGAGCTGTCAGCTGAGAGGTGGCGTGGAATGACTTTAGTAGATGCATAAGTTTGAGTGGCGTTTATAAAAGTAGGAAAGATCACAATATGAAGATAAAGTTGGAATTCAAAAGGACAAACTGGGGCAAATATTCATTTATAGGAAGGGGGGTTAGGGATTGGAGTATAACTTACCAAGGGAAATGTTCAATATATTTCCAATTTCTTTGAAATCATTTAGGAAAAGGCTAGGAAAACAACAGATAGGGAATCCGCCACCTGGGCGACTGCCCTAAATGCAGATGAGGATTGATTGATTGATTGATTGATTGATTGATTGAGATGGTAATGAAAATATATTTTTGTAATATCTCGAAAGTAATTGTTACATAATTCATTTGCCCTATTTTTAAGACGTTATACTTCGTCTATTGCATTTCCGAAATAGTATCACAGTATTTTATCCTGGAAATTTATGGTTAAAGATGTTATTTAACAGTAGTCAGTGCTATGGTCAAGAAATGGTACATCAGGTCTCAGATTCTGGAACAGATTTAAGGTTTTAGTAGTATTCATGATAAAATGGTGGAATATCCATCAGTTCTTGTAAATCTTTCAGTTTTGCAGGATTTATAGCTCTTGGATGATGATATTTGAGGGGAAATGTCTCAAACTACGTGAAGGTGTACCAGGTATTTTGTTTTTTTTTCTAATATCCACAGAATCATAACTCTCAATTTCACCATAGCTATACTTAAAAAAAACTGCTGAAGTTTGGTTTTTAGTTACTTGCAAACAAGTAATCTTGCTCGGCAGTACCTTTTGACCAGATTCGCTCACTATTTTTGTCTGGACTTGAATCGAGAAAAGGTACTGCTGTGATAAACATACCAGTTGTCATTTTGACTCCACTGAAAGGATTTTTAACCCTAAGTTTCCGTAACTAGCTCCATCCATTGATGAGGAATATAAATATAAGATACTTGCCTCTTTTTTTTCTCAATGAGACCGAAGCCCCGCTCACATGGTAAAACCTGGCGGGTTGGTCGTGCGGTTCGGGGCGCGCAGCTGTGAGCTTGCTTCCGGGAGATAGTGGGTTTGTACCCCACTGTCGGCAGCCCTGAAGATGGTTTTCTGTGGTTTCCAATTTTCACACCAGGCACCTTAATTAAGGCCACGGCCGCTTCCTTCCCACTCCTAGCCCTTTCCTTTCCCATCGTCACCATAAGACCTATCTCTGACGATACGACGTAAAACAAATTATTTAAAAAGTCACATGGTAAAAATGTATGTCCGGGTACCAGATAATCACGGGACTGAGCAGGAAAGCTGTCGGAGTGAGCTCGAGCAAATGTCAGGTTTTCATCGCTGATTTTACTAGGGCGATTGCTGTGACGTCCTCTTTTGTCTACCTTTTATAAGTAAATAATAAATGTGGTATTTAATAAAGAAAGTTGGGTTGTATTGTAGAACACTGAAAAATTTCCATAAATGTGAAATTACTGCTTTATATAGTGGTACGTAATAAAAGTAAAACATGCCAGCTTACCTGAGGAGAACCGTACGTTTTTTTCTGTTGAATTACTCGAGACATTGCAGTAGTGGGTTAGCCCGTTCTTGACGTTACAGACAGATCAAATCCAGAAACACAAGAACATTCGCCTTTTGTATTTAAGCTAATATGATCGCTGAAGGATAGCTCAATATCACAATAGATAGCTCTCGTATCCGACAACATGGCAGCGCATAACTTAAATATTTTAACTTTGAGGGTTAACCCGTTTTTCCGGGCCTGTCTTCGATTCTATGTCTTAAATTTTAAATAAGAAGCGGTCTTCAAAGAATACAGCTCTACTGTGTTTTGACCTTGGGATGAGGAATGATTATAAAAATATTCACTTCTATGAAACCGTTTGAATTACGAAGTGAAAATTTCAAATCTTGTGTTAAATAACAGAAAGTATGAAACAAATTTAACCCCTCAGAGATTTAAATGGGGCGGGGGAGGGGGTTAAGATCCGAAAACGTTCATTCCTTCCTCCAAAACCGTTTAACGTACTAAGACAACATTCCAAATAGCGGTATATATTTTAAATCCTAGGTGTGAATTTGGAATTTTTTTTCAACATTCCACCCCTGACGTATTATATGGGGTTACAGGCCAGAGTAAAGTGTAGCTTCCACCGAGGTCCCAGTCTCATCCATGGCTGTGACAATATGGAAGCTGCTGGGGTATGGGTGGTGCTGAGTAACGACATTCAGAGCACGACTAGTGCATATGAGTGTTATGAAAGGTGTTGTTCATAGGGTCAGTCGTGCTGCAATAGTACTTTCTGACCCAGTGAGGAAGACAATGGCAAACTACCTCACTCCTCGTCTTGCCTAGTACACCTCATTTTGGTACTGCCATTGGTTTTTGCGGTTTCCTTATAAACGCATAACCTTTGGTGGTGCTATTTGAGGATCCAACCAGCCTCTGGGCTGATGACCTAACAGACAGACATCTCCGCAAACGAAATTACTCATCCCTCGAAAACAGTTTGACGAACAAATTTGTCATTTTACGAGAAGATTCTTCGTTTACGTTCTCGATGTTAACTATCAAACTTCAAAATATTCCTCCCCTAATGGGTTTAGATGGTGGTTGACTCTCAAAAAAGACAATATCCATTCTTCCGAAACCGTTTCAGGCACGATCTTAAACTTTTACATGAAGGGTAGTCTATGTCCTAGATGTTAAGAAAGATTCTTCAAACATTCACCGCCTAAAAAACATTCATTACTGTTGGACGTAATCATCTAAACTGCACAGGTTGATCGCTTTTATATCCTAGATGTTGAATAAGATACGGTTTAAAAACATCCCAATTATTTTGTAAGCAAAGCAAAGCAAAGCAAAGCAAAGTGACCTCCTTACAGGCCATGAAGGCCCTTGGAGGAGTGGAAGGTAAAGGCTTCCACCATTGTTAACCTCGGCACGTGATGGGGTAGAGTGGTTAGCTCTACGCCCGGCCGCCTTTGCTCCCAGGAATTAACCTGGTACTCATTTTTGGTGTAGGCTGAGTGAACCTCCAAAAGTGGAAATCTCGCTTCTTAAATTTTAAGACTTCCTGACGGGGATTCGAACCCACGTCCTTCCGGGCGAACCGAGCACGCCTTTACCGCCTCGGCCAGGCAGCCCCTAAGTAAACTCGTGTCCTCATCCCGAGGTGGTGCAGCTCTTTTCACGCACACCCCCACTGGAGGTGAGCTGCATGTACCATTCCAACCACATACCAGCCCTCCTGCCATTCTTAAATTTCTGGCAGTACCGGAAATCGAACCCGGGCCTCCGAGGACGGCAGCTAATAACACTAACCGTTACGCTACAGAGGCGGACCAATTCTTTTGTACGGGGATCAAATGCATGTTAGATAAGAAATTAATAATCATTCCCCCAGAACCGTTTGACGTACAAACTGAGGGTGTAGTTTACAAGTCGATAGTAGACTCGACAAAAATGTAAAATTTTGAAAAATAACTTTCAGTTTTAAACCGCAGCGAAGCACGAGTATCTTGCTAATATATATCTTTATTAGAGAGAGAGAGAGAGAGAGAGAGAGAGAGAAATACACAATGCAATTAAATACATTTTACAAGAACAAGATGCTCGGCTCCAAATACCACATCAAATTTGTTTTTCTCAATTCATTTCTCTGCAATGATATGAAATTGAGCAAAGTATTGTTTTAGATTCCTATGCGGTTCCACAGTTTTACTGCATTACCGAAACAGCGACAGGAAAATCAATGCCATCCCACTACATGATAAAATTTGCACCAGTTACTTTTTTTTTTTGCTAGTGGCTTTACGTTGCACCGACACAGATAGGTCATATGACGACGATGGGATAGGAAAGTCCTAGGAGTTGTAAGGAAGCGGCCGTGGCCTTAATTAAGGTACAGCCCCAGCACTTGCCTGGAGTGAAAATGGGAAACCACGGAAAACCATCTTCAGGGCTGCCGACAGTGGGATTCGAACCCACTATCTCCCGGATGCAAGCTCACAGCCGCGGCCAACTCGCCCGGTGCACCAGTTACTAATGCAAGTTCCTTGGTGAAGAATATAGATTTAACATTCTTCGGAGCATGCATTAGTGTCGTCCTGCCTCGTGCATCCCTATCAACTATGGAGAAGAATAACTGCAGGTACTCTTGACCTAAAGGGGCTGTCTAGCCGATGCAGTTCACCCAGAAGGACGTGGATTCAATTCCCCGGCGGGAAGTCGAAAAATTTAAAGAATGAGTTTTCCACTTCCGGGCTGCCACATGATTCTGAGATTCGCTCAGCCCACACCAAGAATGAGTACCAGGTTAATTTCTGGTGCCAAAGGCGGTCGGGCCATATCGCTAACCGCTCTATTCCACTTAGTGTCGTGGTTACGGATGGTAGAAGCCTTTAGCTTCCACTCCTTCATAGGTCTTTCTGGCCTGACCGGAGATGGCTTTGCTCCTTTTTCTCTTGAACTAGATATGAAATTCGTAACATTTGGTTATGTACTATCTGAGCGTCAGATAATCGATACGAAATAACATTCCGCCAAAGTATGGATCCTCGGACACTAATATGAGATAATGTAAAATTGTTTGTTAACCTTCCCTTCAATTACCAAATATCTTAAGATCCACCAAGGTGTAGGAAGTTTGATCAGTGGGCGTTCTTTAATTTGCTGGAAGCCGACGACACGGCACAAAGAAGTGCCAAACGAGATCAAACCACTGTGCCATAAGAATGCAATGTCAAATATAGAATGCAGAAGACAAATAGATTAGGGCCGTCACTCAAGACCAGGACCAAATAAAACCATTTCGAAGTTATGACAGGGGTTGCGCAATAGAAGAACGTGTTAAGAGCCGTTTCTCACGACTCAACGCATGTATCGCTTTGTAGGCGTATTACCGTCATGCTTACCAAGCGAGTTGGCTGCGCGGTTTCGTCCGCGTAGTTTGCTTGCATTCGGTAGATGGTAGGTTCGAATCCCATCCTCAGCAACCCTGAAGGTGGTTTTCCGTGGTTTCCCCATTGTCACACTAGGCAAATACTGGGGCTGTACCTTAAGGCCATAGCCGGTACGTTACCAATCCTAGGCCTTTCCCATCCTTTTTTTTTTTTTGCTAGCTGCTTTTGCGTCGCACCTACACAGATAAGTCTTATGGCGACTATGGGACAGGGAAGGGCTAGGAGTTGGAAGGAAGCGGCCGTGGCCTTAAGGTACAGCCCCAGCATTTGCCTGGTGTGAAAATGGGAAACCACGGAAAACCATTTTCAAGGCTGCCGACAGTGAGGTTCGAACCTACTATCTCCCGAATACTGGATACTGGCCGCACTTAAGCGACTGCAGCTATCGAGCTCGGTTTTCCCATCCTTGCCTCGCCTAAAACTGTTGATGCCACACTCTGAAAATCCACTGGCAAAGAACAAAAGTACCATCATACATCACATAAAATGGTCTGGAAACCTAGTGGTAAACAGCCTTGCATAACCTACCTAGTGTCCGTGCAGTCAGTCTGATAACCTGCGCCTCTTAAAACTTTGGAATCAGTTGCACTCTTTCTTTAGGTTTTCGGCGACGGTGGGGTAGAAAAGGGCCAGCGCTGGGAAGGAAGCGGCCGTGGTCTTCATTAAGCATTTGTCCGGTGTGAAAATGGAAAACCATCTTCAGGGATGCCGACGGTGGGGCTCGAACCCACAGTTTCCCGAATGCAAGCTAACAGCTACACAGCCCTTACCGCACAGCCAACTTTATCAGTATATTTGTTTTTTAATCAACCACTTTTCGCATTATTCTTAAACACTGTAGGAATCGACAGCCGATACGCACCAAGTAGAAAATTATTCAGTAGAAGTGGAGTATGTCATAGAAACACGCCCGCAATGACGAGTAATAGCAATTCAAGCATCTCTTCTTTCTCGTGACATCTGAAAAATCCTGACTGGGGAGAGTAAACGCTGGAAAGTTGTGTTAGCGGAAGTCGTCAACCTAGCATTAAAACATAGGCATCCATCTCTAATTAATTCCATACACAAGTCTCGCACAGCTCGCTTCTTCATTTCCCTTTCTCTAACTCATTCCGTGGGAGGACTGCGGCTGATAGAGCCCACTTTCTCGCCAGTGTCGTGAGTTACAGACTCCAGTTCCACGTGTTCAGGAAGCGGCAAGCGTATTTCACCCGCATGTTCACCTCGCGATAAAAGACATCTTCCTCTAGAACACGAAATGTATGGAAACCGACTCCGATCCACTTCGCCCCAAGAGGTTACTCAGCCTCCGTTGGTTCAACTGTTAACATACAGAACTTGGGACAAAACGGGGAAATCGAACTAGTTTCACCACTCTGTTCTTTCGTGATTAACTTACAGGAATAATCATAAGAGTTAACAACTTTAATTCTTTCTAGTAGTATGTTTCGTGTACTTTAAATTCTTCAATGTATCACCACCACTACCAGTGTAATAATGTTATTGTTTTTACATCCCGCCAACTTCTTTTGACAGTTTTCGTAGACTCCGAGGTGCCAGAGGCTCGGTCACAGGAAGTGCACCTAACGTTTTATCTCGTTTCAGGATCAGTAACGTGTTAATAAGAATTAGGTCGATTGAACTGAAATAATTATGAGAACTCTACAGGCTAGAAAGTTTCTTAGGATGATCAGGTTTCTATACAGCGGTGAGGATACCCGCTAACAAATTTGAGAAATGCAGTATTGGACCTCTTACTCCCGGAAAATGGTGCCATCGTAGTGACGAAGGGCTGTATTAAGTTTTCTCATTTGTTTCTTGCTGAAGAGCCCTCAGTAGAAAATATGCCGCCGGGCTGAGTGGATCAGACGGTTGAGGCGCTGGCCTTCTGACACCAACTTGGCAGATTCGATCCTGGCTCAGTCCGGCGGTATTTGAACGTGCCCGAATACGTCAGCCTCGTGTCGGTAGGCTTATATTTTACTGGCACGTAAAGAACTCCTGCGGGACAAAGTTCCGGCACCTCGGAATTTCCAAAAAGCGTCAAAGTAGTTAGTGGGACGTTAGAAATATTATTATTATTATTATTATTATTATTATTATTATTATTATTATTATTATTATTATTATTCTCTAACAGTGAAGATAAACATTTCTCAGAGGATCCATATTTGTAGGACATTTGTTTTGATGCACACTACCCACCTCTGTACATTTTAGAAATAATGCACCACAGTGGCACTGTCGAAGAAATTGTTGACTGGAGTTAGTTGTTGAATTACTTAAGTCTGGGATTCGTACAGGTAGCGTACTAGTGGTAATATTTCCAAAGCTATCTAGGCCAAAATATAAAGTCATTTTAAAAAATCAGGAAACTAAATCGTCAAAAATTACCAGTGTTTCGCCCCAGTTGGACATGGGCTCATCAGTTGGATACCGCACCTTCCCAAGACACTGGTCGGCTAGCACGCCGGTAGCGACACCCCTGGATGCTGTCCTGTGCCGGCGTTTATTATAGTGAAGTGCTCTAGTATACGTCGAACGATCAGACGTGCTTCTGCGTTCTATCAGACAGGTTTTTATTACTCTTCATTGAACTAACTTTTATTCGTCATGCACATCTTTCCTTTTATTTTCATCTTTTATTCTTAATACTTTCCCTCTCTTCAGAATCATTAAGGCCGCGGCATTAATTAAAATACAGCCCCAACATTTGCCTGGTTTGAAAATAGGAAACCACGGAAAACCATCTTCAGGGCTGCCAACAGTGGTTGTTTTGCTAGTTGCTTTACGTCGCTTTACGTCTTATGGCGAAAACAGTGGGGTTCGAACCCACTATCTCCCGAACGCAAGCTCTCAGCTGCGCACCCCTAGCCACATGGCCAACTCGCTCGGTACAACAAGAATAATTACTTAATGCTATGGCACTGACTCGCTGGCCTAATTGGCTTAAGAGCTAATCTCACGCAAAAGAACGACACCACAGCAAGTATCAATGATACCTTATTAGATAAACATCCTACTAAGATGGTGAGAAGTCTGTGCACTCCGTGGTGGAGACTGAGGACGTGTTCCTCCACCAGGTCTCAGTCTGAAAGTTTGAATGAATGAAAACCTACAACATGTTTTCCAGTCAGTGACCGGGTCAGGGATGGAATGAATGAAGCCACCAACTTGTGGCTAGGATAGGAATTGTGCCGGCTGTCGAAGCCTGTCGCACTCCTCTGGGGCAATGATTAATGACTGACAGATGAAATGAAATGATAGTGGAGAGTGTTATGGAATGAAAGATGACAAGGAAAACCGGATTACCTGGAGAAAAACCTGTCCCGCCTCCGCTTTGTCCAGCACAAATCTCACATGGAGTGACCGGGATTTGAACAACGGAACCCAGCGGTGAGAGGCCAACGTGCTGCCGCCTGAGCCACGGAGGCTTTTCAGTCTGAAAGTTTCAGTACCTATAATACTGCTGCGGAATCTGACATCTCCTAAGCTTTGTAATGGTACCAGGCTGCAAGTGAAGTCTTTACATTGTAACGTGATCGAAACAACCATCTTCACGTGATGTGGTGCGGGAGAAACAGTTTTCAACCCCTGCATTCCTTCGATTCCTTCAGTGTGCTATTTTCTATGTAAACAACTGCAATTTCCCGTTAATCTATGCTTCGCAATGACAAACAATGCCCCGGGGTAGTCCTTAAGAATTGCTGGTGTGGATTTAGGGAATGGTTGTTTTTCCTTTGCCAGTTATACGTACCCTGTTTACGTGCAAGATCTCCCGACAACCTTGTGATTCTGCATCCATAGGAGCGGGGAAAATGTAGTTTACCTTGGACAACATGATTTGAATGGTAGTAGAATTCAGTTGTGACTGGCTGTAGGCAAGTGAGCCTGCCATTATAATGAGAATTTCCAAAGTAGAGTGTGACCAGCAGCCTGCCATTATAATGAAAACACCCCCAAATGGAACGTGACTAGCAGTAGGAAATAGAGCCTGCCATTAGACTCTATAATGAAAACTCCAGAACCCGAACTTTACACGAGAAAGGACGTATGGCTACCTGCCCTCTGTGTTTTTCGGATAACGCTATGAGCAACGCAATATAATCAAATCTTACAACGGGTATAGTATTTTACCTAGAATTCCGTAGCGATGCACGGATAGTAACGGAGTAACACGCAGCCATCACACCATATGCCATCACATGCCTCCTACAACAATATTGCAATGCTATCACACACAGCGAATGGTTCGATTTCCACGAGGCGCTGCCAAAATAATGTGCTTGACTGACCATCCAGCCGGTGTGGCAAGCCAACCAATAAGCTGTCCGAACATTGCCAGTCAACAGTGCAGCACACGTCGCCTACCCACGAGGTGACTCACAGTCGTGACACTTGGGTGGAGTTTCAGGCGTGTCCTGATTCTTACCCCATTCATTTCCTCATCGCTCTGATTAAACAACACACATGAATAGCATTTTACAAAAGCTCTGCGCATAACATTACGCCATTATTTGGGCCAACCAGTGCATTTTCTTTAGCGTATACAAAAGGAAATAAAGGAATGCTGCGTTAAAATGCATACTAAGGAGGAAAGTATTTATCGACCAGCTGCGTAACGTAGACTACTACGTTTTCGCTTTCCACGCTTATGGTAGCAGGGTCGATTCCGGCTGAGTAGAGTGGCTTTTGAGTGTGTGTTTACTGACAAGCAAATTTGATCATTTTGAAAATGAATTCCGGAAATCCTAAAGCAGTTGATGGAATGGTACACACATCATCATCGCCAAAATTGATTAAAATTAAAGTCCCGTAGGCAGTGCAATGTAAACAATCATTAATTCAAAAATCACCGCCCAGAAGGACGACAAAAGTTTGTAAAACACTAGATAGTTACTTAATTGAATAACCGATGCTCTAAATCTGAACTGTAGTTAATATTAATAGGTTTAGGGTGTCTTCAATTCCTACGTTATGCAGCCGATCTCTCTGTCCAAGAATGTACATACGGAAGCTATTCCTTCTGTGTGAGCTACAGGCTACTTAATATATCTGCAAAATAGTATAGTTTTTAAGTGGGCTATTAGCTGCATTCGTGTTTTCTATTGCACCTTATGTTGCAAGGCGCTAGTAAAATGACGTTCAAATTATTAGAACTAAAATACCGGGTGGTCCAGCAGCCCCTTGCGATCCAGTTTTATGCATCTCTTCACATTTACTACAACTCTGAAAGACATCGGTCTCTCTCCCTAAAACGGGTAATATAACGAGATGTGTGTTTACCCATGGAAACGAGAACATGCGATGGTAGGTTAAGTATATAGTTGCGCGAACTCCCCTCCTTCGAAGCAATTCACAACAATTCACTGCATCGAGATGTATTCCAGCAACGAGTATGTGGATATGTTACTTATCTACGGAAAAGCTAGACAAAATGCATACCAGGCACAACGCCTGTACCAAGAACGCTATCCGGATAGACGACAACCGACGGGCATGATATTTCGGAGTGTGGAAAGTCGCCTGCGGGATACTGCATCCCTGTGAAGTACACGGCCTGTTCGAGATCATCCCGAGACATCTGCTGACAATGAAGAGGTCGTGTTTGACGCTATCAGGCGTAACCCTCATACTAGCATACGGGCCATTGCACAGGGGACGAACATCAGCCGAGCGTCTGTTATGCGGATATTCCATACCCACCGGTTTCACCCGTACCATCTTCACTTACACCAGGAGCCCCATGGTCATAATTTCGATGCCCCGGTGGCGTTCTGTCAATGGATCCTACAGCATGTGGACACTGATCCTGCTTCTCTAGCGACACACTTATTTACGGACGAAGCACGATTCGGCAACAATGGAACCGTTAATCGCCATAATATGCATTACTGGAGTGTGGATAATCCCCATTGGGTGCGACAGACACCTTTTCAGCTACACTGGCGCGTGAATGTATGATGTGGAATCATTGATCACCTCATCGGTCCCCATTTCTTTGAGGGCCATCTGACCAGCCACCGCTATTTGAGGTTTCTCCAAGATGAACTACCACCTTTTTGGAGCATGTGCCACTCCTTGACCGCTGCAGGATGTGGTTTCAAACACGACGGAGCTCCACCGCACGCGGCGGTGGTCGTCCGGATCAATCTCCCTGCGACGTATCCTGATAAATGGATAGGAAGGGGAGGACCTGTCTCCTGGCCCGCCAGATCACTCAATCTTACGCCCCTGGATTTCTTTCTGGGGGGCCATATAAAACAAGTATGCATAGGGGCCGGCCAGTCCTTGTCACCTTAGACAGCTAATCACCGAGGCATGCCGATCCGTTTCGCCAGAGATGTTGCAACGTGCCAGACGGTCCTTACAACATCGCGCGCAGCTCTGTATCGACCACGAAGGTCGTCAGTTCGAGCAGGTGCTGCGTTAAACGACGTGGATAGCCGGGCTGAGTGGCTCAGACGGTTAAGGCGCTGGCCTTCTGACCCCAACTTGGCAGGTTCGATCCTGGCTCAGTCCGGTGGTATTTGAAGGTGCTCAAATACGACAGCCTCGTGTCAGTAGATTTACTGGCACGTAAAAGAAATCCTGCGGGACTAAATTCCGGCACCTCGGCGTCTCCGAAAAGCGTAAGAGTAGTTAGTGGGACGTAAAACAAATAACATTATTATTAAACGACGTGGATAACCGAAATCCTCTCACATGTGTCCTAGCCTCTATCAACCCAGCTCCATACCAACGGCCCTCTTCAGGGTCAAATAAACAAATCAGTCTGAAAAATACCGGTATTAAGTATACAACCTTGCCACATCTCAGACAACTGGCTTAAAAAAATACTTGCATGGGACTTAAACCTTCTAACCCTCGAGCACTGTCAATAATCACACATCCTACCGCGCGCTAGCCATATGAGCTACTGCGACACTTGACCTACGGCGCCCACTTCCCAGCCTATACAGTACCGTGCTCCCGGTCTGTGCGTCCACCTCCTATTTTAAAGTAAGTGTCCCGCGTATCTGTACTCGTTTTACAGGTTCATTCGAGATACCCATAATGAATTACCAGTGGCGCTCACGATTCCTGCTGTCTTATAGCCCATAGACACGCATCACATGGTATATTCTCCAAAGTTATCACAAAGTCCCGGTGAGAATTAGACATTGTCAACTTTTGACTTTTTTATGAGGTCACCCAGGCTTAATTTGGGACTTGGCTGGGAAATTAAGGCAGAATTTCCTTCTTTCCACCATGCACTCGTCCTAATGAAAATCCCACCCGAAATCGCAGAGATTCCAGCTATCGAATTCCAGGTTGGGGTCGAGTGATGGCTAACTCAACATTCCCTGCCCGCTTGATTCCAACCCACCATTTCAAAGAAAATTCGGTTCAAGAGTTCAGATTAACACGAAGGTACCTACTATCTTTAGAATGCGTCTTGATGCTATCACCGCCACATCCACAGGATCAACATCTTCGACAACCCTGTCTGTCCAGAAGACCCCGGTCAAATAGCGGACCTGAACCACATCCCACTGGCATGTAAGAAGTACTCTCAAAAGCAGGACCGTCTGTACTCATCGTCAGTGGAGAAAGATACTCCACTACCAACCTCAGTTTTTCGAATCTAAGTACACAGTTATGTGCTGTTATCACAATATTAATCAAACTGGAATATTTCTCTATTAATCACTATCTCGTACTAGGGTACAGTGCTTAATGCACTGCATATTTTCAGTTTCCAGGGAATTCAAGATCAACATACAGTGGGTCACTTTAATATTCGGACAACACAGATAATGGAATGTTTCCTGACATAATTTGTTCGCAAACAAATGTGTATACAACAAACATACGTCCAGCAATTCGTGAGTATTTAGCGCACGTATCACAACAAGATTAAATGTCAGGCGAATTGGTGAAGTGTTGTGACAGTGATAGAAAAGGAAGTAATGAGATACTACATTTTAATATTCGGACACGTCATTTGTACTCCATTTGCACGTGACTACCTGACCCAATTGCGGCAAGGGAGAAACGTAAGGAGTAGGATACGTATCCCTGAACTTCACTGCAGTGAGCAGCGTTGTACAGAACGACGCTGTACGTACAATGGGGCGCAAAGGCAGAAACACAACGTTTGAACAGCGCCAACTGGTTATTTTCCCCAATGCAAAGGGACGCAGTTGCAGAGATATTGCGCGAATGTTGTGTATGAGTAAGAGTACTGTCAATTACATTGTACGGCGATTTAAAGAAGAGGACAGGATTGAGTCTATACCGCAAAAGGGTCAACCAAAAACGCTAACTGATCGTGAAGAAAGACTTCTCGTAAGAAAAATAGGAAACGATCCTAAATTGAGTGCGCCACAACTTGCACGGGAATTAGACGAGGAAGCTGATAAATCAGTGCACCATGAAACTATGCGCAGGACTCTTCGAAAGGCCGGATTTAACGCGAGGGTGTCGAGGAAAAAGCCATTTATCAATGAAGCGAACCGAAGGAAAAGACTGAAGTTGCCTTGCAATATGTACACAAGGACACAGAATGGTGGAAACATGTGTTATTTTGTAATGAGAGCAAATTTAATATTTATGGATCGGATGAGAGGAGAATGGTTTGGCGCAGACCAAATGAAGAATTAAAACCGAAACATTTGCAACCAACTGTGAAACATGGAGGCGGGAGTGCAATGGTATCAGCGTGCTTTTCGTCTGCTGGAGTGGGTGAAATTTCGTTTATTGAACATACAATGGACCATAAACAGTATCTAGCCACCCTGAAGCAGAATTTACACCAAAGTGTTACAAAGCTTGGGATCAGGGACATATTTCATTTCTATCAAGATAATGATCCTAAGCATAAAGCGTGGAATGTCCGAATGTGGCTGTTGTTCAACTGCCCAAACTCCACCCCAGAGCCCGGATCTTAATCCCATTGAAAATTTATGGAGTGAACTTGACAAGAGAGCGAGGAAGTCCAAAATAACGTCAAAGAAGGAATGGGCTAATATTAGGCCTAAGGACACGGAAAAATTAGTTTCTTCTATGCCACGACTGAAAGCCGCCATAAAACAACGTGGCAATGCCACCAAGTACTAGATTGGTTTGAGTTCCATGTTACGCTACAGTTTCGGTCATTATGATCCTTGTGTCCGAATATTCAAGTGGTTTTGTTATGTGATAAGGTGACGACTGATTTTTTATCTACAAGTCATTTTCGTTCTGATACACTTGTATTATTATGTAATCATATCTGAAACATTGGCGTTTTGTTTTGTATTGTCAAACTTTCCTTTCTGTGTGCTCAAGATAATACAAATATAATGTTCAGAGTGTCACATGCCATCCGGTGTCCGAATATTAAGGTGACTCACTGTAGTCTACAAGCACCTTCATCGCAATCATCCTTTACAACGGAGACCTATAGAAGTATGAAATAATTACCTATGGAAATGCTGGCCGCAAGGTTTCCCGAGACCAAACGCCGTATGTAAATAAATAATATAATAGCATCCCCTGCCCAATCAAAAACTAACAAATACTAAGCAATCTTCGTAGAGGCCATGAAGGCCTACTGAGGACTGGAGGATGGACGCTTCAACTATCGGCACCAAGTGGGCTAGAAGGGTTAGCGGACCACCTTGTCCTCAGTCATTTCTGGTGTAGACTAAGTGAACCGGAGGACCACGTGCCAATCCAAAACAGGAAGTCTCATTTCTACATTTTCGGCTTCTTAACGGGAAATCGAACCCATGTACTTCCGGGTAAATTGAGCACGCCTTTACCGTCTCTGCTAGGCAGCCCCTTCCAACAAGAACTAGATAGGTTTGTTAGTTAGGAAATAGGTTTCTGAAGACTTTACCCGTCAGAAGTGATTAATAATAATAATAATAATAATAATAATAATAATTTGTATTATGAAAAGCCCCATAAAAGGGTTTATTGTGCGGAGCATACACCAACGAGAATACGGGAATCTATCGCACAAAAGAAAATTCTTCCGGCCTAGCATATACAGTATCATTCTTCTAAACAACGAACGGTAACAGAACTTTGTCTGGTGGTTCACGGGAAGTCTTAATCTAAACTTGTAATTGCTTTATTTCCATTGAGGAAAATCATCAGGTGTTCAAAATAATGGTCGGATGCTATGATTACCCGACACGTAGCCTACTTATCACTGTGCCAGAAGAAGTCAACTGACTTGTGATTTCTATACCTTACAGACCGACAATCATTTTCACACAGCGTGTACAATATTCAACCTCCAGTGATAACAAGCAAAAGTGCGGCCAGTATCCAGTAATCGGGAGATAGTGGGTTCGAGCCCCACTGTCGGCAGCCCTGAAGATGGTTTTCCGTGGTTTCCCATTTTCACATCAGGCAAATGCCGGGGCTGTACCTTAATTAAGGCCACGGCCGATTCCTTCCAATTCCTAGGCCTTTCCTATCCCATCGTCGCCGTAAGACATATCTGTGTCGGTGCGACGTAAAGCAAATAGCGAGCGATAACAAGCAAGCAGTTTTACATGACTGGTATCGTGGTCATACCCATGTGACCTTCACTATCATGTGAAATCCGGACCACGGAGACGTGACTTCTCATTTTAAAAATAGCATTATGCTGCGACATAGTTGAGGAGACTGTCACAGACACCAGTGTCGTGAAGATGGCAACACGTCGCGTGTTAGACTTTGAACATGGGATGATCATCGGCGCACGGCGCATGGGTAATAGCATTGTGGAGAAGACACGCAAATTCGAGTTTCCGAGGTCAACAATGTCGAGGGTGGATCGCAGAGAGAATGTTAACACCTGCGTAAGCCGCAACACGGGAATACCACAGGTATTTTTAATTTGCTAGTTGCTTTACGCCGCACCGACACAGATAGGTCTTATGGTGACGATGGGATAGGAAAGGCCTAGGAGTTGGAAGGAAGCGGCCGTAGCCTTAATTAAGGTACAGGCCCGGCATTTGCCTGGTGTGAAAATGGGAAGCGACGGAAAACCATCTTCAGGGCTGCCGATAGTGGGCGGTAGAGGTGTGATCCCTCGCCGAGACCGAAGGAAAATCCAACCCTGGAGGGTAAACAGTAAGTAAAAAAAGATGTGTATTACGACGATCACAAAAATCCAGCCCTCGAGCTGGAGGAATTAACCAAACGCGGCTAAAATTCTTGGTCCGACCGGAAATCGAACCGAAGGACCAATGAAACGAAGGCCACTACGTTAACCATTCAGCCAAGAAGTAGGACCAATTGACTATACTCTACTTATACCGTACTATCTAATTCGTTCAAGAACACTTATTAGGTAGTGCGGAAAGGTCTACCAAGTGACAAGCACTGCATGTTGTCAAGTAGGTTGCGCATTCCATAAATAAAAAAGAAATAGGCATGTCACAAAATATTTAGCCGTTATGGAACATTACAGGAATTTAAGTTAGAATTGACACACAAAGAGTACGAAGGGAAGACATTTTATATAGCAAACTGATTTGTAAAGGATAATTAATATGTCCTTATTATCGTTTTCTGGGATCTAACAGCAAGATCATCCACCCCAATCCATATGGTATAGTACAGTTTGTAAGTCAGTTACCTATAACACTTGCCAGACTCGAGGATTACTGGCAGAAAACTCGTACGTCGATAAACGAAGTGTGGTTGCGGTTCATGCAGTGCACATTTGTTCAAGGCAGGCTGATCACAATTTTGATGGAAACACTCTTTGGTTGATTACCTACGAAGCAGAACATTAAGGATAATACAAATGAGCCAGGTGGAGGATAATTATATTTCCCCTTAATAATAATAATAATAATAATAATAATAATAATAATAATAATAATAATAATAATAATCCACAGTCATCAAATGAGCCATTCTGACGTCTGTTGTAGCTACAGTCAATTGCATACAAATTTCACCATACTCTTACCCTCCCATCTGTGTCTGTGCGTCATCGTTAAGAGCATTTACATACGGTTCATACGAGACCTTATGATGGAGGACACAACATAAATCGGCCAATCTCGTCCAACTTCTAGCGTAGATTGCATTGCATTTGCGAAACAACACTGTGTAATTTCTTCTGTGTACAAGTCACGTTTTGAAGAAGTTTTCTGTTTCGGTTGTTCGACAGTTAGTCACCCGAGTTGCTTCCTCATAACACTGTTTTCTAGCGATTAACAACGACTGCCTCAGGAATCTAGTACTGGATTCCGGATCCGACGCCGGGGAAACTTTAGTGATTTATATGACACACTTGTGGGAATACTTAACGCATGGATGTAATATTGTGTCTTGTCTCCCTTACAACCAAGCGAATCTTCTCAGCGAGTGTCACAACTATACGATGTGTCCGAAAAGTTACCGTGCACTGAAAGAAGTCTACTTCCAGTTCCTACAGATGTGTTGGAAATGACCTCCGTTAACGATCAGATATGCTCGCATACGCCTCTGAATATTAAGGAAACCCTTTCCTATGGTATGTGGCGTGTTTTGTAGGATATCAGTCGTTACTGCAGCCCGCAGCTCCTCAATTTTATTTTCCTGTGTGTATTCTCCCTTTCAATTCTCCCCCCAGAAAGAAAATCTCGTGAATGCGGAGAAAACAGTCCCTGGGATATGAAGTGATCTCCGAGGAAATTCTAAAATAAAAAATGCTGTAGTGATTAGTGATCTGGCCATCTTTCTGAAAAACATCCTTAGTGGACTTCATAGTCCATGAGTTAGGATATACGCTTAAATGAGTAGATAATCTAAACAGTACCATTTGGAGTGAAAATGATTTCATGAAATGAGCTTACGGTGTGCGTACAAATAGGGCCATACCAAAAGCCAACTTCCTACCCGTGGAGAGGCAATTATCTGCTCGGATATATTTCAGTTCTCCATAGACGGATATTCTGGGTATTCAAGTAGTCGAACAGCACCTGTTGCCACGAATCATCGGTAATGAAAGACACGTCCGAAATGTCTTCATCTTCCTGAGACAGGAAGTCTCGTAACCACCTACAAATTAAATATCAACTTCGTGGACCATGTCTTTCAGTCTGGACGACACACACGCACTGTCTAGATACAAATGCAAATTCATTTTTCAGAATATCGTGTACAAAACTACTTCAAGGACGTTTGTAAACTCTTCAGTATGAGGTTTCGTATATCGTCCACGACCTCGACAGCCATGTATGATCTATCGGCATGGCAACATCGAAAACACTGACAGTTTCTAGAAACTCCACTGTGAGATTACGCACCGAATTAAAGGAGGGGGGGGGGGGTCAGCATCATGAAATTACTTAGCGAATTGCTCTTGAACTACTACTGTATGGAGTGAAAGACATGTTCCATCAAAGCACTTCATGTGTAACAAACAGTTTTCCTCGTGTCCCAAGATGAGTAATCAACTGGCATACGAGACTGTCGACATCTGAAGGACAAATAAATTACACTTGAGCAACACAACTAAATTTTTTTGTGTAAATCCCTTAAATGTGTACGATAACAAAAAATAAAGAACATTTTCCGTACATATGCAACGTTCGTTGTCAATAAAATGCTTCAAAATACCAGGTGAATCAGCTGTCCCTACCAATATTTTGCTCTGCAGCCCAAAAAACATGCGAGATCGTTATTTCACTGCTAGCATCCCGTATAGCACTAACGCGCTGTAAGCACTTCCCGCAAACTATTCTGAATAGTATTATCGTTCCTATCATGTGACAATAAATCGTTCGAAAAATATGACATCCTTCTAATCATTTATCGTGCGTCAGTCTACTACGTAATGTTGTTAAGATGTCTTGCCAAGTGACCGGGTATAAGCAAAATGCGAAATTAACGCTTAAAACTATGATATCGTGATGTACGGAACAGCCAAATGGGAGAGTAACGTACTCTTAAGGCATTCTTAACACATTTTTCACTCACAGCTGTGGCGTAGCGCCTGTGGTCGAACGCTGGCCTACTAATAAATTGAATGTAGTATTAATAGTTCGAATAATCCATCGGAGAAATACTTTTACATCGACATGAAGCTTCACTATTAAATACAGGCCAGTGTGTGCCACACACAAGCACTAAAATGCTGCTATTGTTTTTGTGTACTGCGCATATTGCACTGCTATACGGCCGTATGAAGTCGCTTGTCATTTGCCATGTATTCCACGGACGGATACGATCACGTGCTCCTTATCTACGGAGAAGCGAGAGAGAATTCGTTGCAAGGACCACGTCTGTATCAAGAAAGGTATCCGGACAGGCGACATCTGAATGCAAAGTCTTTCCACGTTGTTGAAAGACGTTTACGAACAACGGGAGTACTTCAAACGGTAACACCCGTCCGAGAGTAGGTCGTAACGTCTGATGAGAACGAGGAGGCTGTTCTGGACACAGCTCGCAATAACCCACACACGAGCAACTGTACAAAATGTGAACATCAGCCAGGCTTCCGTACTACTAATACTGCATGCCCATAAATAACACCCCTACTATCTACAGCTAAACCAGGAGCTCCGCGGGCGGGATTTCGAAGCTCGCATGAATTTCTGTCAGTCGTTTTCAGGAAATCTGAAAAAAAAAAAAAAGATTCAGCATTCCTTTCGAAAATCCTGTTCTCCGACTAATCACGATTCCACAATTATGGTACCGTCAACCGCCACAATTTGCACTATTAAAGTGCTGATAATCCCCACTGGGTGCGACAGGCGTCTATCAAGTGCAATGGTGTGGAATCTTGGGTGATCGAGTTATTATACAGTATTTCTTTGAGTCATTTAACAGGTGCACGCTACCCGCATTTCTGCGCCATGTACTCCCACTTCCTGCTGAAGGTCGTGCCACTTTGAGAACGTTCAACGATGCGGTTTCAACAGGATGGAGCTCCACCACATTGGACGTTAGCCGTCCGTAACCATCTGAAGGAGACATATACAGGAAAATGGGTAGAACGAGGAGGACCTGTGTTTTGGCCCGCCAGGTCACCAAAATTAACGCCATTTTAAGACTTCCTCCTGCGGGGGCATTTTAAACAAACTGCTTACATCCAGGAGACATAAAATCCAGAGCGCCTTCAACAACTCATCGCCGAAACCCACCGGCTATGCAACAGCGCACTAGAATACCCATTCAGCGGCGTGCCCAGATGTGCATAAACCAAGCAGTTCATCACCTCGGACACTTGCTAACGTAACTAATCATTGTTAGTGTGCAGTTTGCCCCCCCATCCCACTACCTACCCCGTCTTCGTCGTCCGACCCTGATGACATATCGGCCCTTATTAGGGCCACACACTCTCATTCACTGAAAATGCGCATTAAGATACTGTAAAAACTAAAATAATAAAAAATAAAAATAATAATCAAAGAGTATATCTGCCCCGGACTTCTATCACACATACTGAAGCACCATAGTGTTCGTCTTGCTCTCACTATCTACGTAATACTATATCGCGGCACAATGCATGTAGATTACAGCTCATATGATAGTTTAAACACGGTCGCAATGCCCACTTCGTGTTTCACCAAAGTTTCATTTACAAATCAGATCATTTAGAGAGCACACTCGTGGTTTCTTTCATTTAGTAATACTATAGCATAAGGTGCCGGTCCCGGGTTCGATTCCCGGCAGGCCAGGGATTTTTAACTGCATTTGAGGAACTGGTTCGACGTCCATTCAGCCTACATGATTAAAATTGGAGTTATCTGTGAGATAGCGGCCCCAGTCTAGAAGGCCGAGAGGATTCGTTGTGCCAGTCACACGACACCTCGTAATCTGCAGGCCTTCGGGCTGAGCAACGGTCGCTTGGTAAGGCATGGCCCTTTGGGGGTCTTACGCTATGTGGTTTGGTATGGTTTTATGGCATAATGGCTTGCTATTTTTGTGTAGGCAGTAGACATAGAGATATCCGTTTCACTGTGTTAAATGTACGTGTGGGAAGGATAGATGTTTTCAAGATGTATAGAAAACTGGGGTTTGGATAAAATATTGGCAAGGGCAACTGATTCATTGACATTCTTTTGCAAAATTTAAATATCAGTACATGGTTATGAGAAATTAATTTCGAAAAGACTCAAAATACTGAACACCTCATGTAAATTTCGACGTTTTGTCAACATAGTAATGACCCCTAGCTGGGCCACTGGCCACGATGAAGCATTATGAGCTGGAATTTACCGTGGTCAGTGGCTCATCCAGCCAACAGCACTTGCATCATCCAACGTAGAGTCAATCACGCCAAATTAACCGTTATTAAAGCTTCTGGGCCCAAGCTGACGTGCCCGATCCCAGCTCAACCCGGAATTTGAAAGTGTTCAAATATGCCAAGGCAAATAAAAGGACACCTGCGGCCCAACTTCCAACACCTCGGCGTCTCCTAAAACCATAAATGTAGCTGGTGGGGCGTAAAACTAATAACAGAAAGTATTGAACACACAGTTTTCATGATTTTAGCCAAATTTTTTGAAGAGACTCAGTAAAAAGTTACCGTATAAGTTGTTTACAACACACGTACTGTGACAGTCTCAAACATACACTCGTCAAAAACTTAAAGATATTTGTGGATAAATCAAATTGAAAAGCGTTTAGAAAAAATTCTTGCTGATTATCTCTACCGAGTGAGTACCAACAGGCTAAGAGGTACGGATAATGTAGATGTAGATATTCAATCGGAATATGGTGGGTTCAAATCCTGCTGTCGTCGGACCTGAAGATAGTTTCTAATTTTAACACTAACTAAATGACAGGATTATACTGTACTTTAAATTAAGACTACGGCCGCAATATTCCCAGTAGGATACTTCCCCTAAACCACCGCCACTTCAAACCTACCATTGTTAGTGGGATGCTATGAAAAATATACTCCCGTTTACACGAATACTTCATCTGAATACTCAAATCCAGTTCTATATTCAGGAAGTACGCCGAGCCCTCAGTCCGAAAGGCTGGTTGAACCGCAAACAGCTCTAGCACTAGCGATCGTAGAAAGCCTAGGGGTCATTGAAGATGCGTGGTAACGAAATGTGAAGTATAGTAGTTTCCCGTTGCTTTCCTCACAGAGCCAAAGGTTCTATTACAGTCAATCTGCTAAGTCCACAAAAATGTACATACCAACCGACCCTACGAGCAAAACTTTCACACCATCCATCACAGGGGCTGGCTACATAAAGAGTTGTGTTACTTGCATCGCTAATACCAAAGTCGCTTTCATACTGTCAAAGCCAAAAAACTGAGACATTGGCGAAAGCAAAGAAACTGTTCTAATCCATACCAGTACAGTGCACTCTAAATACTGCATCTCACCAGAAATGGATTCGGGCATACTTTGGGTGTTTGATGTAGCAAAACTAATTAATTCGAACCTGAATAGATTCAGATTGGAATTCAAATTAATCACGAACTCGAATTAAGTGAAGCAAGCTAGCCTCAACGCTGTACTGAATAAACAAAAGCAGGTATCCTGACGAGGTACACTGTAAGCACTTATTTTATTTTTTTGCTAGGGGCTTTACGTCGCACCGACACAGATAGGTCTTATGGCGACGATGGGATAGGAAAGGCCTAGGAGTTGGAAGGAAGCGGCCGTGGCCTTAAGGTACAGCCCCAGCATTTGCCTGGTGTGAAAATGGGAAACCACGGAAAACCACCTTCAGGGCTGCTGATAGTGGGATTCGAACCTACTATCTCCCGGATGCAAGCTCACAGCCGCGCGCCTCTACGCGCACGGCCAACTCGCCCGGTAGCACTTATATTAACTGAACAAAAGCAAAGTACACTCAACCCTACAAAAAATGGCCGATATAGAAATATTTAATTTTACTTTAATTGTACTGTATATATCTCGTAACGCGAAGATATTTTTAAACTATGGATGGTCTGTGACAGAAGAATCCTACCACCCACACAGAATTTTTATCCTATTTCAAACAAGAGGATTTTGAAAGAAAGTCACCTTCTGCGAGTTTTGGGTTCTTGTTGCTTAATCCTTCTGCAATATGACTGATACAGTATTTTACCAACTGTCCCCATGCTCCACCTTTCGAGCCTTCAATAGCACCGAAATGTCTTATTTCACCTATTAAGAGCTGCCAATTCCACGTGGAGTTCTGGGATTAGTTCACCACCACGAAGACTGTTCAGGGAAAACACTCTCCGGCAGCCAAGAGCTTGAACAACAACTACAGTTCCCTTTCCAGCAACAGCAAAATTCTACATTACTTTTCTCTTTCCCCCAGGCAGCGTTCCATCATCCTGTAACACCAGTTTTTAAAAATATCAGCATTCCAATATGATATTTTTACGTCGAATTAAACAATGTAATATTCGAATTAAACACGAATTTTTAACATTGTGTTGTATAGGTCCGCGAGAAAAATCGATTTTTTCACGAAATAGAATCGTTCGAATAGACCAAGTTCTATCGTACGTGCATACGGAGAAGTCTAGTCACTCGCTCCGTCAACCGACTGAAGTATTATTCATCGAGTCTGTAGAAGACAACTGTTTACAATGAGAGAAATTGCTGGCCTATTAAGGTCTATCACTGAAGCTGAACACTAAAGCCCGGTTTACCAATAAGTTTACTAAGTTTTCAATTCGATCTGAGTTTGAACCGCAAATTTTTCATACTGACACACGGAAAACAAATGACTAAGTGCTGCCACCACTATCGAAATGTAAACTTTTTTTTTTTTTTGCTAGTTGCTTTACGTCTCACCGACACAGATTTTATGGCGACGATGGGATAGGAAAGGCCTAGGAGTTGGAAGGAAACGGCCGTGGCCTTAATTTAGGTACAGCCCCAGCATTTGCCCGGTGTTAAAATGGGAAACCACGGAAAACCATCTTCAGGGCTGCCGACAGTGGGATTCGAACCCACTATCTCCCGGATGCAAATGCAAGTTTTTGATTCCATTCGGGGTTTGCAAATAATTTTCATACATTATGCCGGCTATTGACCCGAAACGAGGAAAGAAGCATACAAAGGATATGACTTTCCAAGAGAGTTGACTGTTAGCGAATTTGGTGGCAGAAAGCATTAACAACATAGAGAATAAGAAAAATTATAGCCTACACATTGTATTTTTCACTCAAAATATAAATATTATTGCCAAGAAATTGGAAATTTA
This sequence comes from Anabrus simplex, assembly GCF_040414725.1. Classification (NCBI taxonomy): domain Eukaryota; kingdom Metazoa; phylum Arthropoda; class Insecta; order Orthoptera; family Tettigoniidae; genus Anabrus; species Anabrus simplex. Next base: position 340,315,962 of record NC_090266.1, on the reverse strand, counting down.
TTGAACATCTGCCTTGGCAAGTTACTCCAATCCCTAAGTCTCCTTCCTAAAAACGAACATTTGCCCCAATTTTTCCTCTCTAAATTCCAGCTTTATCTTCATATTGTGAACTTTCGTACTTTTAAAGACACCACTCAAACGTATTCGTCTACTGATGTCATTCCACGCCATCTCTCCACTGACAGCTCGGAACATACCACTTAATCGAGCAGCTCTTCTCCTTTCTCCCAAGTCTTCCCAGCCCAAACTTGGGAACATATTTGTAACTCTACTCTTTTGTCGGTAATCACCCAGAACAACTCCAGCTGCTTCTCTTTGGATTTTTTCCAGTTCTTGAATCAATTAATCGTGGCGAGGGTCCCATACACTGAAACCATAATCTAGTTGGGGTCTTACCAGAGACTTATATGCTCTCTCCTTTGCATCCTTAATATAACCCCTAAATACACTCTCAAGCATGTGCAGAGATCTGTACCCTTTTTCATTTAAAAGTCACCCAGTCGTGTATAGTACAAGCTATAATCGAGAATTCATTTTCGGTCTACCTGTGTGTTGGGAATTCCAGGTTATGTTCGATCATGGATAACACCGACAGTGTCGAAGCTTTATATAACCTAAAATGTGTCCGAAAATCAATGTCGTCGTAGTCCTCGAAATATGTCGCACGTAATTTCATCCACCTGGAACGTTTATTAATTGCATAATCTTTATCATATTAATCGTCGCTGTGATTTTCTCTAGCAATTAGATATTCCAGCCGTCTACGAGCAGCCATCTTGGAAGGCTATTATCTTAGATTTTCCATTTTACCGGCCAACCAATCTCCGGTAAAATTTTAAACCGAGATAATATTAGTTATCTGAGATTATGTTGTTGGTGAATACAAACTTAACTGTTATTTCGGTTTAAGTAGCATTAAACTAAGTTAAAAGCGTTTACTCGCGTTAGTGAATACGAACAATAGAAAATGCTCACCCATGATGTTCACCGTAATACACGTGGCGGCGATCCTTTGTATAGTGCCTTGAGTTGTGTCGTCATATCCTGGCTGGACCGGACTATGTCCATCACTCCGATTTAGCCAGGTCTCTCACAGCATCCAGGTCACTATCATCTCAGTACCTCTGCGATACCTTGTCATTCACTTATTTAAGTCTGATTATCTTAGTCTCTAAACTTAGTAGATCCTGTCGCTATGTGTCGAGCCTATTCCCATCCACATTAACATTTTTCTCATTAGCTCAGTTAGGAAGATTTCTATCTCCTCATTTACCCCATGATACAGTTTCCCCTGATTTCACCATTCCCACCCTCCTGAGCCAGTAACTATGTCAAACCTGCATAGAGGGAACTATCCTTGAGTAGCAGCAGCATTCCTTCACAGCCGGAGAGCATGGACATTTACCATGAGCTGAATGTAGCTCTTCTCTCGAACACAAACAAATGCTTGGACAGTCCTATGACAAATATCGTCCGAGACCCAGTAGAGTTACGCACGTTACTACTCAACTACAGGCCATCACACTATCAATATATATACAAAATGCACAATTTCCGATACACAAGAACTGAGTGGATTGACAATTTGTAGCGAATGTTGTCAGAAACTTGAAAATGTGCATCCTTTGTTTAATAAAGTACAGATAACCTTCGTGGGTTAACTAAGCCAAGACGTACAATAATAATAATAATAATACATTATTTTCTACTTCTATTTATATTCATAATGTAGGCCTATTATTATTATTATTATTATTATTATTATTATTATTATTATTATTCGTGTGGCTATTTATAGCCTTGTGCAGCCCTTGTAAGGCAGACCCTCCGACGAGTGTGGGCAGCATCTGCCATGTTATTGTAGTGGAGGATAGTGTTATTTGTGGTGCATGAGTTGCAGGGATATTGGGGACAATATGAACACCCAGTCCCCGAGGCAAAGGAGTTAACTATTTAAGGTTAAAATCTCCGACTCTGCCGGTAATCGAACCCGGAGCCCTCTGAAAGAAGAGCACTACTTCTTTTCAGTCGTGCTTGCAATCGGAGATTAAGTTTTTTTCAGGCAAACGCTTTGTGTGACAAACTTACGCAGCTAATATGACGGCAATATTCTCAGCCTAACAAGAAATTATTGAAACTTTTCCCTATTACAGAATACTGAAGAGAAAACATGTATTTATGTTTTTAGACATGTCCAACATTGCACTCATAAAAACCTGTCAATCCTAATACAGCACACCCAGTAGCTGGCCGCTGCACACCAATGCTCATTCCCAATCTAAGACAACTGCGATTAATAAGGAGAGAGCCAATCTACCTGGAAAAAAAAATGAAATGGCGTATGGCTTTTAGTGCCGGGAGTGTCCGAGGACAAGTTCGGCTCGCCAGATGCAGGTCTTTTCATATGACACCCGTAGGTGACCTGCGCGTCTTGATGAAGATGAAATGACGATTAAGACAATACATACACCCAGCCCCCGTTCCGGAGAAATGAACGAATCATGGTTAAAATTCCCGACCCTGCCGGGAATCGAACCCTGGACCCCTGTGACCAAAGGCCAGCACGCTAACCATTTACCCATGGAGCCGGACAATCTACCTGAAGAAAAAAGTAGATTGAGATGTGGAGTCTGTCCTTGTCCCTCCTTTTTGCTGCTCCTTATTTATCACTGTGTATATCCTGTGAGTGTATATTCCTGTCCTTGTTTCTCATTTTCTACTTCGATTTACATTCATATTGTTTTCTGCCACAATTGTTTTAAAGCAATAGGAGAACGTCTCACAATACTGCACAGAACTCAAGAACAACAGTGTGTCTTAAAGAGCCTCTACTGAACGAAGAAAAGAAACATACCGTGAAAATTCGTTATGAACAGGTTTTACAACCGAGAATAGGACAACTCGACAACAGCTGGATTCATATTTGGCATAAACTGAAAATATGATTTAGTGGGAATTCTCTTCAAGAAGCGTGTTGGTAGAATGCCAGTCCATTTTTGACAGACGAAGTTAAAATTCTAATCATGTCGTACCAGCTGGCAGTGGTTGCAGTCCCTTCTTCCACTGGACCTAATGTATCACACATCATAAGAGTTCATAGATCAACGATCTGCGCTGTGACAAGACGACTACTAATTCACTCCAGCCCAGACCAGTTTTAATTCCATCATACAGCACTGTTGGATATTGCGTCTTCTCCCTATCACTATTAACACAGGAGTCTTGTAACAATGTATCCATCGGCTGTGTGTCGAGAGCTACCCTCCTGTGTGTAAGGGACGTTACACGAACATTATTATTAAAAATATCGTAAAACCCGATTACAGATGCAGTAGCGAAACTTTTTATATTTACTTTCCCCTCTTAGTATTACTTCATGCACCCACCAATAACTGAACATCTCTACGGAAGATGATAATATTAGGCTACACAGAACTAGGCTATATGAAGAAAATCCACCTAATTATATGCTTTCTCACCCCTTTTGGTGAGGGCTTGGAATACATATAGGGCATCCCCAACCCGTTGTAAGAGACAACTAAATGAGGTAACTCTCCACGTGCTCCCAACTTAGGAATGCGAGTTGACGATAACCTCTAGGCAAGTCTGGCACTATCTTGACTTGTGTCCTTGTGTACGGTTCTTCACTTGCATCAATATTTCCTACCCTACCCATCCCCACCGCCCTCCGTTAACTATTTATTCTCTTTCTGAGCTAGCGAGCAGGCATCGAGATACAGTTGTGCGTTGGCGGCTTGTGTATTATAATATAAAGAAATGCAATGGAACTATAAAATGCGCCCACACACACACACACACACACACACACACACACACACACATAGTGGCTATTTACAAAGTCTCTTGTCCCCCTCACAGCATGTCGCCAGCTCTTGTATTTACCTATTCAAGGTCTATTCACACATATCCGTGACGTATCAGTTCCGTGACATACGTGACATCTCAGTGATGGCTATCCACACCTATCAGTATTGTTTCAGTTTCAGTTCAGTGATTGTCGAGATGTCAACGTTTACGGATGTGGAATTGGCGGCTATTGCTATAATTCTAGGCGAAGAGGAACAGCGTCAGTTTAAAAAAAGGAAGTAGGTACATGAGGTATGGCAGAATAGAGAACGTGATGGCGAACTAATTGACGATCAAACTAAACATTTTGAATATTTCAGAATGTCTGAAAATTGTTTTAACATATTGCTGAGTAAACTGGAAGTTCATTTAAAACGACAAGACACCCGCTGGAGAAAGGCGATAATACCGACAGAACGGTTAGCATTTGTCTGAGGTAAGTGAATAATACAGTACAAATACAATGAAACAAATATTTACTTAACCACACACGTTGAACTTACGTATTTTATATTCACTAGCGCGTACGAACTTCACAGCAGAACACGTCCGTGAAACAGAAAAAATATCTTTGGCGACAATACTCAATATCACGGAACGGATACTGCACTGATACTGACGCAGAAAATACGGCACTGCGCCGGACAAGTGTGGACACGACAGTCAGATTCAAAGGAACGATATGAATCATCACTGACAGTGATGCAATTTCACGGAACTGACACGTCATGGATATGTGTGAATAGACCTTTTCCTGGAACGAAGATCCCCTCCGTAACCTTGATTGACACCAGTGTACATTATCACTTTACTCCTACTTGCCTGGCACGCATCAAGCCAGACAAGTCCTGGTAATCCCGCTCTTAACCGCTCGGATGAAATAGAAACAAGTTATACTTTCTAAGTGGAAAACAAACACATTCAATTAGTATTTTGTGGGTCGAGAGTGTGTGCAAAAGACGGGGAGATGAAGGAAGTAACGGAAAAATCGGAATCTGGAGAGTTTATTGTAGTCAAGAGAGACCAATACTGGCGACGAAATTAGTCAAGCATGGGATACATTTTCTTGTATTCTTGAAGAAACTTCAAAAAATCTGTTGGATATGCTCAGCGCAATACTTGTGAGAAGATAATGATTATTGCACAGGGCACTACTGGTTTACTGCGCCATGTGTGGCGAAGAAAAGAGAGTATTTTAAATACCGTATATCTAAAAATTGTAAGCTGATACGTGGGAAATGTGTGCAAAATACTTTAGGTCGTTTGCCACAATCGACGGCGCGGGATTATTGAATTTAGGTCAGACGTTACCTGATATGGGTGACAAATACGGTGCTTTTGAATATTCGTGATGTTATGCCTTCACGAGTTAGTTTCTCGTCACGTACAAGACTGCGCTGATAAGTTCGAGTAAACATGATACCAAACGTCCTTAAAGCAAGTGAGAAAAGCAATTTTTGCTCGACCACCGCAGTCCTGTGTACTGACAGATATAAAGGGCGTTATTATAATGCACTATATAACAAGTTTGATGATGATGATGATTATGTGTGTTTAAACCTAACAGCTAGGTCATCCGCCCCTAATGCTACGAGGTGTAACAAAATCGAAAAGAAAACTTCGAAATGTATCCAGTGACTAGAATCTAAAACGAATGGTGATGAGAAAATGATCGTGAAACAAAAACAATCAGTGGATCCAATTTACAATGTATTTTTACTGGGATGATGCTATTATCGAAAGGGGTCCAAAATCTAGGTCATCGGCCCCTCACAATGGTACTAATCGCCAGTAAAGCAGAGCCATGGTATTTCTCCTACAGTGGTACTAATCACAGGTAAAGTAGACTCATGGCGTTTCTCCTACAGTGGTACTAATCACAGGTAACGTAGACTCATGGCGTTTCTCCTACAGGGGTACTAATCACAACTAACGTAGACTCATGGTGTTTCTCCTACAGTGGTACTGATCACAGGTAATGTATGACCCACACAATGACATCACCCGCAGGCAACAAAAACCCATGGTGTTTCGCACATAAGGGCACCACTCACAAACAACGTAGACGTACGGTGCTCCTCACATAGTGGGACTAACCACGGGCGCCGGTATTCCCGTGGTGCTCCTCACTTGGTGGAACTAATCACAGGTAACGTATACTCATGGCATCGCTCACAATGGTACATTTTTGCTGCTTGTTTTACGTCGCACCGACACAGGTAGGTCTTATGGCGACGAAGGGACAGGAAAGGCCTAAGAATGGGAAGGAAGCGGCCGTGGCCTTAAGGTACACCCCCAGCATTTGCCTGGTGTGAAAGTGGGAAACCACGGAAAACCATCTTCAGGGCTGCCGACAGTGGGATTCGAACCCACTACCTCCCGGATGCAAGCTCACAGCTGTGCGCCCCTAACCGCACGGCCAACTCGCCCGGTCACAATGGTACTAATCATAGCCAATGCAGACCCACGGTGTATCACACATTATGGTAACTTGGTAACGCCCACAGGCAACACAAACCCATGGTGTTCCTCACATAATACTACTCTCAGGCAAAGCAGACCAATGGTTTTCCTCACACAGTGGTCTAATCACGGACGTCAACCAAATCCGTGGTGCTTCTCACATAGTAGTATTAACAGGCAACGTAGACCCATGGTGTTTCTCATAAAGTGGTACTACTCATAGGTAACGCTGACCCATTCTTAACACAGTGGAATACACATGATGACCTCAATCACAAGCAACACTCAGACCCATACTGTTCCACACGTAATGGTACTGCTCATATATAACGTAGACCCATTATTTTCCTCGCAACGTGATACTAGTCGCAAGTAAAGACGACCCATTGTGTTCCGCACGTAATTGTACTAATCACAAGTAATCTCATGGTTCTAATGTAATCATCACTTGGTCGCCCCTTTTAGTCGCACAAAAGTTTGGCTGCTGAGAAAATGTATGTTAGGGTGTAATGTTTTCCTCGACTGTCCTAAAATTGGAGCTAATATTAGAGAGGAATTAGCATTCTGGCTGTTAAAACTGGGTATTTTTCAAGAGAATTTGAAGAAAAGTTTATATGTTGTAGATCAGGGAAGTAGTATGTAGTACGTTTACATGGGGTTTGAGATCTATTTGAGTACACCTACCGTATTGAATACGATCCCCGTTTACATGTAGTAGGCTATTTGAGTATTGAATCCACCAGGCAACATCGATGCATACAGACGATGCAGAATTGTAGTAACATCGATATCACCTCCTAGAATTTAAAAACGCCAAATTCAGTAGAAGTCCAGGAGATAACTTTCAGTTTTGAAAGTATGTGTGGTATTCCAAATGTAACTGATGCAATAGATGGAACGCACATTCCAATTTTACCCCCAACAGAAGGTTATCGTGATTTTGTTAATCGCAAGGGCTGGTCGTCTTATAATAAGATTGCAGTTGTTCATTTATACAGGTAAATATATTTACTGGCTTATTATAGTTGTTATCTCGACAGAACTTTGTTCTGACGAAATTATCATCATCAAACAATGGAGTGAGCGGCGTGCAGTCGTTTTCAACACGATCTCAGTACGATCCGCGTTTACATGAAACTCAATTCGAACCGAGTACGATACGATCCCAGATTTTACCGTATCAACCTTGAGACTCAATCCGAGCTGAGTCCCCGTTTACATGGCGTTTTCAATACGGGAAGTGTACTCAGATCGATCTGAATCCTGCATGTAAACGTACTAATTGTGAAGGCCGTAGAGCATTACAAACGTCTCCGCTGTACTGCGACCAAGCTCAATACAGTATTAAGGTATGTACTGGATGAGTCTTACCTGAAAGATAAAATCTCTGAAATAATAATAATAATAATAATAATAATAATAATAATAACTTTACGTCCCACCAACTTATCTTACGGTTTTCAGAGACGCCGAGGTGCCCAAATTTAGCCTCGCAGGAGTTTTTTACGTGCCAGTAAATCTTCCGACACGAGGCTGACGTATTTGAGCACTCAAATACCACCGGACAGAGTCAGGATCGAACCTGCCAAGTTGGTGTCGGAAGGCCAGCGCCTCAACCGTCTGAGCCACTCAGCCCGGCACAGTAGACTACTGCTGAAGATTGAAATGCCAAGTTAAAATTAAATTTACATTCACTGTTAATATGTTCGTATAATTAATAAGCTGCTGCATTTAAGAGTGTAAGAAATAAATGTAAAATAAATAACATAAATAACATAAATAAATAAATAAATAAATAAATAAATATTTAAAAAGTCATAATGTATCAGATAACGGAGCTTCTGAAAAAGTGGCAACACGCTTCTCAATCAGAAGTTTCAAAGTTTATATTCTTCACAATGGTGCCGCAATTTTAGTGCCTAGTTACTTTTCCCCGCAGACGTTGCCCCAAGATGAGAGGCAATAACTCCATACAACTGTGCGTGCAACGTGTGCACATGGTAGGGCTAATGCTCAGTGTTGCCAACTCAGATGATTTTCGCCAAATTTGGCGGATTTTTAAGTGGAACAGCGGATACATTTTCCATTTAGCAGACAGCGGATTTTTTGACGGATTTTCAAACTTCTTTTAGCAATTTTCAGCTGTAACAATATCACCTTTCATCACCAAGAGAAAAAATAATATACAACCTACTACGGTACAATAGTCTGCTGCCCGTTGTATTGAACTTATGGTACATACTACCACTCGTTTTCTCGAACAGCTCTGGCCCACAGCCTCAGTGAGAATTTGTCACAATCGTTACCGTACTCTTGATGAGCCGGTTAGTGCCGTGTTTGATATTGTGTTCCTTTTGACATCAGGTTCCTTGTGGTACGTCAATATGTCGAAAGAAAAGGTTAAAAAGTAGTCATATTTCGTAAAAAGTGGTTAAATGACTGAACTTTAAAATACTACTTGGTTGAGATTCCGAGTGATCCCAAACACGGACGGTGCATCTTTTGGCAGTGCAATGCGAAATTGTTTGACATAATTTCTTTCCGCACTTATCAAAAACAATGAAAACAGTAATGAAATTAAAATTAACTTTCGAAATAGATTTGAAAATTTCCGTATGTGCTTTCCTGCTGTGAACTGCAAGTATATTCTTTGAAAAAGAAGAGTACCGTGTGGCTTCATATGAAACCACAGGACCTCAACCCAGCACATTTGCTTTAGAGTATATAGAGCGTGGAGGAGAAGATGAACTCCTGTTTTGAAACTGGTGAGTGTTGAGCTGATCTCTTTTACTAAAACAGCTGGTATATACTATTTTGTTTCAGTTCGAAATTTAGCGGATTTTCAACTAAAATTTTGCGGAGAAAAGATTTATGAGTTGGCAACACTGCTAATGCTTCTGTCTATGGGAAGACCATAATATTATCTTTACGAACATGTAATGTTTAGCAAGACCTCTCATGTAACATATAATTATTTTCAGTGTCGGTAACCGAATCGAGGGAAACTGAAATACCACCTTCAGTGCAACTGGAGGGCCAAGAAAAAACAAAAATAAAAAGGAAGAAAATAACATTTGAGGACTGAGCAAGAGATCCGCCAGATCATAGTGAACTTTATCCATATAGAGGCCTAAATGTAGATTCGCAGGTTGATGGATAATTTACTTCAGTGGTAGACAATCAGCAGAGATGCATTTTCATATTTAGCAATCATAGCAAATGCAAATATTGATTATAATTGAAAATCCGCATCCTGTTTCCAGTCATTCGACCTGGTCAGTAATGGAATGAATGAAGCCCCATCTAGCGGCGAGGATAGGAACTGTGCCGGCTGCCGAAGCCTGTCGCACTCCTCTGGGGCGATGATTAATGAATGACAGAAGAAATGAAATGATATATTGGAGAGAGTTTCTGTAATGAATGACAGGGAAAACCGGAGTACCCGGAGAAAAACCTGTCCCGCCTCCGCTTTGTCCAGAACAAATCTCACATGGAGTGACCGGGATTTGAACCACGGAACCCAGCGGTGAGAGGCCGGCACGCTGCCGCCTGATCCACGGAGGCTCTGATGATAATAATAATAATAATAATAATAATAATTATTATTATTATTATTATTATTATTATTATTATTATTATTATTATTATTATTATTATTATTATTATTATTATTATTATTATTAGGTATGGCTATGAAGTGTTTACATCCATTTAGTATTAGTATTATTATTTACGTAGTTTAATGAGACGTGTGTGGAAGTCGTGGTAGCTGAGTGTTTGAAATCAAGTGTGTGAATTGGTTTTGTTGGGTTGGTAGTTGACATGAAACTGTTGCAGTCTTTCCTTATCCTTATTCGTCGTAGTAGTGTTTTGTTTTATGATGGCAGCTTATTAGTTTGGGTGTATGGAATTTGTGAAAATAACTTGTAAATAAAACAGTGGTTTCCCATTTTCACACACGAAAATGCTGGGGTTGTACCTTAATTAAGGCCAATTCCTAGGCCTTTCCTTTCCCATCGTCGCCATTAAGACCTATCTGTGTCGGTGCGATGTAAAGCCACTAACAATAAAACAGTGTACACAAGTGACAGCATTTTGTGTGCATCTTTGTGGATACATCAAAATGAAGAATGCTATATTAAATGTTAACATTAGTGTAATGTTAATTTGCTCTAGTATGAACAATTACATGCCGCCTCTGAGGTGTAGTGGTTAGCGTCATTAGCTGCCACCCCCGGAGGTCCAGGTTCGATTCCCGACGCTGCCACGAAATCTGAAAAGTGGTACGAGGGCTGGAACGGGGTCTACTCAGCCTCGGGATGTCAACTGAGTAGAGGTGGGTTCGATTCCCACCTCAGCCATCCTCGAAGTGGTTTTTCGTGGTTTCCCACTTCTCCTCCAGGTAAATGCCGGGATGGTACGTCACTTAAGGCCACGGCCGCTTCCTTCCCTCTTCCTTGCCTGTCCCTGCCTATCTTCCCATCCCTCCACAAGGCCCCTGTTCAGCATAGCAGGTGAGGTGGCCTGTGCGAGGTACTGGTCATTCTCCCCAGTTGTATCCCCGACCCAATGTCGGGAGCTCCAGGACACTGCCCTTGAGGCGGTAGAGGTGGGATCCCTCGCTGAGTCCGAGGGAAAAGCTAACCCTGGAGGGTAAGCAGATTAAGATAGAAGAAGATGAACAATTACAACAAATCCAACAGGCCGGCAGAGCCCACTCCAGAATATCGGACGGCAGGGCAGTGAGTTGAGGCTGCCTGGCCTAGGGTATCTTATTACTCTTTCATGGCCCTCCCCTTCCTTCTGCCAACACTTTTATTATTCCAAGGTCCACTCTTCCCTTTTATCCTCTGATTAGTGTTGATACATACATATGGTCAACGGACAAAAAGTTAGTCACCTCTGGAGAAATCATTACAAGCATCATTTAATACCGTGTAACTGGCCTTGATAACCGCCTGGATTCTGTTAGTAAGCAAGTCCAGAAAGTTGAGCAGTTATGTCGCATCCAGGCTGAGCCACTCGCTGAGGATATGATTGTGCAATTCCACCAAATTGAGGGGATGCTGACGACGGCGTTTTAACGCTGTTCCAACGTGTCCCCCAGATTTCCAATGGGGTTCAAGTCAGGCGATTTTTCAGGCCAATCGAGATGTAATAGGGTGGGGGAGTGTTCAGAAAATCAGTCACAAGTGCGTCCAGCCCGATGAACTTTGCTGTTGTCATCTTAGAAAACACGGGGTATCAATAGCATACTCATCATGCAGATGTTGACTGTAAGGCAACACATGGACATCCAAAATTTTTAAATAAACATGCTGGTTCATGTTAGTGGTTACCTCAGTGAGCAGGTTCAAACCATAATACGAGAAACGCCCCCAAAACATCACTGACCCACCTCCGGCTCGAACCTGATCTTGTTCACATCCACGATGAATTGCTTCATTTGGCCTTCGGTGCACTCGACGACGTGCGTCACCGGAATACAGGCAAAAAAGTAAATCGCCAGACCACTTACGTTCCGCCAGTCAGCTATTGTCCACGTTCGATGAATTCTAGCCCATTGAAGACGCTCAGCTTCAATCAATGATCAATCACTGCTGATCTGCATTTAGGGCAGTCGCCCAGGTGGCAGATTCCCTATCTGTTGTTTTCCTAGCCGTTTCTTAAATGATCGCAAAGAAATTGGAAAATTATTGAACATTTCCCTTGGTAAGTTATTCCAATCCCTAACTCCACTTCCTATAAACGAACATTTGCCCCAGTTTGTCCTCTTGAATTCCAACTTTATCTTCATATTGTGTTCTTTCCTACTTTTAAAGACACCACTCAAACTTATTCGTCTACTGATGTCCTCCCACGCCATCTCTCCACTGACAGCTCGGAACATACCACTTAATCGAGCAGCTCGTCTCCTTTCTCCCAAGTCTTCCCAGCCCAAACTTGCGAACATTTTTGTAACGATACTCCTTTGTCGGAAATCACCCAGAACAAATCGAGCTGCTTTTCTTTGGTTCTTTTTCCAGTTCTTGAATCAAGTAATCCTGGTGAGGGTCCCATACACTGGAAACATAATCTAGCTTCATGTGCCTGTGTGAATAATGGCCTACTGCGAGGTGACAAGACTCCAAATGTTCACTGCAAACAGTTCCCGTCGCAAAGTTCACTCGCTAACAGGTTAGGATGGACCTTAATTCACCGACTGCAACAATTTCTGTCGGGTTTGGAAGTGATATTGATTCAAAAGCTGTGAAACGCGTCTCCAATCCCTCTCGTTCAGGATCTTTTTCCGACCACAATTCTGACGACGTGTTTCGTTGCCACGTGTAGTACACCACACCTTGTAGACACGCAGAACAAATCCAGCAACTTTGAAAAAAAATGTGTTTAATTGACCTTTATTGGAAAAACATTTGGTCATCCTCCATGTACAAGGAATACTCACAGCACACATACAAAAGTATAAATTGTCAGTGCAAAGTACATATAAGAAATCAAAACCAAATCGTCCACATTCTGCAAGAAGGCCTACAGGACACTACACTGAATCTCTCTTCCGGGAGAAGAGGGGGAGAACAAACAAAACACTGGCAACAATGCGAAGAGCATTCCGCGGTTCTCAGAAAATCCATCACAACATTGAGAACTGAACACCAATGCAGTGCTGGTCGGGAACGGCACTTGTAGATCAGATAGTTCAGATAGAAAGCGGCTTCGAGAAGCATCATAAAGGCCACACTTAAACAAAATGTGGTTGAGATCTCCATCCTCCGCATACTGACATCGACATCGCGGTGAATCCAAAACCCCTATGCCATGTAAAAAAAATGAAATGTCGTATGGCTTTTAGTGCCGGGATATCCCAGGACGGGTTCGGCTCGCCAGGTGCAGGTCTTTCTATTTGACACCCGTAGGTGACCTGCGCGTCGTGATGAGGATGAAATGATGAAGACAACACATACACCCAGCCCCCGTGTCATTGGAATTAACCAATTAAGGTTAAAATCCCCGACCCAGCCGGGAATCGAACCCGGGACCCTCTGAACCGAAGGCCAGTACGCTGACCGTTCAGCCAACGAGTCGGACCAATGCCATGTAGATGAGAAGGGAATGATCCATGACTGAGCAGTAGTATAATGGGAGAGTTCGGGCGCCTCCTCCTCCTCCCGCCGCCTCCTCCGCCGCCGCCGCCCGCGGGAAATTTGAATTTTGGCGGGAAATTTGAATTTTGGCGCGAGATTTGAATTTGTAAACAAAGCCACGTGCTTTTTGACAGCTGTCATCGACAACAACGCATCGCTAACCTCACTGCTGCCATCTTGACGGGCCTAAACCTCACTAGTGCCAACTTAACCTAACTAGCGAGAGGTAAACAAACCCACGTGTTTTTTGACAGCCACGTGCTTTTTGACAGACAACAACGCATCGCAAACCTCAGTACTGCCATCTTGACGGGCCTAAACCTCAGTAGTGCCAACTTAACCTAACTAGCGCGAGGTAAACAAAGCCACGTGCTTTTTGACAACCACGTGCTTTTTGACAGATTTGTAAACAAAGCCACGTGCTTTTTGACAGCTGTCATCGACAACAACGCATCGCAAACCTCAGTACTACCATCTTGACGGGCCTAAACCCCAGTAGTGCCAACTTAACCTAACTAGCATGAGGTAAACAAAGCCACGTGTTTTTTGACAGCCACGTGCTTTTTGACAGATTTGTAAACAAAGCCACGTGCTTTTTGACAGACAACAACGCATCGCTAACCTCAGTACTGCCATCTTGACGGACCTAAACCTTAGTGGTACCAACTTAACCTCACTAGCGTGAGGTAAACAAAGCCACGTGCTTTTTGACAGCCACGTGCTTTTTTGACAGCTGTCATCCGCCATCTTTAAACCACAAAGCACTGTGCTGCCCTCTATATCGCAGTAGCTGCAAAATTCGTCACCTGTCATCGGCAGTGCTACCATCTTGACGGGTCTAAACCTTAGTGCTACCAACTTAACCTCACTAGCGCGAGATAAACAAAGCCACGTGTTTTTTGACAGCTGTCATCCGCCATCTTTAATCCAGAGAGCACAGTGCTGCCCTCTTTAGCTACTTACCTTTGAAATGTGGTGGCGGATAATTTGAAAAAATGCTTTTTTGACAGCAGCCATCTTTGTGCACCGTGCTGCCCTCTTTAGCTAGATACCTGTGGTGGCAGGCAATTCCACGTGACAGCAGCCATCTTTAATCAAGAGAGCGCCGTGCTGCCCTCTATGTGGTGGCGGCAAATTGAAAAATTCCACGTGCTCTTGTTTGGAAACAAACTCATGTGCTTTTTTTTGACAGCTGTCATCTGCCATCTTTAATCAACAGAGCACAGTGCTGCACTCTTTAGCTAGATACCTTTGAAATGTGGTGGCGGCAATTTGAAAAATTCTATGTGCTCTTGTCGGGAAACAAAGCCACGTGCTTTTTTGACAGCTGTCATCGGCCATCTTTAATCAATAGAGCACCGTGCTGCCCTCATGCGGGGCAATTTCGTCAGCTGTCATCCGCCATCTTTAATCCAGAGAGAACAGTGCTGCACTCTATGTGGTGGCGGCAAATTCCACATGCTTTACAAACCTATGTGCTTTTCTGACAGCTGTCATCCGCCATCTTTAATCCAGAGAGAACAGTGCTGCACTCTATGTGGTGGCGGCAAATTCTACGTGCTTTACAAACCTATGCGCTTTTCTGTCATCCACCATCTTTAATCTAGAGAGAACAGTGCTGCACTCTATGTGGTGGTGGTAAATTCCACGTGCTCTTGTTTGGAAACAAATTCTACTCGCTCTTCAGCTGTCATCCACCATCTTTAATCAAGAGAGCACCGTGCTGCCCTCTTTGTGGTGGCGGATAATTTGAAAAAATTCTTTTCGACAAGCAGCCATCTTTAATCCAGAGGGAACAGTGCTGCCCTCTTTAGCTACTTACCTTTGAGGCGGTTAATTTGAAAAATTATTTTCGACAAGCAGCCATCTTTAATCCAGAGAGAACAGTGCTGCCCTCTTTAGCTACTTACCTTTGAGGCGGTTAATTTGAAAAATTCTATTTAACAAGCTGCCATCTTTAATGAAAAGAGCATCGTGGTGCTATCTTGCGGGTAATATTTTACGTCACAGCTGTCATCCACCATCTTGCATTGCTAACCTTAGTGCTGCCCTCTTTAGCTACTTACCTTTGACAAGCTGTCACCCGCCATCTTGCATCGCAAACCTCAGTGCTGCACTCTATGTGGTGGCGGATAATTTGAAAAAATCTATTTGACAAGCAGCCATCTTTAATCAACAGAGCACCGTGCTGCCATCTTTAGCTACCGCCATCTTACATCGCTTACCTCGCTGCTGCACTCTATGTGATGGCGGTTAATTCGAACAAGTTTAATCACGCATCGGGGAAAGCTAGAGTAAGCACGTGCTGTTGTGATGACGTCATTGTGCATGTTTAAACCCGTTCGTTGACTAAAAGGTTTAGTCTTCGAGAAACAGTGATAGAGTGTAGAGTGCAAACATGACGAAAACATTAATAGTTGATGTGCAAGGCTTTAAAGTAAATGGAAACAAATTTGTGTTTAAAGAGGTGGCTGTGTTAGATTGCAGTGTGTTGTGGGCTCCAAAACTTGTTAGTTTAGTATTTAGTCCACCGTTCCCTTACTGTTTGCAAACAGATGAAGATAAAAAGCAGACTCAGTGGATTGAAAACAATTTAGGTTTGAAGTGGGAAGAAAAAGGAATACCTTATCGTTTTCTACCTTTAATGATGAATGCACATTTGTCAAGAGCAGATCTTGTTCTTTTAAAGGGTTGTGAAAAGAAAGAATGGTTGCGTGATTTTCTACCATCATCGTGTGAAGTTATCGACATGCATGAATTGGGGTGCCCATCATTTAAAACTCTTCCGAAAGAGCATAGCAGAGAAACAAGTAAACAGTCTTTACAACATGTAGGTATGCTCTTTGATTGGTTATGTCGCAGTGCATGCCGGGAAGTGAACAACATATGTAAAGTGCAGTGTCGAAATAACCTTAGTGTAAAAGAAACATTTGTAGAGTAAAGACATCATGTCATTTCTAACAGATACTAAGAGTAACGCAGTTGAAAAGGCGATCGTAAAGTTTTATGCATGCAAAAAGAAACTAAACACTTTTACTGAAGAAGAGTTAAATGCATTACCAAAGGCATTTTTGGTTAATGTAGCTGCGAATGCTGTAAAGAAGATTTGGGAAAAGGTGCCTCGTGAGTGGACTCAAGATCCCGTTTTGTCAGAGCTTCAAACGTGTAGTTTACATCATGAACACGTGAGTTTAGCTAGAAGACCTTCTGTGAGACAGTGCCGTACATGTCAACTAATTAAACTGTATCACGGACCTAAAACTAACGAGTTGTCTTCGCTTATAAACACTTATCATGGCTGTGGAGAGAGTAAACAAGGAAAAGGTGAAGAAACGTGCTGGGAGAAAGATGAGGGAGCATGTTGGGCGTGGACTCATCAATAGAGTGATTGATCTTTTCTTCGTGCTTCATCTCCCCTGCAGCCCTAGAACACATTCGCCTGATACGTAGTTACATGCTGCCTGCATAGAGTGTAGCTGTTAAAATCTGCTTCGTAAAGTTATGCTGTGTGTGTATGTGTTATTACCTAGTGCTTTAGCTGCTCAGAAGAATATAGCAGCACTTGTCGTTGTTGGTGCAATAAAACGAAAACTGAGTGTCAAAGACCGTAACATAAACAAAGGATAAAAATGTATGTATATAGTCTAAAATAAATATGAATTGTCAAAACATATTACAGGTGTTGTTTAATCCTACAGCATGTCCTAGTGACTTAGAAGAAAGGAAACGTAGAGGATTAAAAGAAAACACACACATAAGATTTAAAGTACATCCTCTTTATTAATCCATGAATTAAAGCTGTTATTAAAACCAAGCCATTTAACATACAGTTTATTACCACGACGTCGAATAACACGTTCAACTAAATAGTGATCAGGATATTTTGTTTTCTGCAGTTCTTCGATGTAGAATCCTCCTTCAATAGGCTGTCCTCTGAGATCGCGGTGTAAATACGTAACTGGATTAGTAAGCTTAACACTTCTGATTTGAAAAATTTCAGTGCTCCAGTTAGGTGTGTATCCTTTCGCAAAGATAGACTTGTGTTTGCTGATGCGAACGAAATCACCTTCTTTAAAGCGATAGCGACGTGGATCAGCTGTTTTGATTACAAGATGAATAGCATCTAGACGAGGTGTATTCTTTGTAACAAGACGTGGCTTTGTTCCGATAGTGCGATGAGGTGTATCGTTGTAGGTAGATAAAAGTCTAGGTAGCAGATCAATCCAACGATATGAACCTTGCGCTGTAAATTCTCGCCACATCATTGTTTTGAGTGTACGATTAAAGCGTTCTACAACACTCGCCTTGAGATTGCTGAACGTAGAGTAGTGTTGAATGCCAAGTAACTTGAGGTAAGAAGAAAAATCCTCGTTGTAAAACTCTTTACCTTGATCAGTTTGAAGAAGCCTTGGGCAGCGTTTCGATTCTTCAACAATATGTTTAAATGCTTCTTTAACTTGAGCTGCTGTTTTAGAACGCACGGGTTGTGCAAAAGCAAACTTTGAGTACACATCGATAACAGTAAGTAGATACTTATAGCCCTTATTACTAGAAGCATATGGAATCATTTCTACTAAGTCTGCTTGCCAGAGATCATCTTTTCCTCGTGTAATAACGCGTCTGCGACAGTAGGTGCGACGTGCTGGTTTATGTAACTCATGCGCGATGTTTACCTTTACAGGTGAGATCTTCTCTTGACGAGCCATTACAAAATAATACCGGCATAACGTAGTTCTCTTTCTATTTCTAGAATTTCTGATCCGTGACCAGTGTGACCAGCCTCTTGCGATGCTCTTAAAAGTTGTAATCGTTCAACGAGTAAGTTTGGGTCATTCCAGTATCTTACATCCACATACGGCAACAAAGGCTTGTAGATAACGTCTAGACTACGTGCAGTCGGAAACAGCTTAGAAATAAACTCACGATACTTGTAACTCTTATTCGCATTTACAGCTTCTGTTCTCTTGTAATTACGTCGTGTTGCATCAGTAGCAAAAAGAATTGCTTTATACTTTTTAAGATCATCTTGTAAAATTATATCCTTGTCAGGTATTCGTGAGAAAAGAAGTTCTAAGAGTCCTTTCGTAGGTTTATAGGTAACACCTTTTACAATGAGTTTGTTGCTATTAATCTTAACATTTGAATTTCCTATCCGGAAACAGTCATCTTCGTAGCGAATACCATAGGTAGTGTCAGTTTGTCCTGTAAAAAGTTTTTCTATATAAGGTGCAAAGAGAGATCCGTAGGTATCTTGAATAAAAGTTCTAAACTGATTGCGATACTCTGGTGTAATCATCACCTCAGACAAAGATGGTAGATTTTGCGTCGATGTAGTAGGTGTTTCTGCAATAACATCTGTAGTTAAAAACTCAACACGCTTAGATGGTGATGCATCATTAAGTTCTTCTTCTTCTTCTTCTTCCTTATCTTCCTCTTCTTGATCTACATCCTGCTTCTTCTCTTCCGTATCTTCTTCATGCTTTTCTTCTTCATGCTTCTCTTTATGATATGATGTTTGCATAGAAGCAAAACTTGAAGTAGGCTGCGGTAATGAAGTAGAATTAAAAATTTCTTTGAGTGGTGTACTTAGCTGTGTTTTTAAAAATAAATCCGTGTCTGCTTGAATACGTTTAAGCTCTTTAAATTTCCGTCGAATATTGTTTCGAGCTTGGATGATATGTTTTGTGATCTCCTTGCTAGATGTTAACATGATGGTGGTTTTTAATCAAGTAGTTACTGTAATTCTGTGTTAATGCATATAAAATGATCGAAACCCATGCGATATCGTCCATGCTGTACATCACTTTCTCTATCAATAACTAAAAAGCTGTAACGGTGTAATGACCAACATTTAGCACACATACGTTTAAAGTCATCGAATGTCATATCAGTGTTAACATGATCGTTATACACATGTCGCATGTTGCGCTCATCTTGCCGAAAAAGCACAATAACATTTGCGTTGTCGCGTATCAACTGCTTAGGCACACGAGAATAGGTTTGGCACAAATAGATACAATCAACATATTTATGCCGACCCATACTAAAGAATGCACGAATAACGTTTTGCTGTTCTGTTGCAACATCATCAAAGATCATTAGAGAATTAGGAAGCACATCGTCTGGTGATGGTACTTGTTCATGTGAATTAAATTTAAAATATCTTATTCCATCTTTAACTAGATCATGCATTACAGTTTGTAGAATAGTATATAGCGGCTGATAGAGTGACTTTGCGAAAACGTAAATATTCTCGAAGCGTACACCATTTACAGAAGTAATAAGTGTGAGTAAAAGATTTGTTTTACCGCATCCCGACGGACCTGATATAATACATCGGACAGTAAAAGGAAACAACGTTCCATGACGTTTTCTTGTAGTTGTACTAGAACTAGGTAAGAGATGTGGTACAATGTCGGTAACAGGTAGCGTGTCTTGCTGCTTTATAATCTTCATGATAACTGAATCATAAAGTACGTAATAGTAATATATATATTAAACGAAACAAGAGGCAACGGTTAGTTTATGATTTGCTCTTGACTAGTAAAGTCGTGTCCAGCATGGTGAAACAACGATATCCAAACGACATGAAGAAGAAGAAGAAAGTAAAAACTGTTGGATGGAAAGATGTTATAAAGGCTGCGCAAAAAGCTATTCGAGGGGAATACAATCCTCGTGTAGCTATTACTAAGGCGTTACGCGCAGCAAGAGCGAGAATTTCTCCAAAGTGCAGAGCAATATTTAGTAAACGTGCGCGAATTATTCCTGTACCAAAACGAGGAGGATTTCTCCCTGCGCTGTTTGCTGGCTTAGCAGCTTTAGGGTCATTGCTAGGTGGTGCTAGTGCTGTAGCGAGAACTGTCAAAGCTGTAGAAGAAGCGAAACAACAGTTGAAAGAGAGTGAACGTCATAACAAGACGATGGAGGCAATTGCGTTACGAGGCAAAGGTGTGAACATGAAGCTAGCGCCATACAAGAAAGGGCTTGGTATCTACATTTCTCCAAACAACGTCTACTGAATGCACTGCCATATCGAGCTCTAACGCATGATGAAGTTTTTACGTTTGCTAAACAACTAGGAATTCATTATTTTCGAGGAGTGTATATGCGCGATCAACTACCAGCACGTCCACGTGAACGTGAAAGTGCCGTAATTAACTTGGACGACAGTCGTGGACCTGGAACTCATTACGTTGCTTATGTAAAACGTAAATCTAAAGTATGGTATTTTGATAGCTATGGAGATTTACCTCCTCCTTTTGAGCTCATACGTTATTTCGGAAGCAGTGCAGACATTGTTTACAATAAAAACCGTGTGCAAAACTTTAATACACGCATGTGCGGACGATTATGTCTTATGTTCTTATATCAAACCCAGACAGTAGAGAAAGTGTATTAGTGTCTACGTGATGACTAACAGTGAAAGAACGTTTGCTGTACGTGGAGAAGGACCTGAAACAACCATCTATTTTAATCCGCCAATCGAACTTGGTTATCAGCCGCATAGTCTTTGACTAGTATCGTTTGAAAGCTACAATAAAATCTATAATGTGCGTGATGGTTTAAACAAGTTCTATTACGATGAGTATGTGCTAACACTACCCTCAGGTAGTTATACAGTAGATGATATTCACGACTATACTGAAAGTACGTTAATTGATCAGTTTGGGGAAGATAGTTTTAGTAATCATAATTACAAGTTCTCAATCACTATAAGCAACATTACGCATAAATGTGTTATTGAATCATCATTTAAGATTGACTTCAAATCACAACCTGATTCGATTGGACCACTGCTTGGATTTTCATCGAGGGAGCTCCTACCGAACGTACGTTACGAGTCTGATCAACCTATAAAACTCTTCGATGATTATAATGTGAACATTACTTGTAATATTATTACAGACTTGAATTGTAATCTACAACCTTCGCACGTCCTGCATGACTTTATTGTTACAGAGGAACGTGGATATACTATTTGTGAGAAACCAGCAGTAGTTCTTTATCATCCTGTGTCTGTAAAACACATTAGCAACATTACTCTTAGACTTGTAAATAAACATAATCAGCTTATTCATTTAGATCAGCACGCGTACGTAGCTTACAAACTACATCTTAAACCAGTATGAAAACCATCTATAAAACACGGTGTACATTCCGAAGACATACTACATGTGTGCAGAGACTCATCGAGTTAACAGATACCCATAAGCAGATACTCCAAGATTTAGGATATACACTACTACAACAGAATGGAAGAAATGCTAGACATTACGAATACAGTAGAAAGTCGTGAAGGTGTAGTACGAAGTGAGCTTCATTCCTATCAACCTTTTACGTTTGGATTAAATAACAATGATGAAATTCATTTTATTATTAATCAACAAGATGTTTACACCTTACCGCACGAAAGCTACCTCTATATTGAAGGACGATTAGAAAAGTCTGATGGAAGTGGACCAAGCACTTCACAACTAAACAACCATGCTCTATCTTTTCTCTTTTCTGAAGCGCGATATGAAGTAAATAATGTTGAAATAGATCGAACGAAGAATGTTGGTATTACAAGCGCAATGAAACTCTACCCTTCTTTCTGTGATGAAGAAAGTAATCTTTTGCGGATGGCTGGATGGTGTACAAAAGCTACTAACAACTGGATGATTAATGAGGATGGAACTTTTACGGGTATGTTATCACTGAAACATATTTTTGGATTCGCAGAAGACTTTACACGTATTATAATCAACGTAAAACAAGAGCTTATTCTAATCCGTGATCGAAGTGATTACAATTCTCTTAAAGCAGTAGAAACACCTGTAGAATCGAAAATAACACTGCATCGTATACTGTGGCGGATCCCACATGTAACCTTATCTGATCGTGAAAAACTTCGATTGCTCAAGATTGTAGAAAATGATACACCATTACCTATACGTTTTAGAAGTTGGGAGCTGCATGAATATCCTGTGTTACCACCTACAAACAAGCATAGCTGGGCTGTTAAAACATCACGTTTTACTGAGAAGCCCTTGTACATTATTTTTTGATTTCAAACTAATCGTACATTCAATCACGAAAAAGATAGCTCACTGTTTGATCACTGCAAATTAAGACACGTTAGACTATATCTCAATGGAATTACGTATCCCTACGAAAACATCGACATTAACTTTGAGAAAAATAAGTTTGGGATGCTCTATGACATGTTTTGTAAATTTCAATCATCGTATTATCAGAAAGAAGATCGTCCGCTATTTACACCTCAAGAATTTAAAAATAAAGCACCGATTGTAGTTATAGACTGCTCTTATCATGAAGAATCTATAAAAGAATCTCCAGTTGATATTCGTTTAGAATTTGAAACATCTGAAAACATTCCTGCTAACACAGCAGCCTATTGTCTTATTATTCATATGAGTGATGTTACTTACCATCCGCTAACGAATATTGTTACGAGACTATAAATAAGAATAGATCTTTATCATTTTCATTAGTGTGTGCTTCGACATCGTACGCTATGGAACAAAACTGTAAATGTGCATGCTGTTTGCATGCTCATACGCAACATCTTATTTATGTTTCACGAGTGAGTGAGGCTATTAAGATGTTCTATAAACGTAGATCGTCGATGCCGAAACATCTTATTCAATACTTACCACCAGGATTTTTATATACGTACGCTGCCTCTTACGTACATAATTTTTGGGACATCCTTCCTCTACACAGTTAGATGTCAATCGAAGTAGCTTTATGCAGAACTTGTGAACGACATTACAAGCATCGAGGAGAAAATGGTGATGATGATTGGGATGGACCAAATCCGAGGATTGAACACTGTACACAGTGTATGAATGAACTTTCTCTAGTACTTCATGATGATGATGATGATGATGATTCCGAAAAGGAATAACAGCAAGGTAAGAAGTATATGATCTTCTCTGTAAAGCATAACATACTTAGTATAATATATTTCTAAATGCTTTGTTTAATTTGAATGTTGCAGGAGGCATTTCAGAAGCATACGTTGTTAAGAAGCACACCAACCTTGTCAGCAGCAAAAAACGAACACTGTTGTAGTACATTTGTAAATAAATATTTGATCGCATTCAAAAATGTTGTACTTATTGCATTGCTTTACACCGACTTACTCTTAAGAAAAACGATCAGGTCTAAACATGCACAATGACGTCATCACAACAGCACGTGCTTACTCTAGCTTTCCCGATGCATGTTTAAACTTGTTCGAATTTACCGCTACCACATTCCTTTACATCGACTTACTCTTAAGAAAACGGACAAGTCTAAACATGCACAATGACGTCATCACAACAGCACGTGCTTACTCTAGCTTTCCCCGATGCGTGATTAAACTTGTTCGAATTAACCGCCATCACATAGAGTGCAGCAGCGAGGTAAGCGATGTAAGATGGCGGTAGCTAAAGATGGCAGCACGGTGCTCTGTTGATTAAAGATGGCTGCTTGTCAAAAAGATTTTTTCAAATTATCCGCCACCACATAGAGTGCAGCACTGAGGTTTGCGATGCAAGATGGCGGGTGACAGCTTGTCAAAGGTAAGTAGCTAAAGAGGGCAGCACTAAGGTTAGCAATGCAAGATGGTGGATGACAGCTGTGACGTAAAATATTACCCGCAAGATAGCACCACGATGCTCTTTTCATTAAAGATGGCAGCTTGTTAAATAGAATTTTTCAAATTAACCGCCTCAAAGGTAAGTAGCTAAAGAGGGCAGCACTGTTCTCTCTGGATTAAAGATGGCTGCTTGTCGAAAAGAATTTTTCAAATTAACCGCCTCAAAGGTAAGTAGCTAAAGAGGGCAGCACTGTTCCCTCTGGATTAAAGATGGCTGCTTGTCGAAAAGAATTTTTTCAAATTATCCGCCACCACAAAGAGGGCAGCACGGTGCTCTCTTGATTAAAGATGGTGGATGACAGCTGAAGAGCGAGTAGAATTTGTTTCCAAACAAGAGCACGTGGAATTTACCACCACCACATAGAGTGCAGCACTGTTCTCTCTAGATTAAAGATGGTGGATGACAGAAAAGCGC
The DNA here is from genome assembly GCF_040414725.1 of Anabrus simplex. NCBI lineage: Eukaryota > Metazoa > Arthropoda > Insecta > Orthoptera > Tettigoniidae > Anabrus > Anabrus simplex. Next base: position 340,291,427 of record NC_090266.1, on the reverse strand, counting down.
ATAGGTTTGTAAAGCACGTAGAATTTGCCGCCACCACATAGAGTGCAGCACTGTTCTCTCTGGATTAAAGATGGCGGATGACAGCTGACGAAATTGCCCCGCATGAGGGCAGCACGGTGCTCTATTGATTAAAGATGGCCGATGACAGCTGTCAAAAAAGCACGTGGCTTTGTTTCCCAACAAGAGCACATAGAATTTTTCAAATTGCCGCCACCACATTTCAAAGGTATCTAGCTAAAGAGTGCAGCACTGTGCTCTGTTGATTAAAGATGGCAGATGACAGCTGTCAAAAAAAAGCACATGAGTTTGTTTCCAAACAAGAGCACGTGGAATTTTTCAATTTGCCGCCACCACATAGAGGGCAGCACGGCGCTCTCTTGATTAAAGATGGCTGCTGTCACGTGGAATTGCCTGCCACCACAGGTATCTAGCTAAAGAGGGCAGCACGGTGCACAAAGATGGCTGCTGTCAAAAAAGCATTTTTTTCAAATTATCCGCCACCACATTTCAAAGGTAAGTAGCTAAAGAGGGCAGCACTGTGCTCTCTGGATTAAAGATGGCGGATGACAGCTGTCAAAAAACACGTGGCTTTGTTTATCTCGCGCTAGTGAGGTTAAGTTGGTAGCACTAAGGTTTAGACCCGTCAAGATGGTAGCACTGCCGATGACAGGTGACGAATTTTGCAGCTACTGCGATATAGAGGGCAGCACAGTGCTTTGTGGTTTAAAGATGGCGGATGACAGCTGTCAAAAAAGCACGTGGCTGTCAAAAAGCACGTGGCTTTGTTTACCTCACGCTAGTGAGGTTAAGTTGGTACCACTAAGGTTTAGGTCCGTCAAGATGGCAGTACTGAGGTTAGCGATGCGTTGTTGTCTGTCAAAAAGCACGTGGCTTTGTTTACAAATCTGTCAAAAAGCACGTGGCTGTCAAAAAACACGTGGCTTTGTTTACCTCATGCTAGTTAGGTTAAGTTGGCACTACTGAGGTTTAGGCCCGTCAAGATGGCAGTACTGAGGTTAGCGATTCGTTGTTGTCGATGACAGCTGTCAAAAAGCACGTGGCTTTGTTTACAAATCTGTCAAAAAGCACGTGGCTGTCAAAAAACACGTGGCTTTGTTTACCTCATGCTAGTTAGGTTAAGTTGGCACTACTGAGGTTTAAGCCCGTCAAGATGGCAGTACTGAGGTTTGCGATGCGTTGTTGTCTGTCAAAAAGCACGTGGCTGTCAAAAAACACGTGGGTTTGTTTACCTCTCGCTAGTTAGGTTAAGTTGGCACTAGTGAGGTTTAGGCCCGTCAAGATGGCAGCAGTGAGGTTAGCGATGCGTTGTTGTCGATGACAGCTGTCAAAAAGCACGTGGCTTTGTTTACAAATTCAAATCTCGCGCCAAAATTCAAATTTCCCGCCAAAATTCAAATTTCCCGCGGGCGGCGGCGGCGGCGGAGGAGGCGGCGGGAGGAGGAGGAGGCGCCCGAACTCTCCCATTATACTACTCTGAGCCTCATTCGGATTACTGAAACCGTTAGACCTCGTGACGAATGAAACGTATAATACCATGGCTTAGGAGGGATGTTGGGTTGTACAAGAGCATAAGCTCTATCTCTATGTAACTGAGATGCTTCCCATTCCGTAGGTCATTTGTAACGAATTTGTTGTCGAATAGTGGGAATGAAGTCCATCCATGGGTGTTGCAGCGCTGTAAGTAGACATTCCAATGCACCACGTTTGACTAGTACGTCAGCTTTTTTAATTGCCAAAAATTCCACTATTTCCTTTGACCCAAAGAAATGCTATGGAGCAACCTGAAGAGTAGAATTCACCAACTTCACGCACCGTATGGCCGTGGGCACAGCCAAACAAACACGATTGCCCCTTTTTAGCACTCTGTCACATCCTTATATCTACCCACGTTAACGTACAACGTCCGCTTGAAATATCAATGTCTCACTGATCGCTACTGCCTTATGCTTAAGTAGAGGCAGTGCGCGTGCGGTTGAGCATGCCATGCGTACAGGCGTTCCATCTGCGCGTGCGCACTAGGGTGACTAATTTTTTGTCCGCTGAGCTTACCTTATTGTAAACTGTTATGCCTTTCAGCATTCAGTCTGCAAGCCTCTTCGAATTAACTAACCGCCTCTACAATCCTCCATTAGCAATTAACTTAGCGGACTTTCTCAGTTTCACACATCTTATTTTTCAATGATTAAGAACCGAGTGTTAACCATCGTTACTTTGGTTTTCCTTTGCTTCCCTTACCTTCACTACAGAGCCCATCATTCTCCTAGGTAATCTATCCTTCATTCGCCTCACATGGCCTCACTTTCGAAGCACATTTCAATAATAATAATAATAATAATAATAATAATAATAACACAGAGCGAACTGTCCGTGCGGTTAGGGGCGCGCAGCTGTGAGCCTTCATTCAGAAGATAGTGGATTCGAATCCCAATATCGGCAGCCCTGAAGATGGGTTTTCCGTGGTTTCCCGTTTTCACACCAGGCAAATGCTGGGTTTGTGCCTTAATTAAGGCCGCTTCCTTCCCACTCCTAGCCCTTTCCTATCCCATCGTCGCCATACGACCTGTGTGTCAGTGCGACCTAAATCAACTTCTGAAATAATGATGACAATAATAATCCAGGGAAAGTGACGTCACTAGTTTCTTACTACGGCGGCAGTTTTTCGAATCCTCGACAAAGCTTTGAAAAGAAATCACTAGTATATTATTCCGCGAGAAACTATAGGCCATATAAGATAAGATTAGGTCCCTATGATTAGAAGATTAACGGACATATAAAGCTGCAAGCCTGCCTTAGGAGATCGGAAGACCTAAATCCATACCCGTCCTTAATTTCATGTCTCCATCACATGTCGTTCCAAAACGCCAGATTTACAAGCTCTACCATAGACTTCAAAACAACACAGACTATCCGATAGTTCCCACACAAGTACACGGAACTGATGAGCAAATATGTTTTAAGCCAGTAACACTAATCATCTCTACACCACTGTAAGGAAATAGTTTTCTCAGCGGTACAAAAGACTCACAGTGGTTAAAAGTTAACCGAGCATTTACAATCACGCAGTTTACAACAGCAGTATCATAACAGTGCGGTAATTTCTTTGAGTAGAAATACAATAGAATATTTGTCAAGCCGTTAGTCATGCAGAAAATCAATCAATGAAAATGAAATGTATGGCTTTTTAGTGACGGGATATCCCAGGACGGGTTCGGCTCGCCACGTGCAGGTCTTTCTATTTGACTCCCGTAGGCGACCTGCGTGTCGTGATGAGGATGAAATGATGATGAAGACAACACATACACCCAGCCTCCGTGACAATGGAATTAACCAATTAAGGTTAAAATCCCCGACCCGGCCGGGAATCGAACCCGAGATCCTCTGGACCGAAGGCCAGTAGGCTGACCGTTCAGTCAACGAGTCGGACATCAATCAACTAACTAGTTCTAATTCATTAGTCCAGCTAACTCGCATTGGATATAAGTAGAAGTTTGGTTCGACCCTACCAAACTATACTCCTCAGTCGCAGGCCCACGTATGTCATTTCCGGAATCCACGATGTTGATATTACTGTACATAATTTAGGAGATAGAATTATGTTAATGAAACCCCAATACTTATACAAGTGTCTTTATAATTGCATCTGTAATTGTGGCAGCTATGGAGGCGTGTGAAACGCAGTACTGAAGATTTGCATAAGCGTACAGACGCAGAATTTTCCTGCAGAGCCAAATTCCAGGGTAACTCAATCAGGTTAGGTGCCGAGTGGTGGTGATCTGAGCAAACGGCTTCGTATATTGTGGTCAATAGCTCTGAAATTAATGTGAGTGAAACCTATCTGAGAACTTATGTGGTGGCTGTGCATGTACAGTACTGCAATTATTTGGGGCTCACACTCAAAAATACGCCGGTATATACGCTGCCTGGCAAAGAAATTGAAGTACCCAGAAGAAATAGTCTGATGCCAATGTAACTTCGTATACGCACACATCATCGGCGGGTATGTAAATGATTAGAGCAGGGCCTCTCAGGGTGCATGCGCCTGGTGCATGCACTGTGCAGGGTGCAAAAGACCTTAATTAAGGTCATGGCCGTTTCCTTCCCATTCCTAGCCCTTTCCTATCCCATTGCTGCCATAAGGCCTATCTGTGTCGGTGCGACGTAAAGCCAGCGGTAAAAAATACCCATGTCACCAAACATCCCTGACTTTTCCGTACATTTCTGTACAAGTATCCATTATGTAAAGCACAAGGCTTGCCTCTCTCCGTCTCAATGAATTGCATGTCGTAAGTAAGCACGCAGATAACAAGAAAATCTACAGTACATCAACGATGGATGTCTACAGCTGGAATAATTACAGTTCAAGAGAATTACGTTCAAGAGAAAGGGAACAGGTTGGGAGAATCCTTATCACGCGGTTGTGTGGAGTACGGCCCTAATTAGCAGTCCCCCTGCTACATGGACGTTGGAAAACTGATAGGCTGCTGATAATTGTACACTGATCGCAAATGGGACACGAACTGGTCTTTCTTCACATTCCTTTTTTCCACTGTAATGGGAGTGATCGCAAATGGGCAAATTTTGCTGTGATCGCAAATGGGATACAACCTTCCCAATCGACTCAGTCCATGCATCCAGGTCAGATGGGATGCAACGTCATACTGATAAGTTCTTTGTAAATTCGACTCGATTTTGTAATCACTGAAATATCACATACCTCTCAACACGTGAAGTTTAATTTCGTTTCCTGTTCTCCTTCTGGATGCTTCAATTTTTTGGCAGGCAGTATAATAATAATAATAATAATAATAATAATAATAATAATAATAATAATAATAATAATAATAATGGATTTACGTCCAGCTAATTACTTCAATAGTTTTCCGAACAAGCCGACGTTACGGAATTACGTCCCGGACGTGTTCATTTAAATGCCGGTAAATCTACCGATGCGAGGCTGACATAGGATACTTTAGCATCTTCAAAATTAATATCACCGGACTGACCTGCGTTTGAAGCCGACAACTTGGGCGATCTGAGCCACTCCGTCCATCAGTCTCAGCATTCACATGTCGCTAGACTGAGGGTAATCATGCAAACCAATTCTAGAATGGTCGATAGAAAGATTTGAACCTGCTTCTCAGTTTTATTCTAACGGATGACCGCAGATCGTTCGAGATCATATCGAGCGAGTTGGCTGCGCGGTACGAGTTGCGTTAGCAGTAAGCATGTATTCGGGAGAAGAGTTTGAACCCCACCATCGGCATCATTGGAGATTGTTTACCGTGATTTCCCCATTTTCACACCAGGCGAATGATGGGGCGCTTCCTTTCTCAGTCCTAAATCAAACCTCATGGCGCTACAGCCCTGACGGGCCTTGGCCTACCAGGCGACCCCGAAAGCTTGAAGATCACGAGGTGGCCCATGGTCAGAGCGACGAATGCTCTTGGCCGTTATTGCTGACCCTTTCCTATTCCATCTTCGCCGAAAACCTATCAGTTAAGTGTGATTTAAAACTACTAGCAAAAAAATCGAAGTTCCAGATCCTCGCAACAATCCAAACTTTCGCACAGCTTGGAATCGACTCTAGGACTACTGAGGGGGAAGCTACAACGTGAACCTCTAGACAACGAGGTCTTATCAAATGTGAGTGGCCTAGAACAGAACCATTCGAAGTGTACAGGTAGGGAGGTGGGTAATGATTTAACACGGAAACCAGTTGCACCTTCTTTCTGTTAAATTCAAGCTGCGCATGGCTCAATCACTACAGTACTTGTTGAGCGAATGAGACGTCGGGAGTACTGAACACCGTTAATATTTTAGTAATGAACACTCGGCACTTTCAAACACGAAAGATTCCAATAATAATAATAATAATAATAATAATAATAATAATAATAATAATAATAATAATAATAATAATAATAATAATAATGTGTACGCATTAAACTGCCAACCACAACAGAAACACGCAAGAGATTACATCCCGCATATAGGGTTTGGGTCAGGAAGGGCATCCGGCCGTAAAACAATACCAAATCCCAATCTGCAACACTGTCCGCACCCGCGACCCCACAGATGTGGGGAAAAGGGGTGGAAGAATAAGAAGAATGTGCCTTCTACTATTATCTCCCTTGAGAGATGTGTGCAGGACATTTTACCCTGAAAATGGGTTCTTTAATGGGCTAGTAAATGAACTAACAAAGCTCTTTCGATTTTAAGAACTTAACCGACTACCTCGGGAAACAGCGACTAACACGACTTCAAATGTTTAATTTCAGTGGTCGGAACTACTGTACAGAGGCTAACAGCACTATTGTTACATGCACCTGCAACTGCCAACCCTCTGGAAGCCCCTTCAGTTATTTCCTGGAAGGGATGAGGAAGTCAGGCCGGAAAACACCCGGCCGGGCCGGGGTCTTCTTGTACTGGTGTCCGTGTGGAATTTCTGGAAGGCGAAACTCGAACCTTCCCATTCTCGCCGCTCCCTGAAGGTACCAGAACTTAATCAGCTGGGATATAAGGAAGCACGTCGCGAACTGGGGCTGGTAAGCGTCGAAGTGTTAAGAGAATGTCATCGTGGTGGGCTGTTTGAATGAGATCGGAGGCTGCAGAGTGACCACGGCTGGTCCATGGTCCGACAGCTCTGCACTACGACTGACCAACCGAGCAGAGAAGCGGTGGGCATGGCTCTATCGTAGCCAGACCTCTGTATTCGGGAATCTGGGGGGAGGGGGGGGGTGATCCCCACTGTAGACTGTCCTGAGAATGGTTTTCGTGGTTTTCCATTTTCCTGCACTAAGGCGAATGCCGGGACAATTCCCAGTATAGGCCACGGCCGCCAATCCCCTCACCTTCTCCGAATAATTCATCATATCATACCTCCCTGGCCTGAGAGAAGACGTCACCGCCTAAGAGGCCCACCGTCACCTTCAGGGACGTAATGAAAACTGTAATAATAGTAGTAGTAGTAGTAGTAGTAGTAGTAGTAGTAGTAGTAGTAGTAATGTGATTGAGAGTAATGCTGAAGTGTTGCCGCTCTTACTAGTGTTGGTCGTGATACGTGTTGAGTAGTTCAGTGCACAGAACAGTCACGTTGATTGTGATAGTTATCGGCCTAGTCTGGAGTCAAGCCAAGTGAAGAGTAGTCATGTGTTTTAATAATTGCCGGAGTGAGTGGCTGAGACGTTTGAGGCACTGGCCTTCTGACCCCAGGTTGGCAGGTTAGATCCTGCCTCAGTCCGGTGGTATTTGAATGTACTCAAATAAGTCAGCCTCGTGTAGGTAGATTTACTGACACGTAAAAGAACTCCGGCGGGGAATGTTTGGGCACCTCGAATTCTCCATAAACCGTAAAAAAGTAGTTAATGGGACGTAAAAACAATAACATTATTATTGTTTTAATAATCAACGCATTTGTGTTCGAACCTCTCTGCACGGAGTTACTATGTACAGTGACATTGATGAGTGCCAAGTGAAAAGTGAGAGCTGTCAATCATGATTACGGAAGGAGCGCCTATTCCAGGTAAATACCGGACAACCCGAGACCTACTGTGAGGAGTAAAATGTCAGTAGTCCACTAATTAGTGTGCAGATCAATACAATAGAGTAATTCGTAACAGTGTGCTTACGCGGATAAAGATTATCTGATAATTTTACTGTTTTACCTTGACTACTAATGTGGAATTAGGATTGGGAATTTTGTATCGGGCAATGACACACCATTTTTCTGGAGTATGGTAAACTGCTCTCCCGTGGAGTACGTGTTGTTTAGTAAAATTGTATCATGAAAGAACAGTTCAGTGAAGCACACTTTCAAATACGACAATGGAACGATGTTTATCGTGCAGTGTGATGTATTTGATTGACATACGGAAGTAGCCATTCTTAATTGATTTCCCCTTTGTGTTAACATTAAATCCCGAACTCAATTCAATCGACCAGTTGCACAATCGACATGGTATTTTAATGAGCCGTTTGAAGCAGGAGCTCCAATCATAATCAAAACAAGAGTTTATAATTAAAGTGTGGAAATCGAGGCGAGTGTTTAAAGATCACTCAAACAAAGAATCAATACATCGTTTTTAACTAACTACAGTGAGGTGAGAAGTTCTTCCCCAGTCTGAATACTACTGTATGTAGTGATTGGAAAAGTACAAAATATTTTACTGAATTACAACTACTAATTACTTTTCAATAAGTAATCTGTAAAATTACAATTACTTCACAGAACGAGAGTGTTTAGAAAATCACATGAGGTTGGAATGATACTAAAGTTCGCAGGGAAAAAGACATTATTCCATTTTGTGGTTTTTATAACAGACATTAAGTGGCTATCAATTCTTAAAGAGATCTAAGCCCATTTCCATAATGATCACTCCCGAACAAAGTTCGCATGTTACCCACACATATGCTTTCATTATTTTTAGTGCCAACGAATTAAAAATATTCACTGAAACAGGAGAATGGAAATTCCTTAACCCCTTCACCGTCACATGTTTATTCCAGCTCCAATCACAATTATCTAAATCTCAACCAGTAACTACAACAAGCTGCCACTAAATGAACCTGTGCGCGCCGTATCCTTGGCTCTATGCCCTTGGCGCGATGCCTTGAGAGTGCTGGGGCTCCAAAATTGCCAAAAAACTCTACGGAATGCATATAGATTACTAAAATGTAATTTCGAAAAGTAATATACACTGAGTGGCCAAAAGTCATGATAAGACATTGAACGATATGTTAAATAATGAGTTGCTCCTCCGCGAGCCCTCAAAACGGCAGGACTGCGGCGAGGCATCAACTCTACAAGATGTTGGAATCGTTCTGGAGGGATTTGGACTCGCGTATCTTTCACTGCTACCCACAATTGATCTTGTGTAGTTGGTGCGGGATTCGTGGAGCGTATACCAGTATCGACAGCACCCCATAAATCTCGACTGGATTAAGATCAGGGGATCTGGAGGGCCAATTCATGGTCATAACTTCACTGGAGTACTCCTCCGACCACCTGCGTGTCAGCACAGAGCGGTGACATGGCGCATTGTCCTGTTGAAACATGGTATCACCATCAGGGTACTCCGGGGCCAGAAAGGGATTCAGATGGTCTGAAAGAATATCCACATAACGTGCACCTACCAGCGCTTCCTGCAGCCGGACAATGGGGCCGAATTGCGACCATGAGAACGCCGCCCAGACCAGAACTGAGCCACCTCCCGCCTGGCCACAACCTCGTTGACACGCTGGATCAATAGCTTCATGGGGCATACGCCACACTCTCACGTGCCCATCAGCTAGATACAACTGGAACCGAGATTCATCGGACCATACTACACGCCGCCACTGTTCCATGGTCCATTGCCGATGTTCGCAGGCCCATTCCCCATTCACGTCGTTGAGCTCTGTGTCGAGGTGTCAGCAAAGGCACACGAGCTGGTCGTCTGCTGGTGAAGCCTATGCGGTGCAGTTGCCTCCTTACAGTCGTGGTAGAAATTGGTTTCCGACTCCCAACATTCAACTGGATGGTGATCTGACTCACAGTAGCCCGTCGAGCGTCCGGTATGGTTCTGCGGAGGCGATGTGATGTCCGTTCGTTAAACAGCTTTGGTCTTCCCTTGCGGCGGTTTACAGGGGTGGTAACATTCTCTTGAAGTTCCACCCTCGATACTGTTGACCTCGGAAACCCGAATTCGCCTGTAATCTCCGCAATGCTATGACCCATGCACCCTGCGCCGATGTCGCACCATGTCGCAAAGAAATCCACAAACCATCCAATATGAGGTATACTTGGAAACCGCCATAGCCACAAGGCGTGAATGAATAATAAAGTATGTAAGTGATCGTACCTTATTTTATGTCGTTACCTCAGTAAAATCATATCGTAGGATATTTACTACAATTCCAGCACAAATCTGGCATAAATTGTGAAAGTAGAATTTTTACCATATTTTTTTGTGAACCACGATAATCGGAGAAAGCAGAACATTCCGAGTGAAAAAGAACTACGTTTGAAAAATATGTAATTCGTTTAGTGATTTATTCTTGACTTTTAATAAATACTCATTTTTGGTTAAAGAAGCGCGCGTAAAATTTTACAATCAAAAACACATTTTACACACCCACATTTCATTCTAAACTTGTGTAAGTACTAATTATTCTATATAAAGTAGTTATAAAATATCTCTGGATGACTAATTTTGGAATTTTTAAGAACATTCTGTTATACACTGACTGACAGAGCAAAGGCAACACCAAGAAGGAGTGGTCAGAACTTTATGCCACTTGCAGGGTAGACTGACGTCACTAAGGTATGCTCATGATGTGAAATGCGCCGCTGTGCTGCGCACGTAGCGAACGATAAATGGGACACGGCGTTGGCGAATGGCCCACTTCGTACCGTGATTTCTCAGCCGACAGTCATTGTAGAACGTGTTGTGTGCCACAGGACACGTGTATAGCTAAGAATGCCAGGCCGCCGTCAACGGAGGCATTTCCAGCAGACAGACGACTTTACGAGGGGTATGGTGATCGGGCTGAGAAGGGCAGGTTGGTCGCTTCGTCAAATCGCAGCCGATACCCATAGGGATGTGTCCACGGTGCAGCGCCTGTGGCGAAGATGGTTGGCGCAGGGACATGTGGCACGTGCAAGGGGTCCAGGCGCAGCCCGAGTGACGTCAGCACGCGAGGATCGGCGCATCCGCCGCCAAGCGGTGGCAGCCCCGCACGCCACGTCAACCGCCATTCTTCAGCATGTGCAAGACACCCTGGCTGTTCCAATATCGACCAGAACAATTTCCCGTCGATTGGTTGAAGGAGGCCTGCACTCCCGGCGTCCGCTCAGAAGACTACCATTGACTCCACAGCATAGACGTGCACGCCTGGCATGGTGCCGGGCTAGAGCGACTTGGATGAGGGAATGGCGGAACGTCGTGTTCTCCGATGAGTCACGCTTCTGTTCTGTCAGTGATAGTCACCGCAGACGAGTGTGGCGTCGGCGTGGAGAAAGGTCAAATCCGGCAGTAACTGTGGAGCGCCCTACCGCTAGACAACGCGGCATCATGGTTTGGGGCGCTATTGCGTATGATTCCACGTCACCTCTAGTGCGTATTCAAGGCACGTTAAATGTCCACCGCTACATGCAGCATGTGCTGCGGCCGGTGGCACTCCCGTACCTTCAGGGGCTGCCCAATGCTCTGTTTCAGCAGGATAATGCCCGCCCAAACACTGCTCGCATCTCCCAATAGGCTCTACGAGGTGTACAGATGCTTCCGTGGCCAGCGTACTCTCCGGATCTCTCACCAATCGAACACGTGTGGGATCTCATTGCACGCCGTTTGCAAACTCTGCCCCAGCCTCGTACGGACGACCAACTGTGGCAAATGGTTGACAGAATGGAGAACCATCCCTCAGGACACCATCCGCACTCTTATTGACTCTGTACCTCGACGTGTTTCTGCGTGCATCGCCGCTCGCGGTGGTCCTACATCCTACTGAGTCGATGCCGTGCGCATTGTGTAACCTGCATATCGGTTTGAAATAAACATCAATTATTCTTCCGTGCCGACTCTGTTTTTTCCCCAACTTTCATCCCTTTCGAACCACTCCTCCTTGGTGTTGCATTTGCTCTGTCAGTCAGTGTATTACTTCAGCATAATTTTGATTGAACAACAGTGTACGATAACTAACAAGTCATATTTATAACAATTTCCGCTTTAAGTTTAATTAACGCATTATTATTATTATTATTATTATTATTATTATTATTATTATTATTATTATTATTATTATTATAACATTATGCAAGTGTATTAATTAATCAGAGAACTGATATTAAGATCATTATACTATCAGAAGTGTACAGCATAAATTACGATTTTATGAATAATATGAGCAAGTGAAATAACTTCCGGTTACTAATCTTTGGTAAAAACACATTCAAAATGCTACAATGAAAAACTCGTTTAACATGAGTTAACATTGTGTTCCAACGTGATATTTGAAGAGCACAGAGTATAAAGAAGTATGAATCCTCCGTGGCTCAGGTGGCAGCGCGCCGGCCTCTCACTGCTGGATTCCGTGTTTCAAATTCCGGTCACTCCATGTGAGATTTGTGCTGGACAAAGCGGAGGCGGTACAGGTTTTTCTCCGCGTACTCCGGTTTTCCCCGTCATCTTTCATTCCAGCAACACTCTCCATTATCACTTTATTTCATCTGTCAGTCATTAATCATTGCCCCAGAGGAGTGCGACAGGCTTCGGCAGCCAGCACAATTCCTATCCTCGCCGCTAGATGGGGGCTTCATTCATTTCACTCCTGACCCGGTCAAATGACTGGAAACAGGCTGTGGATTTTAATTTTCATAAAGAAGTGTGAGAATTACATCCATTTGCAGTGTAAAAGAATTTGTGAATTCAGTGCAGACAAGCAATGTTCAAAGTACTGGCTGGACATTGTCAAGGTCAGGTATCATTATGTTATTGTAAGGGAAGGAAACAAACTCGCCAGAACTGGTTTGGGTCAGTATACGCGAGAGGGAGTCTCTTTGTTTCTTCACAACCGACAGTGGGGTTCGAACGCACTATCTCTCGAATACAAACACACAGCTGCGCCACCCAAACTACACGGCCAAATTGCTCGGTAAACATTTTCCGACCAGATGTAATTAAATGCATGCGATATTCTAAACATTTACAAATGTGTTTTGAACGATGTAATTTAAATTGCTGCATGATATTTGTAGACAACTATAATGAACCAACCAGCGCCAGATCTGAGGTACAGGAAGGTGGGAAGCAGCCGATACTTTTAAGATCCGGTCAACTAAATCCTTCAGAAGCATCCAAGTCCTATCATACACGGACTAAGCTACGTAGAAAATGAACTGGGACCTCTGCCTTCTATACCAAGTAATACACGCTGAAGTCTTGTCGCATCGAAGACTAGAGTGACTTTTCCATAAAATGTTATAGGAAGAAGAAAACATTAAACCGCATCCGAAAACAGAAACATACATTGTGGCATGGTTATTTTATGTGAGAAATGTGTTCGTAAGCAACATTTTTACTGGTGGCCATATTAGAAGGCTGTCCTCTAAAATGGTGTATTATGTCCTGCTACGCAAGGATTACAAAGAAACGAGATAATTTTTGGCCACTACTTACTAATGATTGTGAGTGTACAATCGCACTCAGAGGACACTCCCAAATCCATCTTTTCGGGAACTGATTAAGATGTTTCTATGCTTAAACACTCTGGCTATACTAGCCTTTCCTAATAAAGGAAAACAATTAATTAACTGTAATTTAAATGCAATGAAGTGTGCACGATGTAATTCCACCCCAATATTATGTCATTTAATTGTTTGGTCAGCGCTGACAATAACTTCACAGGGACGGTTTTCCAAACGCCCTTGCGTCTCTGAAAATCATAATTATTTAATGCCAGGTTATTTTTACTTTGGTTTTTGAGGATAGCAATTATTATTATTATTATTATTATTATTATTATTATTATTATTATTAGTAGTAGTAGTAGTAGTAGTAGTAGTAGTAGTAGTAGTAGTAGTAGTATTTAACAGGGCCTATATTGACGAAAATAACGGTCATTCTTACTGTGGTTGAGCGCGATGCCATTTGATAATGAAGTCATAGTCGAGACCGCTAACATTTCAGCCAGACCTCGCACAAGAATATTATAAAGTAACTGGAGAATTTGACCCTCAATGAGTTCACATACACATTACGTCTGTTGCCTTGAAGGAGGCGTGTGGTTCCTCCCTTCATTCCCCTCTCCCTTCGTTGTCGAGCCAGTGGGACGTGTGGGCAGGCGGAGAAGCAAGTACCTTCCCCTCCGCGTGTGTTTCGCTCATGCTAGATATCCTCGTACTTCCGTCTTCTCCACCTCCCCTCACTCTTCAGATGTGGGTATGTGTTAACGCGTCTGATGGGTGTGACCAATGAGAGAGAGAATAAGCAGATGAATATTTCCGGCCACGAGATACTAAAGATTTCGAGCGTACAAACCGACTGATGGGAAAAGACTTGAGCCCACGTGAACACACATTTCCAGCACAGGCACTGGGCTTACGGCGGGCAAGGTTTGACACCCGTGTCTTAGTCAATGTTCCGTCAGCTGATTTAAACGTATGTATTCCACAAAGGGCAAGATCACTCTTTATGCAATTTCAGTAAAGTTCAGGCTACTTAATAGTACCTAAAGTAGTTTGGCGGATTATTAGCTATTATTAGTTTTGAAATGTATATGCATTTATGTATTTCTGAGGCCTGAGGTTTGAAGAACATGCCAGGCTGTTGTGATTACGGATGCGGAAGCAGATCCGAAAAGGGTTTTAATATTAAATTTGACAACTGCTTGTTTTCACCTCTCAAAGTAGTATGTTATAAGAGGCACCATAGCAACGAATAATGTTTTATCATACATTATAATGGTTACAAGAATAACTAGACGGGTTAGTAATTTTAAGGAGGCCAAAGCTGTCAATATCAAATTTATCCGTTGATATTATCTGTATCAAAAACCCGTACCTATATAACGAAAGTTGGTTAGAATATAATTTCCGATCTTTTACGTTGCATGTAAGGAAAAATAACTTGAGAATTTCACGATTATTATATTTGTCATAAAGTTTCAAATATCCCCGATAATGTTTTTTGTATCTAAAACCTGTACATTACAGAATTTCTAAGAACTGCCACTTCCGATCACTTATGTCTCGTTAATTTTCATTCTCTGAGCTATCATTAGAATATATTCTCGTATTGAAGCTTATATTGCTTTACATCTTTTAAAGGACTAGATTATAATTGTCACCTAGCATTGATCAGAGTTTTTCCTTACATTATATTAACAAGAACAACAATGTAATAGCAAAACCAATAGTAACAAATAAGTGTGTTTAAAATACACCGGATATCTACCAATACTAACCAAACGGGGGCACATAATTAGTCTCACATCAGGGGGATCGAACCGCGGGTGGCCGGTAACAGAATCTTGAGCAAAGGTACACCGGACTAGGACAATTACAAGTTTTCACCGATTAACGAGTAGTATTTTCTTAAATTATACTGTATAGCGGTACCAACATGTACCCGTGGTGTAGAGGTAGCGTGCCTGCCTCTTACCCGCAGGTCCCGGGTTCGATTTCCGGCCAGGTCAAGGATTTTTACCTGGACCTGAGGGCTGGTTCGAGGTCGACTCAGCCTACGTGATTCGAATTGAGGAGCTATCTAACGGTGAGATAGTGGCCCCGGTCTCCAAAGCCAAGAATAACGGCCGAGAGGATTCGTCGTGCTGACCACACGACACCTCGTAACCTGCAGACCTTCGGGCTGAGCAGCGGTCGCTTGGTAGGACAAGGCCCTTCAAGGGCTGTAGTGCCATGGAGTTTGGTTTTGTTACCAATATGTAAGTGCTCATCGCGGGGATCAAACGGTAGCCGTCATTAACAGACTACACAACACCCCGGGACCACAATGGCTTGTTTTCCCCACTAAAGAGTAGCAGGTTATCGTAATTAGTTATATTACTACCATCAATAGAATGTTACAGTATACTACGTTAATGTAAATATGGAGCTAGGTAACAATTTTTTCTCCCCATAGGTTAATAAAGGCCTAACTCAATTATTTTCGATATTCTGCGTATGTTAAGAATATATACGTACCGATAAGTCATACATAAATAATAAATCTCTATGTATAGTTCTAGTTTGGTGATATTGCTTTGTATATTCTGATATGTAAAACAGTGTAACCAAGAACATGGAACTGTTAAAAGTTTCTGTTTAAATGTAGGCTAACTTTACAGTCAGGACAAACAATATTCAAGGCAATGTGTGTACTTCTTATGGCACATATATTATAATTTAATGTTATTACAGTATTACAGGCCTTCCTCCCAACACAGAACAAATACGTAATTGTGTCTTGCTATATACCACGTATAAATATACATTTTGAGGAGTCTTCTATCAGGTAGACTCTGAATATAACGAGAGAGAGAGGGAGAGAGAGAGAGTGTGTGTATGTGTGTGTTATTCAGCTAAGTTCGCGACCTCTAACATCTTCCAATCTGTTAAAGAGAGACATTGTTTGTAATTCTTTAATTGTATTAATGGGCTCATAAAACACTGTCTAATTTGTCTCCATCACTTACGTAAATTACAGTGAAACTGGTAGCAACTTTGCTATATTTTTAACGGGTTAATGCTAATTTCACCAATAGAACACCTAAGAATCTAGCTCTAAGTTCAGTGATGTGCTGTGCTTATTTTGCAAATCCGACGAATACTTTAGAAGATATTAAAGGGCTTCATATATGTATGAATTAAAGAGAAAGCGATGCTCCACTCGCTGTGATGCTGTATGTCTCGCCCCTTGGTGATAAACACGTACTGTGTAGAGATGAGAAGAATGCAAGAATAAAGAATGTGGGTTCCAAGCATGAACTTCCTGTTGTGGCCAGACAGATCGGCTTTTATCTGCTCTTATCTGCTACACGAAAACATTGACTCACACTTTGCAGTTTGTTGGATTACAACTGACAAGAGCGAAGAGCTGCCAGTAGAAGATAATATAAAGTCGCCTGGGCAGTAGCGGAGTTGCTGTGGTAATCATTGCGTCACTGGCTCTGCTGGTGAAAACCCCTTCGCCCCGTACCTCACGGGCATGTGCATTCTTCTGATCTCGCAACAGTACCTCGCCTCGGGCCCTCAGAAACAACAGTATGATGTACAGCACTTCTGAGTTAAAACATTTTTGTTTCATTGATGCTGAATTGGAAAGAGACGAGATAACGCAGTGGAAATGTTATACATCAATTGCTTCATTGTCCTTCTCAGGAGTACAGAGTGTGAAATAAACTTTTTTTTCCTATTGGCTTTACGTCGCACCGACACAGATATGTCTTATGGCGACGATGGGACAGGAAAGGGCTAGGACTGGGAAGGAAGCGGCCGTGGCCTTAATTAAGGTACAGCCCCAGCATTTGCCTGGTGTGAAAATGGGAAGCCACGGAAAACCATCTTCAGGGCTGCCGACAGTGGGGTTCGAACCTACTATCTCCCGAATACTGAATACTGGCCGCACTTAAGCGACTGCAGCTATCGAGCTCGGTGAAATAAACTTCAAAATTCAATTAATGACAGGGACATTGGAAACAAATGGATGCAAAAATTAACGGAGAACGTTACTGTTGGGATATTTGGTGCTCCTTAAAGCCAACATGAAAGATCGATGCACTTACAACAGGCAGTGGTCGCGTTGAGAATAAATTACCGCTCATATGTTAGCATACATCGCTATTTACACAATATAGTTCAGATATTTTTATTTTTAGGACCATTGTTTCATTCTGCCCCGTTTCAACCACTTCTATGGCGCTGGGAAATTTACAGTCTGTCAAAACGTGGCTGGGTTAGGCCTATTTGTGTTTGTCAACAAGCCGTGAGTCACGCAGCATCACAGCGAGTGGCCCATCGCTTTTTTTATCTGAAGCCTATACATATTAAAACCGTTTAATATCTCCAAAAGTACTGATCGGACTTACAAAATAAGCACATCACTGAACTTGTGGCTCGATTCTTAGTTGCTCTATTGGGTAAAACTAGCAGAGTCCCATTTAAAAACCAAAGCTAATACCGGTTACTTGATAATTATGTTGACGAATTAAACAGCATATTTTATGAGCCCCTTAATACGATTTAAGAATTTGGGAACGTAATGTCTATGTATCTTTAGCGGATCAGGAGATATTCGACGCGGACAACTTCACTCTCCATCTATCAGCTGATTGAGTACTTGACTTACCGTGCGAGTTGGCGGTGCGGTTAGGGGCGAGCGGCTGTGAGCTTGCATCCGGGAGCGACCGTGCCGGATGCGACCACGCTGATATCGTGTCGCATGCGACCAATCAGTCAGACAGTCACCACTCAATTGTATTTAGGGAATCGCCGAAGTGACAGATTGCCTATCGGTTGTTTACCTAGTCTGTTCTTAAATTATTTCAGAGAATTAGAAAATTAATCCAACATTTCCCTTGGTAAACTATTACAATCCCTAACTCAGTTTCTTGTGTATGTATGTTGGGTATTCAGCCCGAAGACTGGTTTGATCCTCCACAGCTCTGCCAACAGCCGTTACAGATATCCTAGGCGTCACTGAAGAGGCATACAAGCAAATGAGGAGTGAGATCGTTTCCCGTTGCTTTTCTCACCAAGCCAGAATTTGCTATTACATAGCAGTCTGCCAAGCCCACTGAAATGCATGCACCAACCGATCCTACGAGCGATATTTTCAAACCATTTATAACAGGGACTGGCTGCATAAGGAATGGCATTACTAGCATCGCTCATACCTCGGTCACTTTCATATTGTCGAGGGCAAGAATGAGACTGTGTCAGGTCAATGAAAGTAACAAATTAATTCTAGCAATGCCAGAAGATATAGTGCACTGTAAACACTACTTCTCGCCAGCAAAGGCATACTCAATTTCTTATAAACGAATATTTGGCTCAGTTTATTCGAACAACTCTTCTCCTTTCTCCCAAGTCTTAACGTAACTGTGCAAGCATGAGACCTGAAAATTACGGCATTGTAATCCTCTCTCCAAGATCTACTCTGTTAATTTGGTGCATCAGTTACCTTCCATGCTGTATACACTGGAATGGAGTTTGATTTTGTAAGACGATCTCACGAAACTTCGAAGTATCTGAATAAATGCTACCACTTCTTATGATTACCTTGAACGTTTCAAATTTTATTTTTGAACGCAAGACTTTTAGTGCCGGGAGGTACGAGGACATGTCCAGCTCGCTAGATCTGTAGCTCCTTTACCCGGGACACACCACGGGAGTGAGCTACATGAACTACTGTGTGAGGGTGTTGTCTGTGGGTGTTATTGTTCGGGCTAGGAATGGGAAGGAAGTGGTCGTGGCCATGCGAAAGGTACATCCCGGCGTTTGGCTGGAAATGAAAATTTTCGAGAATGGCCGACGGGGGTTTCGAACGCAGTCGTCTCCCGAAATGGCCGTAACAGGCAGTGCCGTAACGCACTGAGATAACTTGTTTGGTAACTTCTCCCAGACATGGAAACGCATCTCTATATATGGGCATGTTGTACAGTAGGATAAAACGTACACGCATCACCATATTTCGTGTTCTAAAAAACTACCAGTTTCCCAAAGTAAATTTTTCAAAAGCAACTTAGGAAGATGCTGCTCTGTCATTGCTGTTTCTCGAAAGTCCAGGGACTGAACTTAATCATCCCCAAGAACTTTGTTTATAGATAAGGTAACTGTAAAACAAATATAATTACCGGGCTGAGTGGCTCAGGCGGTTGAAGCGCTAGCCTTCTGACCCCAACTTGGCAGGTTCGACTCTGGCCAGCATCTCGGCGTCTCCGAAAACCGTAAAATAAGTTAGTGGGACGTAAAGCCAAATTATTATTAATTTTTACAAACATAATCTTCGTAAAAATATAGCTGAACTTGTGTTATTGTAGTATTCAGAATAGAATTACCTGATTGTACATTTTGCTTCGCATTCCTAGAGTTTAGGCCTTAAATATCTCTTGCAATATTTATGACCCATCTATGTTTTCTCTTGGGGAGGAATATCTCTATTAATGGCATTCCAAACTATACATTACAGTGATTAGTTTTCAACGACGAGTTCTTGAACTGGTTTTAGATATTACCTTTGTGTATGATATAATGAATGCAGGTTTTATTTGAAGTTTCGTCATAGAAATGTACTCAATTATTATTTATAAAACTTTTACGCAGACGTTGGGATTGTTCTACGTAAAGATTTATATCGGCTGTACTTACCGACGACTCCGGTTCCATGGTTAAATGGATAGCGTGCTGGTCTTTAGTCACAGGGGTTCGATTCTCGACAAGTTCGGGAATGTTAACCATCATTGGTTAATTCCGCTGGCACAGGGGCTGTGATTATGTGTCGTCTCCATTATCTTATCCTCATCACGACGCGCAGGTCGCCTACAGACATCAAATCAGAAGACATGCATTTGGCGAGCCGAACTTGTCCTCGGACACTCCCGGCACTAAACTCCATACGCCTTTTTTTTTTTTTTTTTTTTTTTTTTTTTTTTTTTTTTTTTTTTTACTGACGACTAATTCAGTGTATATAATTAAATGCTGTGCACGGTTTATGGTTATAGTCGTTCGCTATTTGAACAGAACAAAGAAAAATGTAATTACCAACCTGGGTAGCAGTGCTATAAATGTTTGGCCTAATTTGTAACCTTTTCTTGTACTGATTTAGCTTGTCTTATCTTGGATGATGACATTGCTTGTTAAATTAAAATTAGGTTGTCAACGCCGGTCGCTAGTGGCACGGGTCGCATGCGGCACGGTCGCATCTGGCACGCCACCGGGAGATAGTGTGTTCGAACCCCACTGTCGGTAGCCCTGAAGATGGTTTTCCGTGGTTTCCCATTTTGAGACAAGACAAATGCTGGGGCTATACCTTAAGGCCATGGCCGCTTCCTTCCTACACCTAGGCCTTTCCCATCCCATCGTCACCATAAGACTATTTATGTCTGTGCGACGTAACGCGAATTGCAAAACAAAAGAAAACAAAAAAAATAGTACTTGGCTAAAACATGGCGGTTGGACTGATTTGGCCATACTGTCCATATAGAGTCACTACAACAGTACAGTGGTGGTTAATGATTCTTGACAAATATAGATTACGGATTATATGTACTGTAGTCTTCAGTACAAAAACAGATTTTTAATTACATTTCTTTTAGATTCGTAATTATTTCACTACCAGGCTGAGTAGCTAAGACGGTAGAGTGGCCTTCTGAGCCTAAGTTGACGGGCTCGATCCCGACTCAGTCCGGCGGTAGTTGATTGTGCTCGAATACGCGAGCCCCGTGTCGGTAGATTTACTAGCACAAAAGAAATCCTGCGTGACAAAATCTCGGCACTTCAATGTTTCCGAAAACAGTAAAAGTAGTTACTGGAACGCAAAATTATTATTATTATTATTATTAGACTACAATCTGGGTTAATCTCAGTTAAAGCTATTTTCAGCTGCGTCAACCGATGTTAGTCAGGCAAATGGGATCTGTATTTTGACGTTGCATAGTTAATTTGTAAAAATAGTTGCTCACACAATTAGCCTAATTAGAAGCGAACAAAGCCATCATTTTAGCTGTGAATAATCATTTTTGTTGGTCTTTGTCTTACGATGCACCGATTCAATTAGGCCCAGGCCCAGCATTTGCCTGGTGTAAAATTGGGAAACCACGGGAAACCATCTTCAGGGTTGCCGGGACCCACTATCTCCAGAATGAAAGCTCACTGCTCCATAATCCAAACCACGTAGCCAAGTCGATCGGTGTGAATAACCTTAATTTCATGTGTTTAACAACTGAAAAATAATTGAATACATCTACACAAACTTTATCGTGACATGGGTGTTTAAAGAAAGTACCATTTAGGGTTTCTACAACTACTACCTGTGTTGATAGACGCAGGAATGCTATATTTTGTTCTGACTAGGATTAATTTAAACCTATATACGTAAGGATGAATTGTTCATTTAAAAAAGTCTCATTCCGTTCCTCATTCACACTGTTCTCTTCTTTGCTGATGAAGTTCCATACATTTAACCTCGTTTCTGTACATTTCTGCTTCAGTCCACTACCGCATAATACCTAACTTTGAAGAAGTGTTCAATATTTTTTCTTCGAAATTACAGCACATTTATCATTCACAATTTCCTTCATTAGGCATCATTTTGAATTGCACATTGCCTATAATGCCTGCGTAAGACTTCGTAGTTACAAATTAGCTTCCTAACGTCAAGGTAACACATTCAATGCGGGGAATTCAGCGCTTTAGGATCACATGAACTCAAGCACGTAAGAACCAAAATGGCGGTTAAGCATACCCATGTCATAAAGCCATAGATAACAACTTTAGCGTAGTGTCGATTGTAATGTTGAAACCGGATGAAGAATCTGTTTTACGTACCGTCTAAGGTATTTATAATCCGTAAGCAATTTTTCTACCTAACAAATATTTTCAGAAATATAGCAGAGCATTCAGTCATATAGGCTATAGTGAGATTTCGTATTTTCAGTTTGAATTCACATTTTGTTACATTTTCAAAGAAATGAATACAGAATGCTTTTATTCCACCTTTCAGATACAGAAGACTGCTGTCCGTGACTGGGAGAGCGGACTTTGAAGTCAGTCAGTCAGTCAGTCAGTCAGTCAGTCATTCTTTCTTTCATGCAGACAGTATTTCATTCATTCATTCATTCATTCATAATAGAATGTTCAGTTCAGCTGAGTCCAGTCCAAGTCGTTCAGTCGTTCACTCAATCACTCAATCAATGAATGCTCTCTCCAGTTAGTGGCTGTCCGTGACCAGGTGAGAAGAGATATTCATTCATCATTCGTGGAATTCACTCGGACATGACCACAATTCACTCATGAAATCATCCATTCATTAATTCATGCAGTTATTCACTCATTCAATTCAGTCATAATGTATGTTGCAATTGCAAGATAACTCTTGTAAGACTTGTGACACAAAAGTATGCACTAAATAAGCTTAGGAAGAGGACGATACATATTATTGTCCTAGACTATGTAACACTGTTAACGTCTACGACAAAATTAATAATATTTAGCGCAGTAACAGTCAAATAACCGTAAGGAGGAGAATGTAATGCACGTATCGAATTTAATTAAATGCAATAAACGAATCCTCTCTCCCCAATTTCATGTGATCCAAAACCCGGGGATGGGAATATTCTATTCTATAGAAGACTGATATTCAACCTTAACCCCAAAATTTGGAATCCCAAATTCAAAATATTAATGTTATTTGCTTTACGTCTCACTATTACGGTTTTCAGAGACGCCGAGGTACCAGAAAGTAGTCCCGCAGGAGTTCTTTTACGTGCCAGTAAATCTACAGACACGAGGTTGACGTATATGAGCAAATTCAAATACCACCGGACTGAGCCAGGATCGAACCTGCCAAGTTGGAGTCAGAAGGACAGCGTCTCAACAGTCTGAACCACTCAGCCCGGCAGATGCCAAATATTCCAGGTCTTTAGGAATAGGTACGCATCTAAAGTATACTGCGTCAGGTCCAACGTTGTACTTAAGACTACCCCTGGTTATATTCACGGGGATACAGTGTGTACAAGATGAGAAATACGATAATTAACAATTTGTTTCACACACGAGTTAGCAAATAGATCAAAATTCAAACTTACAAGAGAACTGGAATTCCAATTTAATTCGAGAGGCTGTGGGCTGCTCAGAAACACAACGACGAGTAAGTACAAGATGAAGAACCTGTAACAATATTGAGAGAGATAAGCTGAGGGAGGCAGACAGGATGGAACTAGACGTGTCAAGCATTTATGATATCCACGAACACAAACGGACGAACTACGCAGTCCGAATCAGGAGTAAGAATTAACAGGGTATTATGGGGAAATAAGGGGGACGATGTGTTAGCTTAACTCTGGGCAGCACTCAGATATCTAACTGACAGAGTGGTTTGTGTAGATCTGATGAAAGATTCCTTCTTTAAAAAATAGGTATAAGTGTACTTACTACGTGAAGCAGATGATCAGGACAAAAAGTGTGCGCGTTTTATGAGGCGTGAGGCAGGAAAGAAAAGGGAACAAAGATAGACAAGTACAGAAATCGCTGTAAGAAATTCATTATTATTATTATTATTATTATTATTATTATTATTATTATTATTATTATTGCTTGGAGAAAATAACTATACCATTGTTGCCCACGGATTCATCAGGATCTATTCTGTAGTCCAGGTATATTCTTGCTTAAAAGTAAACTTAGTATCACGAACCTAAAATCCCGTTCGCCTTAGGTTGGAGAAAATAGCTCTAAGGCAAAGATGTGAGGCAAATACCCGAAGAATGATAAGTGTGTAGCAGACAAAATGAATGGCTGAGGAACAGAAATGATGTGCAAGAGTTGTGCTGACGTTGATTATAATTTTAATGGGAAGTAAAACTAGCCACGTCACAATGAACTATTTGCGAAATACCCAGGGACTTAATGCACTTTTTCCCATTTCTGTTCTTTCTCCCACATCCTGGTGGGGTCGCGGGTGCGTTCTATGTAGCCGGATGTTATAAAGGGGGAGGGGTAAGTATTCAAATCTTACGAGCTGCTGTGGTGGTGGGTAGTGCGGAGTGTTATGTGTATAGATGAACAGGTGTGTATTCAGAAAAATACCTTGTCCTTGAAATGGAGGAATTAATCAGATGAAGCTAAATTCCATGGCACGGCCTGGAATTGAAACCGAGAACCTCTGAACCGAATGCCACTATGCTTGCACGGAGTCATTACTGTCATTACTGTTTGTTGCAGGAATTAGGTCATCTGTATAGCGCCATGTAGCGACGTTTCCTTAACATCATTTTAACAACTTACATAACATTATTAGTATTTAATGAGGCAGAGAATTGGAAAATGTTCACAAGGGTCACAAATCTCTGGCTTCAACACTGTATTTAAAACTGTTTAGTGCACCTAGTTTCACGGTAATCCCACCCAACTGGCCTTTGGTTAAGTAGTGTTAGTAAATAAATGTATGCAGACAATATTATTCTGTTTTTTATTTTTTTTTGACATATTCAGGGACTGGAGGCATATTGTGTCTACAGTTCCGTGTTGTTTTTTCTTTTGTAACTGTAGACTCAAAATCAGGAGTTGGCGAGCGGCAGGGTGGTCATTTCCTTTCTGCCGCTCAATTTGTCACGGAATCAAGTAGTTTACCATTTAACCGTGTGAAGCTCGACAACCTCGGTACCAGGCATGTCAAATAATCTATAAATTGAAAGCCTTAATAATTGAACCGGAGATCGCCGATGATCAAGAGCCACGACCACAGAACCAGGGTAGGAGGATAAGTACTTCCCTGTCGGCAGCCCTGAAGACTGTTTCTCGTGATTTCCCATTTTCAAGCCAGGTAAATGCTGGGGCTGTACCTTAATTAAGGCCACCGCCGCTACCTCCCCAATCCTAGGCCCCTCCCATCCTTCCGTCGCAGAAAACCTTCGATGTGTTAGTGCGACTTTAAACAAGTAGCAAAAAACATACCTCATTCTACTGCTTTTTGTCAAACATAGTGTACATGACAAAAAAGTTTCGAATATCAAGGTTGCAATGCAATAATGTTTTTCAGTTGCTTTACGTCGCACCAACGGCTATGAGTGGGAAGAAAGTGGTCGTGGCCTTAAGGTACAGCCCTAGTATTTGCCTGGTGTGAAAATCAGAAACCACCGAAAACCACTTTCAGGGCTGCCGACAATGGAGTTCGAACCCACTATCTCCCGGATGTAAGCTTACAGCTGCGCGCCCCTAACCGCACGGCCAACTCGCCGGTTATCATGAAGTTACAGAATGCTGTTTTTTGCATCAGATAAACACAAAATGTAAATGGAAACTTTTACAATCTCAAATATGTTTCTACCAATATCTAAGGCAAATGATCAAGAATAATGAAAAGGTAAATAATTTTAATTTTTTTCACTCCCTTAGTACCGTGTATGGTCTCCTCTGGCACTGTTCAGGTCTCTGACACGCTGTGACTTGTTTGCCATCAGTATATTGACGTCATCTTGAGGAAGAAGATCTCATTCAAACTCTGTCATTCTATTGAGGTCTACGAATGGCTGTGGAGGTTGTGGACGATTAAAAAACATTCTTTTTCAACCTGTCCCCTGCATGCTGAACGCAGTTCATGTTTGGTGAATTCGCTGACGAATTCATATGGTTGATATCTGCCTATCTCATTAAGTTCCTCACTGATGCACCTTAATGAGGGTGAGAAATAATGTCGTCGACTAAGGCTTTTGCAAAGGGTCCAAGAATTCATTGGTATTCCGCTGGGCAGTTAACGTTTCTTGAATTTGTATCAATGGTTTACAACGAGTATGCATAATCTGACAACATTACACCACCCCCACCAAATGCATGTACCTTTTGAACATGCTGGTACTTTCCACCACGTCCTTGACGTCTTTACACCCTGAGTGGTATCCGTGCTTCATCTGCAAACATGACATTACGCCATTCATCCAGCACCCATTAAGATGTTGGATAGCCCATCTTCTCTCTCAACACGATGATTGTCTAATGAAATACGTCGGATCAGTCGGAATGGCCGTAACTGGGCACTATGCAGCAGATACACTGACCCCAGTTGCCCTCAAGAGGTCGTCTCGTAATTGTCGAGTAGTAGAAGTTTGTATACTCTGCGCTGTTACGCAGATACAGTATACCGATCCTGACGTGGCGTTGTCACCCCCGGTCGACCTTCCCTCGGTCTGTCGGTCACATCATTGGTCTCACGGTACCTCTCCTACGTTTTTGACACTGCACTTTGGATAACCCCTACGATACATGCTACTGTTGCTTGTGTATGTCCACACTAAATCAATGCCACAATTCTGGCTCGGACAAAATGGGAAATAAGCATTGCACAAGAAAAGTAAACACTACCTGAAGATCGTACTGCACTGTATACACCACTACCAGTGTTCACTTGAATTGGCATAGTTCACCCCAGGCTCAACACAGTCTGCAGGCAGAGACATTTGCTGTTTTTGTAAACAAGCAATTTGATTATTTGTGTGAATACAGTGCTTTCTACCACTTACACCAGAACTACACACGCCCTATCCACATAACGTGCCCCTCATCTCACAATATTACAAAATTGTCTGAGGTGTACATAATCGGAAATTAAAGTTAACGGTACCCTCGAGAAAGAAGTTAAGACTGTACAACTTCAATTATTCGAGGTAATGTAGACAGAGATACTGAAGTACCCTATAATAAGAACCACCCCATACAAGAACACTTTTCTTGCCACACAAAGCTCAGCTCACACTGTAAAAAATCAAAGAACGCTACCACCACCCTGCCGGAAGCCAAACTGGCTTTAAAACCGACTTCACAGAAACAAATTGCAATTCAGCCATTAACAAAAACAAGTAAAGTAGTAAAAAAAACAAAAAAGCGTGGGGTTAAATCTTCATAGCCCGAAGAAAAGTACGGCATTGTCTCTCTGGAATCGGAAGACTAGTGGGGATACGAAAGTGAGGATGACGAAGATGCGGAGCATGTATTGTGTAAGCCTCTTCTCGGACGACCAACAGGAAGAAACCTGGGTAAGGTGTAGGTAGTGTTTGAAGTGGGCACACGCACTGCTTGTGCAAGTGATACTTCGGCCAGATTCCTCTGCGAAATGTGGTGGGAAAAGAAAAAAAGAAATGGACAAAAGAAAAGAAGAACGGTCAAATATTAAGAGTAAGCAATTGTAAACTTTGTCAGGTTTTGAACCCAGAATGTTGAGTCTGTGTACCCATCAACCCTCTTGAATAAATACTTCATTTTGTGTAACTGTCTGCAGTTGCAGTTATTTATGCATTTACCTTAAAAATCCAATTCCATATTAGGAACCTTTATCATCCCACATTAATCACCATTCCATATTAGAAATCCAACTGCAATACTTTAGAAAAATAAAGTTATAATTTTTAAAAAATGTGTATTTCATGAATATGCATTACACTCTACAATGTAGAGAAATTGCTACAGAATCAATCTATAATATTCATAGATATCATGGAAAAAATAAATAAACAAAAATATACCCATATTAGGCTAATTTCCTCTACATGCGTGGCACAAAATTCACGACAAAACTTTTTAGAATTATGGCATCAAAAAAGTAATGCTGTGTTTTAGACTTACAGATCTGTTCGGATAATATGGCGCCTCTGATAATCGGGGTTCTAGTGTATTTCGATTTTTTCGCATCGTGCGAACGTAACTCTGGCAGATAATCCATATACAGACGGAATTTTCTTCTGAATGTTACGCACCCGCACTGCTACACAAATCATGAAGAAATCATTACAAGCATCATTTAATACCGTGTAACTGGCCTTGATAACCGCATGGATGTGTTTAGGAAGAGAGTCCACAAGGTCGTGCAGGTACGTCCCATCCAGATTAAGCCACTCACTGAGGATTTGATCGCGCAATTCCACCAAATTGCAGGGGTGCTGATGTCTGCGTTTTAGCCGCTGTTCCAACATGTCCTACAGATTTTCAATGGGCTTCAAGTCAGGTGATTTTGCAAGCCATTCCAAATGTAGTAGGATGGGGGAAAGTTCATAAAACCAGTCACACATACGTCCAGCCCGATGAACTTCGCTGCTGTCATCTTGAAAATCGGGGTATCAATAGCATACTCATCATGCAGATGTTGACTGAAAGGCAACATATGGTCATCCAAAATGTTTAAATAAACATGCTGCTCAGTAAGCAGGCCCAAATCACGATACGAGAAACACCCCCAAAATATCACAGACCCACATCCGGCTCGAACCTGATCTTGCCCACATCCAGGATGAGATGCTTCGTTTGGCCTTCGGTGCATTGGACGACGTGAGTCACTGAAAACATACAAAAACGTGATTCGTCTGACCACATTACGTTCCGCCGGTCAGCTATTGTCGACGTTCGATGAATTCTAGCCCATTGAAGACACGTAGCTTTATGTGCCTGTGTGAGTAACGGCCTCTTGCGAGGTGACAGACTCGAAATGTTCACTGCATCGCAATATTCTCTCGCTAACAGGTTGGGACGGACCTTCATTCACTGACACTAGCAATTCCTGTCGCGTTTGGAAGTAATTTTGATTGATGATGATCATGTTTAAAGGGGCCTAACAGCTAAGTCATCGGCCCGTGATTTTGATTCACAAGCTGTGAAACGCGTCTCCGGTCCCTCTCGTTCAGGATCTTTTTTCCGACCACAATTCTGATGTCGTGCTGTATGGCCACGTGTAGTACACCACTCCTTGTAGACACGTGGAACAGTCCGCAGCGAAACACCAACAAATCCAGCAACTTCAAGCACCGTATGGCCATGGGCACAGCCAAACACGATTGCCCATTTTTACCACTCTGTCACATCCTTACATCTACCCATGTTGACGTACACTGTACGCTCGAAACATCAATGTCTCGCTGATCGCTACTGCCTAAGGGTACGTCCAAGATGCCCGCTGGTTTTCTGAGTCAGACAGTCGGCGCTGAATGTCTGACTCCGAGTGGCAGGTGGGATGTGGCCATTATGAAAGCTGGTTGTCAGCGCAGACAGAGCTGCCACAAAAGAAAAGATATGGGATACAACTGATCAGTGTAGCATGGAACTAACAAGAGAACAGGCTGCAGCTCTATTGCTGCTAAGTGACAATGTTACAACCAAGTTAAAACGAATGAGAAGTGATACATCCAATAAATGAAGTAAGGTATATTTACGGGGAGTACAAACACCTTTTTCCACAGTTACTTGTCGACGAAAACAGATTTTTGAATATTTCGGAATGAGTTCGGATACGTTTTGTTTTATTTTGTTAAAATTTGAATACAGGCTTATACTGGGCGAATTACCACACTCAACACGAAAATCAACAGCCTGCGCGGCAGGTTGTCTGAAACCAGAATGAACGAATCATTCCGGTAAATATCTGAGTCAGACTACCAGTGCGCAGGCTTCCTGCGCGCAGGTACATTATGGCCAGTCCCGCTTAAAAACACAGGACATACTTATGTAGACTCGGCGCCGACTGTCTGACTCAGAAAACCAGCGTGCATCTTGGACGTACCCTTATGTTCACGTAGAGGCAGTGCGCATGCGGTATGCGGTTGAGCACTGGACTTGTTCGCTGCGCCATCTGTACAGGATTAATGATCCATCTGTGCGTGCTCACTATGGTGATTAATTTTTTGTCCGGATAGTTTATTTTCCATGCAAGTATACTGTAGTTCACAGCATTTTTTTTGTTGTGTAATGGGAAAGAACGAAATACACACGACTATTTCTAATTAATAAATACTGAAGTGGAAGCCATTTTCTTTTCAGTGTCGATTTAATTATACAGCATATACAAAACCTATAATTTTTCCAGTCTGTCTAAACTAATGCAACCCCACTCTCGGCAGCCCTAAAGATGGTTTTCCGGGGTTTCCCATTTTCTCACCATGAAAATGCTGGGGCTGTACCTTAATTAAGGCCACGGCCGCCTCCTTCCCATTCCTAGGCCTTCCCTCTCCCATCGTCGCCATAAAACCTATCTGTGTCGGTGCGACGTAAAGCAACTGGCAAAAAAAGCTAATGCAAAATCAAGAAATGCTAAAAACCTGAAAAATAAAATATTTTGTTAATAACTGAATGAACCTGGGAAATAAAACATTTAATAAGAGAATGGCAAGCTTCGTTCCTAAGAAAGTGATTTGCTAGAATCTAATGATCTTTCAGGAACGAAAAGTTCATTCTTTTAATTTAATATTTTCTTTTTTGGGCAATTTCTAGTATTTATTATTCTAACATTAATTTCGACAAACTGGAATACTTAAAGGTTATATAAATTCAGAAAAAGAAAAATATAATTGTCTATTTCTGATTAGCAAATGACTGATCACTGTCGAAATCTGTTTCGCTCATATGACGTTCTATTAAAAGATGTTTAGACAATTTAGATAAAATAGAAGTAGGCCTCATCCCAGCTAACGGTGCGTTCATCGCCCAAGAAGTACGCTAGCCAAGGCAAAGAGGTATAGGAGAGAAGGATGAAAAGTCTACGTTAAGCGGCTAGAAATCGCTGTACTACAGAGAGGAGATGCCTTTGCTGGCGAGATGTAGTGTTTACAGTGCACTATGTCTTCTGGTATGGGCTATATCAAATTTGTTACTTTCAATGACCTGTCTCAGTCTCATCCTTGACTTTGAGAATATGAAAATGACTGAGGTATGAGTGATGCTAGTAATACCATTCTTTATGCAGCCAGTCCCTGTTATGAATGGTGTGAAAATATCGCTCATAGGGTCGGTGCATGCATTTCAGTGGGCTTGGCAGACTGACATGTAATAGCAACGGCTGGCTCGGTGAGGAAAGCAACTGGAAACTACCTCACTCATTTCCCTAGTACGCCTCTTCAGTGATGCCTAGGCTATTTATGACAGCTGTTGGCGGAGCTGCAGAGGATCAAACCAGCCTTCGGGCTGAATACCCAATATACACACAGAGAGGAGAGTTTTACTTTGTCCACGATATCAACAGAGAAAGGCGAACCACTCCGTGTCCATTTAACTCCTATATCTCGGATAATAAAGTCACATCATTCTAAGAAAATTTATACCAATAAATGTTAGATAAAAGTTAATGCTACGAAGTTCCGAATGTGTATTACATACCATGTAAATTTGGGACATTCGTAAAAGGCTAGCAGTAATCTTCCACGTGACAAAAAGTAACAAGTCAAGGGCGGATGATAAATTGTAAAGGATTCAGATATCACGAAGCATTCCGCGTCGTCTCCATTGAAAGAATAGCTAATAAACTTACAAACGTTCATCGCACACAATCCACACACCAAGGTCTGTTCACCGCATGTTCGCTTTATCAAAATGTACTTACAGTTAATTCTGACAGAATTAAATGGAAGAGAAAGACATGAAAACAATAATAACTTTCACGCTGATTAACCTTAGGCTACCACCGACAGATAAACGTCGAAGTCTCGCTCACGGAGAGATCTAACTCCTCTGGGACTAGGAGAATTCAATCATATGCATCGGACTGATAAATGATTTAAACCCGTTGCGCGCAGGAAGTCTCTAGACTAGTGCTTGCCCACGAGCAAGAGAAAGGGGATTCACTGTGTCCGTTTAACAAAGACTAACTACAACCTATCAGACCTTAATGCAAAATCCAATATGGCGAAAACATCGGACCACTGTCTGCTGTGGGCGCAGCTGGGCATTAATTCCTAATAATATAACTAACGCCGATTACGTTCAAAATATTCGTAAAGAGGAATTAGTATATGAAATATAAATCATGTTTCCATAGTTAGAAAACACGAAACAGTTCAAAATAACACACCAAAATCGAAACAAGTATTCGACCAACTTACAGAACGCTACACCAGTACATTTGACAATGACAAAATGTAAGTAATAAATATTCGTTGGTAAAAACAACCCATTACAAGAAAAAACAAATCGTCAATAACAGTGAAATGATGCATCGTACTCAGTAAATAAGATACGCAGCAACCAATCAATACCGATCTGCATTTAGGGCAGTCGCCCAGGTGGCAGATTCCCTATCTGTTGTTTTCCTTAGCCCTTTCTTAAATGATTTCAAAGAAACTGGAAATTTATTGAACATCTCCCTTGGTAAGTTATTCCAATCCCTAACTCCCCTTCCTATAAATTAATATTTGCCCCAATTTGTCCTGTTGAATTCCAAATTTATCTTCATATTGTGATCTTTCCTACTTTTAAAGACGCCATTCAAACTTATTCGTCTACTAATATTCCACGCCATCTCTCCGCTGACAGCTCTGAACATACCACCACTTAGTTGAGCAGCTGTCTTCTTTCTCCCAATTCTTCCCAGCCCAAACTTTTCAACATTTTTTGTAACGCTACTCTTTTTTCGGAAATCACCCAAAACAAATCTAGCTGTTTTTCTTTGGATTTTTTCCAGTTCTTGAATCAGGTAATCCTGATGAGGGTTCCATACACTGGAACCATACTCTAGTTGGGATCTTACCAGATACTTATATGCCCTCTCCTTTACATCCTTGCTACAAGCCCTAAACACCCTCATAACCATGTGCAGAGATCTGTACCCTTTATTTACAATCCCATTTATGTGATTACCCCAATGA
The DNA here is from genome assembly GCF_040414725.1 of Anabrus simplex. Classification (NCBI taxonomy): domain Eukaryota; kingdom Metazoa; phylum Arthropoda; class Insecta; order Orthoptera; family Tettigoniidae; genus Anabrus; species Anabrus simplex. The sequence goes on along the minus strand of NC_090266.1, from coordinate 340,258,601 downwards.
AGATCTTTCCTTATATTAACACCTAGATACTTACAATGATCCCCAAAAGGAACTTTCACCCCTTCAATGCAGTAATTAAAACTGAGAGGACTTTTCCTATTTGTGAAACTCACATCCTGACTTTTAACCCCGTTTATCAACACACCGTCGCCTGCTGTCCATCTCACAACATTATCGAGGTCACGTTGCAGTTGCTCGCAATATTGTAACTTATTTATTACTCTATACAGAATAACATCATCTGCAAAAAGCCTTACCTCTGATTCCACTCCTTTACTCATATCATTTATATATATAAGAAAACAAAGGTCCAATGATACTGCCCTGAGGAATTCCCCTCTTAATTATTACAGGGTCAGATAAAGCGTCGCCTACTCTAATTCTCTGAGATCTACTTTCCAGAAATATAGCAACCCATTCAGTCACTCTTTTTGTCTAGTCCAATTGCACTCATTTTTGCCAGTAGTCTCAGATGATCCACCCTATCAAATGCTTTAGACAGGTCAATCGCAATACAGTCCATTTGACCTCCTGAATCCAAGATATCTGCTATATCGTGCTGGAATCCTACAAGTTGAGCTTCAGTGGAATAACCTTTCCTAAAACCGAACTGCCTTCTATCGAACCAGTTATTAATTTCACAAACATGTCCAATATAATCAGAAAGAATGCCTTCACAAAGCTTACATGCAATGCATGTCAAACTTACTGGCCTGTAATTTTCAGCCTTATGTCTATCACCCTTTCCTTTATACACAGGGGCTACTATAGCAACTCGCCATTCATCTGGTATAGCTCCTTCAACCAAACAATAATCAAATAAGTACTTCAGATATGGTACTATATCCCAACCCAGTGTCTTTAGTATATCCCCAGAAATCTGATCAATTCCAGCCGTTTTTCTAGTTTTCAACTTTTGTATGTTATTGTAAATGTCATCGTTATCATATGTAAATTTTAATACTTCTTTAGCATTAGTCTCCTCCTCTATCTGGACATTATCCTTGTAACCAACAATCTTAGCATACTGCTGGCTGAATACTTCTGCCTTTTGAAGATCCTCACATACACACTCCCCTTGTTCATTAATTATTCCTGGAATGTCCTTCTTGGAACCTATTTCTGCCTTAAAATACCTATACATACCCTTCCATTTATCACTAAAATTTGTATGACTGCCAATTATGCTTGCCATCATGTTATTCTTAGCTACCTTCTTTGCTAGATTCAATTTCGTAGTAAGTTCCTTCAATTTCTCCTTACTTCCACAGCCATTTCTGACTATTTCTTTCCAATCTGCACCTCCTTCTTAGTCTCTTTATTTCTCTATTAAAATAAGGTGGGTCTTTACCATTTCTTAGCACCTTTAAAGGTACAAAGCTGTTTTCACATTCCTCAACAATTGCTTTAAACCCATCCCAGAGTCTGTTTACATTCTTATTTACCGTTTTCCATCGATCATAGTTACTTTTTAAAAACTGCCTCATGCCTGCTTTATCTGCCATATGGTACTGCCTAATAGTCCTACTTTTAAGACCTTCCTTTCTAACACATTTATTTTTAACTACGACAAAAACGCTTCATGATCAGTAATGCCATCTATTACTTCGGTTTCTCTATAGAGCTCATTTGGTTTTATCACCACCATATATAGTATATCTTTCCCTCTGGTTGGTTCCATCACATTCTGAATCAGCTGTCCTTCCCATATTAGCTTATTTGCCATTTGTTGGCCATGCTTCCTGTCGTTCGCATTTCCTTCCCAATTGACATTTGGTAAATTCAGATCCTCCGTTACAATCACATTCCTTTCCATGTCGTTTCCTACATAGCTGATTATCTTATCAAATAATTCTGAATCCGTATCAGCGCTACCCTTTCCCGGTCAGTACACCCCAAAGACATCAAGTTGCCTAGTAACTTTATAGATAAGCCTTACACCTAGAATTTCATGTTTGTCACCTTTAACTTTTGCGTAGCTTACAAATTCTTCTTTCACCAGAATGAACACTCCCCCTCCCACCATTCCTATCCTATCTCTACGATACACTCTCCAGTTCCGTGAGAAAATTTCTGCATCCATTATATCATTTCTCAGCCATGATTCAACTCCTATTACAATATCTGGTAAATATATATCTATTAAATTACGTAATTCTACTCCTTTCTTTACAATACTTCTACAGTTCAGCACTAACATTTTTATGTCATCCCTAATTGACTTCCAGATCTCTGTACCCTTAGCAAGCAAGACTACTTTTAAACATGTACATAACTCGCTAATATAACCCTACAGCCAGTACACTTGAAAATGACAAAATTAAACAAACATTCGTTGGTAAATCACATCAATGCACAACATATTACAAGTAAAACACAAATTACACACGGCAATGAAATAACATTCTCAACAAATACACATTCACCGGCCTAATCCTACTTGAAATACACAATTAAAGGTGTATTTATAACAAAATCATAATTGATAAAAACATTTACTAACACTTTAATTCACTTTTTAATTAGGGTTTTCAACTTCACACCGCACTGACACTCATCAAGTTTATATACACTACTCTCAATTAACTGAAATCCTAACACTACAAGTGCCTCTGTTTGATTCTATAACTTTCAGCCTGCAACATTTTAATGCAGACATCACACTTTTTGCATAATATTCCAATCACTTGCAAACTGGTGTAGCTGGCAATGCAGACCAAAATCCAGTGTTTCGAGGGGAGCTGTCATGTGAACTACTACCTCTAACGCAGGCTCAAACGCATCTAAATTATCAATAATTCCATCATGGATATTTTTATAGACATTACGAGCAAAGTCTTCAAAGAAAATTCACGAAGTTTCGCAGACCTCATCTTCAGTACACCTAATACTTTTGAGATTTCTTTCAGACTCAAGAATTTGTTCCCAGAAACATCGTAAGCGCAACCACTCAATCTCCTATAGAAAACCTTCCCTCTAAACTGTCCGCAATTTGGCAGTAAGCACGTAAGACCAGTTGTATCACTATGGTAAGTGTGTGTGTCAAAGCAGTGTATTTTTCACTTCCTTCTGTTTATGACATGTGCCATATACGTCTATATATATTTGTAAACATGTAAGGAATGAAAGTTTCACGTCATCAGGACCAGTAATTGGACTAGCATCTTCATTTCTGGTATATATAACTCATGGGATGCTGTACATTTCGGACTGACCACCACTTTTGAATTACTTTTAGAAAATTGATTGTGCTATAAGAAAGACTTTAAAGCAATTCCAAACCAGCAACATTCTTACGATCAAAGACTTTACTGCTAATGATACATTCTCTCTGTATTGTTATTGGATACAGAGCCATCCTAGATAAATTTGGAGCCATTTTTAGCAACAATCTCTTCTCTGAATGAAAAAACTGTAAGATCTGAAAATTTGGAGTCAGTAGTTGTATATTTACAGATTGACTCTGTACCAACACCAACACTGACCACTTCACTTAAAACTGCAAATGTCTTATCAACGTTTGGTATAACAAGAGAAGATCGCAGTCCATATCAATAGTTCTGGAGAGTATCTTATTTGATTAGGTACAGAGAGCTCTAACTGTTCCAGGACAAATTTTGTTTTACTAGTTCCCTGCATTAAACTCCTAGTCTAACTCAGGTGCATTTTTTCAAAAGGTTCATCAAAAGGGAAAGTTTCAATGAGACCAATATTATCATCGGAATAACTTGTGAGATGACTTACCAAAGTGTCAAACTTCGTCCATCTGTCTTTACAAACATCAGATTTCAATATAAACCTATAACGCTCTGTAAGCAAACACACATTTTTGTGAAACACTTGAACTGCAAATGAACTTGAAACTTTAAAACTCACTGATGGAACGTTAATAAATGACTCATCATCCACCTTCAAAAACTACACGTAATCTTCCTTCACTATTACAGTGAATGGCTTAAAGCATTTCTGAACTTCACAGATGAACGAGGTAAAATCTGTAATTTTGTCACTTTCACACCACTTACTGAAATAACCTCTAAATACTAAAAACATCACTAACGCATTAAAAATATCTAGATAACCAATAACAGGGAACTGCAACCATATTTAACACACAAACATATTCGGTGGATAATTAAATCGCGAATTCCAGCAACAAGAAACTCAACCAACCTCACACGTGTGTGGTATAAACCAAACAATGTAAACATGGCCCCATACGACAGCTACAGGTGGCCTAATGTGGCAGCCATTTTGTCACGTATCGATATATGCATTCAGGTTGTAGTTGGTTTTGGTTTAACTTCTATAGCTCGGATAAAAAGAGTCAACACTAAGAAAATGTATACCAATAACTCTTAGATAACTTTTGATATTTCACTTCGTAGATCCCACACGCGGTGTTCATCAGTGTACAAACTCCCGAGTATGTGCATGTTTCTGAATTTTTTAGTTTTTATTTTTCGTCGGAAGGAAGCCCAAAAGGCCATAAGGAAGACACCTTTGCAAGATTTCAAATAATATGAAGCAGTATAATCAGCAATATTACAAAAATTCAGAAACAGGTACTGACCTGCCATGGTACATGGGCAATTATAAAATACCCCACTGAGTAAGTGGCTGTGCGGTTTGAGTCACGTAGCTATAAGCTTGCATTCGGGAGATAGTGGGTTCAATTCCCGCTGTCGGCAGCTCTGAAGATGGTCTTCCGTGGTTTCCCATTTCCACACCAGGTTGTACCTTAATTAAGGCCACGGTTGCTTCCTTCCCATTCCTAGCCCTATCCTATGCCATCGTCGCCACAATATATCTGTGTCTGTGCGACGTAAAGTAGATTGTAAAAAAAACACCCACGGCCAGAGGGGCTAGTTCTTGTACATGAATAATGTACGTGGTGTACAGCATATTGTCACTGGTAACACATTTACAGCTGGGGGTTGGGGGGGGGCAGTATTTGTAAATGACCCATGGCATTTTGTTACCGGAAAATCCTTGTGCGAGAGTGATTATAACAGCGATACTGACAGGCCATAAAAATATAATAAAAGTCTTACGACAATAAGATAATAAACCATACTTATCATAAAAGTTATCAAAGTTCCACCTCTGATAAAGTTGTTTTACTCAGTCTAATAGTGCGTCGGAGACAATAAGCTAAGGACACTCTTCATTTAAACAACAATTCCTGATTAGGCTGTAGTTGTCTTGGCAGCGGTTGCCTAGTCAAGTTCTTCCAGACGGCGCCCTTCGACTGCTGGAGTGCCAGTGAAGTCTATTGACACGAATCTTATACACTCAGCACAAAAATTAGGGGAACAGGTTTTAATGCTGTGTAGAATCTCGATATATGAATTTGTGAAAAGAAACTCATGTTGGCGAAGGAACTGCATGCTTTATTTAATTAACAACAACAACAACAAAACCATTGCCATTGCAGTTAGCCATTCACCACAATTCGCAACACAACAGATGAGCTACCACAATCACAATGTAAAGTTCTTGCTGAACACACTGCATATCCGAGCGACAGTTGTCTAATACCGTGTTGCACCTCCCCTAGCTTCAATTACAGCTGCATACCTGCGTGGCATGCTGTGTATGTAACGTCGGATGTCTGTAGAATGGCGTCCCACTCCTCAACCAGTGCTGCACTGAGGTCGTGTAATGTTTGTGGAACATTTTCGCGCTGCCGAATCTGTCTCTGCAATACATCCCATAAGTGCTCCAGTGTATTTGGGTCGGGGCTCCTTGCAGGCCATTCCATGACAGAGATGTGCAATCGTTGGAGATGATCTCTAGTGTCTCGTACAGTATGGGCTATCGCATTATCATGCATCAGCAAGAAATCAGGCCCTACACCAAGAGCAGTAGGGTCGTTCACGATGTCCCTGATTTACACCGCAACATTCAGACTGCATGTACCATCACAAGATCCATACGATTATCAATCATGATCCCCACCCACACCATCACCAGCATGCCTGTCCACTTCCTGCATAACACCTTCAACGAATCCCTGTCCTCGTCGCCTCCACGCGCGTTGACGGCCATCCGGTCAATGTAAGGTAAACCTGGATTCATCTGTAAATATTGCCTGAGGCCAGTGTCTCAGTTGCCAGTTCTCTGGAAAATGCAAGACGAGTTCAACAGTGTTCCCTAGTGACGGGGGTAACACGAGCAGGTTCTCTTAATCTATTACTTATAGTCTGAACGCACGCTGAACACCAGAGGCTCTTGTACGCTCACTTTGCAGTTCCCTGGCACTGCTGGAGGGCCGGCGTAGTGCTGATAACCGTAGAAATCTGTCTTGGGGGAGCAGTACCTTTCCGTTTGTGGCTTTGTCCATGGCGTCTAACATACCCTCCTTTCTCCGCATAACGATGCCACAGTCTGTGTACAACGGATGGAGACAGTGATGTCGTTAGCAACATACCGCATTGTTCTCCCTTCTCGACGTAGGGCAACAGCTCGGGACACTTCCGCTTCGCGTAGATGCCTCATGCTGACTGTCTCATACTCGAATAAAGCGTATCAACGTCACCAATAGTGTGGCGAGAGTGGTTCGTGTACTGCGGACTACTTTGTATCGAGACCCGACGGAACTGGAAGTATGTTCAGGTTAAATAGGGTAACCTCTACGCAATTAAAACACCGTGACTGCGTTACTATGGTGTGTAGCAATTCGTATAAACCTGTACATGTTTCATGCTCCACGACCAACTTTCACAGCATGCCAACCATTTGTTCCCCTAATTCTTGTGCCGAGCGTACTTAGCTTTTACCCTAAATGCAGACCAACTGTCTCGAGATTCCGATCGACCTTCAAAATGAGGGCCACCCTTACTTTATTTTGTACAGTTCATGAGCGGTAGGGCGACCCATTCCATTTAGAGTTAGGGATGGTTGTAGGAGTATGGAGAGAAGAGCAGCTTACTAGGAAATTGAATTTAGCGAAAAGAAGTCAGCTAAGGATAACATAATGGCAAACATACTTGGCAGCCATATGAATTTTAGGGAGCAATGGAAGGATGTACAGATACTTTAAAAGGCAAGAACAGGTTCTAGGAAGAACATTCCAGGGATCATTAATGAACAAGGGGAGTGTGTATGTGAGGACTTACAGAAGGCAGTAGTCTAGACAGCAGAATGTAAAGTCAGTTTCGTATAAGGATGTCAAGCTAGAGGAGGCGACTAATACCGGCGAATTTCAAAAAATACCACAAAGGTTAAAAGCTACAAAGGCAGCTGGAATTGGTAAAATTCCTGGGGATATATTAAAAGCTATGTGTTAAGATTAATGCCATATCTGAAATACTTATTTGATTATTGTTTGGATGAAGGAGCGATGCCAAATGAAAGAGTTGCAATAGTAGCCCCAATGTACAAGGGAAAGGGTGACAAAGTTGATAATTACAGACCAGTCAGCATGACGTGTTGTTTGTAAGCTCTGGGAAAGTATTCTTACTGATTAATTATGCACGTTTGCAAAATAATTACCGACTGGTTTGATAGAAGGCAGTTCGGATTTAGGAAAATGGCCAGTACGTAGCGCAGAGTTGAGACCAAGGTAGTCAGAAATGCTAGAGATTTGCGGGTAAGAATTCCTAGTACTACATTCGGAATCAAGTCATATCCAGGAGCTTTCTTTCGTGGCTTTCTTTTGATGAGTTCGCATAGTTCACATGGTGAAACACAGTTTATCGGGAGCTCTGCTGTTTTAAATGGTAAGCTGGTTGGTTCCTCTATGTGAGCTGTAAAATTCAAGATCCATCGTGGGGTTTGCTGAAACTTTTTATGCCAACTGGCCGCAAAGACATTTGCTTTCTCGTTATTACTATTAAAATTTATATCGCCAACGTTTAGTGGTTGGTTCTTGAAGAATCTGTTTCGTAGTCTTCCAATGATTTGGATCTGCAGGGGTGATGGGTCACATGTATTTGATAATTATGAATTCGCAGTTGATCTAGTTCACGTTTCACTTTTCGAATAAGCTGATTTAGACGTGAACGTTGCCATGGTTGACGATGTGTAGTCCAAAGACGATGTATTTTATTTTTATTTTTGATGAGATTAATTATATACGCCGGCTGTTGCCGTTGGGTTGTACTCTGTGGTGGAAACTACTTCATAATCGCAGCACTGACCGAGGAATGTATTGATCCAGTAAGATGTTTATTGCTTGATCTATATCTCATTAAGTTTGTAAATGACTAGACATCTGTAGAAAATGATCCAAGTTTATCCCGAAATATTGCCCAGTCAATTGGGCCAGTTATGAATCGAGGTCGTGGAGTGATCAGCTGGAGGCTAGAACAAAAGGAGACTATAACTGGGCAATGATATGAATCCAATTCATAAAGTACTTGCATTTGCACAGTAAAAGTAAGATGCTTAACAAGTGCTCCACCAAGGATATCTGGTCTTTCATTGGGGTTATGAGAATAATATGGGTTCTTCGAGTGCTAAGAGTAATTGCATTACGTTCTGTGGCATCTAAGAGACGGCTGTCATTTGGGTTCGGAGCTATACAACCCCAGGCCTTACGTTCACAGTTGAGATCGCCTAAAAGCACAGGAGCTTTATTCTGAACGAATAATCTTAATGTAATGGCGATTGGGTTGAGCCTTATTTTTTGCTCGTTTATATGGTGTTATGACGATGACGTCTGGGTTGTTGCGTAGCTGAATTCTAATACACTACATGTGGCTGGGTAGGTCAGGTAGGAATACAGAGTGGTGGTGTACACGGCCTGACGCAACTCTTGCTGATATATCTCATACTCTATTTTATAAATCGGAATCTTGAATTTATCATCAGATTGTCAATGTGTTTCACTGACATATGTTTACTGTGTCGGGATAGGAAAGGCGGGCTAGTTCACTCGGATGTCAGCTGCGTTCCAGTTTAAGAACGTTAGGTGAGAAAGGCGTTGATCATCGACTGCCATGACGCTCCTATAGTTACTGACATAGTAAAAAAGGCCGCCTTTATAAGGAGTGTACAATAGACGAAGTGAATGAAATTAAAAGCGGGAATTTTATTTCTACGCCAACTTCAAATGAATAAATTTTGTTTACGTTTGTTGCCATGTTACCATCTTCGTGTGGACATCTGCATAAAAGCGACTGTTTTCTTTAATGATTTCTTAAGAAATAGGATTACAGATATCGATCAAAAACTATAATTTAAGTATAATATATTTCCCTACGGATTTTTGCAATTACAGTAAGTAAAATGTTCAAATATTGCTGGGATAATAATTATGGTTCATTTATTTAACACCTCACAGTTATTGATATGATACGTCAATAAAAGTTACGGTGTCAACTACTGTATCGGCGGTATTTTTTCCATAAAAATTGTTCTGAATTATAGGCCTACATCTTAGCGCATGCTCCTACATAGGCCTACTATTACCTAAGATCTATATTAATTTCATGAAAGCTCCCCTGATCATTTGAGACGTGATTGTTATTTAACAGAATTCATTAGACATTATGTCAAAGAAATAGTACACTTCTGAAGCCTTTTGTGCAACTGTGAAAGCTGTAAATAACAGCATGCCAACAGGGGCAGCAGCCTCCAAGTACGGGATACCATAAACGACAATTCACAGACTAAGCGACAAATTTACAAAGCCTCAGCATGACCCTTCACCAGTTCTGACAGGAGCAGATTAGGAGACACTTGTAACGTACGATCGTGGACAGATTAATTCATCTAGATAACTGAACATTCATATAGTGTTTAGTAACGAGTTTACAGTTCCAGTGAAGCTTTCCAGTCTTTCAGATGGATTCCAGAATGTGTGCAAAAGGGATTCCTATTGTGCAATGAAGATATACAAAGCAGTCTGCAAGAATTCTCAAAACAAAATTCTCAGGCAAATCATTTTAAAGGCAAATATTCCAGCAGCGGCTGGTCAGTACTGCTAGTGAATGGCCAGGGAAATAATAATTGCTACGAGAAATGCCAATTCCTTACTTGAATACTTAGAATAAAAATCCCTCAGTGAGTCGCGAGTAACTTCTAAAATTCATTTCAGGCTTTTATGTGGCGACCCCATCGTACTAATAGCCTATATCTGCTTCATACATTCCATCCCTGACCCGGTCAATGACTGGAAAACAGGTTGTAGGTTTTCATTTTCATTTCATCCAGAGATAACAGAATGAATGAGTTAGTCACATCTTCCATTTCTTGCGCGGCTGAAACTGAGACTATGAAGAAATAGTTTTCTGAAATCCAACGATGCTCTAAAGCTGAGAATGCGACATACTGTATATATTATACGATCCAGCACGTGTATTCAATGGACACGAGACAAACTTTCAACTTTATCTTAAGACGAAAAATGTTATTTTTATGAAGGGAGCAAGAAATGTCTACGTAATTGATCAGGGCGTAGCTAAATCCTCCGTAACATTAACGTCTACCTTCTCAGCTGCCGGAGAATTAACTCCACCGGTGATTATATATATATCCCTACAAACGCCTTCCTGTGGAAATAGTGCGATCTGTTTGCGGATGGGTGGGGTACTGGAGACACATCCTTTTTCGGATGGACTTAAAACACGACTCGCATTTCGGTTGAGTTAGCTGTGTTCGGAGCTGAAGATCATTCTGACTGCCCTCTATCCCAATGCAACCAGGATCTTGCAGCAGAAATCTATCCATGAAGTGGGGGAGGAGAGCTTCTGTGTTAGAATGCCGAAGGAGAAATCCTTCTCAAGCATTAAACTGAGAAGTATTTCCACGAGTTCTCCAGAGTGCGGTACAAATGTATATTCGGTCTGAATCATTGGTAAATGGTTTCAGAGCATGCGGCCTGTATGCAGGGAACAATAAGGCAATATATTACAGTAAGTGTCTGGGAGCCAAAACGGGACCAAATTAGCACTGATCCAGCAAAACTGGGCCTCTACATGGAAAGACACTGGAAGGTGTTTTAACATACTCCAGATTTCAGGAACTAATTGGACGCAAACTGATCACAAAATTTGGCAGCGCAGTACAAAAAACATTAAGTGAGAAAATGCAGAAGCGTAAACTGAACAGAATGTGGACAGAAATTCCTCTGTTGACAGTCCCAAGTGAAGATCCAACTGACCAAGAAAATTCAGCAGGAAGAGAAGACTGAACATGAATCTCAGCTAGGTTTTGCATTTCCTATAATATCGGAAGGAAATTCAGCACTAGATGAAACTGAGCCACCAAAGTTATGTAGCATATCAAATGCAAATGGTGTGAATGATATCCCTTCCACTTCTACAACAATAGGGACTTCGAAAAAGAAAAATGAAAATGAATTTTCTCTAGCAAATGTGGCCAGAAACGCCAAAGAGAAAAGGGAAGAGAAATATAGAAAGAATGCAATTTGTGGTAACACCTGAAACCTGAAAGAAAATGACAGAGGGGGAAGTTTGAGAAGGCTGCGATAAAAGAAGGACAAAATTCAAAGAGAGACAGAACGAAGAGAAGAAAAAAGGAACAGGGGCAGAAGAATGGAGTGCAAAAGAATGTAAAGAATCTTAAGAAGGTTAACATCAATAGACATGAATGTTCGAAAACAACAAATTAAAACATTCAAGATATGTAATGCAAATACTGCTCAGCAAGTCACAAGGAGATAGCTCTTACACGCGGAAAACAGCGACTAGAACACGAACAATAATACCGACAAAAATTCAGATAATGAACTGGAAGTCTGGAAGGATTGTGCTTACATGCGTTACGAGAGTGAAAAATGACAATGAGAAAGTTTCTCATGTTAATTGCCTTCCGAAACTTAGATGATCCCACTTACTGCGTTCACTGCCTGGAAGTCATGAATGAAATTATGTGAACTGCATATGCCTAAACCAAACCAAACCAAACCAAACCCCATGGTACAAGGGCCCCGTAGGGCCATGGTCTACCAAGCGACCCCTGCTGAGCCCGAAGGCCAGTAGATTACGAGGTGGCGTGTGTGGTCGGCACGAGGAATCCTCTCGGCCGTTGTATTTTAATTTCCAGACCGGGACCGCTATCTCACCGTCAAATAGTTCAATTGTAATCACCTAAGCTGAACGGACCTCGAACCAGCTCTCGAAGTAAAAATCCCTAACCTGGCCGAGAAACGAACGCGGGCAAGAGGCAGGTATGCTATCTCAACACTGTACAGTCCTACGTAGCCTGATAAACTGATACAACAATTTAATTTTTGTTCCTTCATCAGCTGCACATGCTAGTACTAGTATTTATTTTGATTTATAGTTTTTATCATCAAAAGATACTGTCCCCAGAATTAGTTAAGATTAATCATTTAGACCTACAGTCTAACATCACAAAAGTGAAAAACCTTTAGAAAAGTAGAGAGTGACAACTGTTATTAGTGTCAACAATTATGACAATGTGTCAATAATTATATTGAGTATTTTTCAATTAATAATTAAGAATCACTTGAAGAGTGAAAACACTTATTTGTTCGAAATCAAGCATTTCAACCTTCTAAAAGGTGGAAAATAATACGAGGCTTTAGGCGTCAATAACTATACGTCTTACCTTATATAAGGAGCTAGGAATGAACGAAGAGCGTTAAGGATTGTGGTTACGAGATCATTCTGAGGATTATCTTGATTAGGGATAGGCTGAGTTTGTTGGGTTTCTGTCCTGAGTGTTCGAATAGAGTGGGCGAACTGTGTGTACTGACGTAGGCTTGGTTTTCGCGTACTGGCTGTGTTGAAAAGCGAGGGGAACTGGCCTAAGGCTGATACAGTGGGAGCCGTGTATTTGGCTCTTCTTAAGATACTCGACGAGCAGGCCAGTGGTGGGAACTGGTCTGGCGCCGATACGGGCGGAGCAGATCGTCGCCTTGCTGTAGTATGCCGCTGCTGTTGATATGTGGCTACAGAGAGTTACGGTGTTGAAGTTGTTTAGAATCACAGTATGTGCCTCGTCTCGTAAGGGTGGCTGGCGGGATATCAATCTGCTATTGGCCAGTGATTGAATGTCTTGATGAACTTGAAGCTGAGGGCCTCAACTGAAATTTTTGAACACGCGGATGGGGGCACTTATTCGACGCAGATCGGGCGGTGCAATTCCAGCTAGCAGCGGGAGCAAATGCACTGGCGAAAAAAATATCCAAACACCAAGAAGGAGTTGTGCTAGATTAACGAACGTTGGTAGGCGTGTTTATACACCCGAAAGATGACGTTGCTTCAAATTTCCCGTAAATCGCATTGACGTGGCGCTACTAGTGGCCCCGTGACGTTGCACATCAGGTTTGCTTTAAATACGGGCTGTACCGTGCGAGAGCGTTAGTTACCTGTGAGACTGGACGGAGTGACTGTGAGTGGGTCAAGAATGCCTTTACGACGACGAAGAGGCCAGTATCAACAGCTCACTGCGGTTGAACGAGGCCGTATAATAGGGCTACGTTGAGGTAGATTTTCCTTCCGAGCGTCCCCGTGGCACCGCCGAAAGGGAGGACGCCGTATTCGGCGTATAGCTGTGGCGCAGTGGACTGTGCCTGCAGCAGTAATTTGAGCGGCAGTTGGCACCACAGTAACGCAACGAACTGTTCGAATTATGTTACTTTAAGGACAGCTCCGAGCCAGAAGCCCAAACCACCGCCGTCTGCGACTTCAGTGGTGTCAAGCGAGAGCTCATTGGAGGATGGAGTGGCGGTCCGTTGTGTTTTCCGATGAAAGCTGGTTCTGCTTTTTCGCCAGTGATCGCCGTGTGTTGGTTAGGAGGAGGCCAGGTGAGCGCCTGAATTCCACCTGTCTGCGGAGTCGACACACTGGACCTACACCGGGAGTTCTGGTCTGGGGAGCAATTTCCTATGACAGCAGGAGCACTCTCGTGGGTATCCCACGCACCCTGACTGCAGATGTGTAGGTCCGTCTGATGATTCGACATGTGCTGTCATTCATGAACAGCATTCTCGGGGGTGTTTTCCAACAGGATAATGCACGCTCCTATACTGCTGTTGTAACCCAACATGCTCTACAGAGTGTCGACATGTTGCCTTGGCCTGCTCGATCCCCCGATCTGTCCCCAATCGAGCACGTATGGGACATCACTGAACGACAACTCCAGCGTCATCCACAACCAGCATTATCTGACCCTGTATTGACCAACCAAGTGCAACAGGCATGGAACTCCATTCCGTAAGCTGACATCCGGCACCTGCACGACACACTGCATGCACGTTTGCATGCCTGCATTCAACAGCCACGCGACTACACTGTTTATTAATGGACCGGCATGGCACATTTGCGATAGCTTTTCTCGCGCGGATATTAACTTTTAGTATTGTAGCCTTAATCAATTAAATATGCTACCTCGACAAATATATTGCCAAAATTTTCGTATTCTACATTCCTTATTTCATGGTGTTTGGATATTTTTCCGCCAGTGTATATTGGAGTGGATATTATAGTGCCATGATCAAGGGCATAGTGGTGTTAAGCTGTGTATCGACGGGTCTCGTGTGGGGACTTAAATAGGTACACAATTTTCTGCGCATAATCCCGAAGCTGAACAGCGTAGGATGTTCGCAGAAGATCGCCATATACTTCCACATATTATTTTTGCAATATATTCTCCAGTTTTGGGCTTCTTGGCCATATTCATAAAGAGTTTCTTAAAGGACAAAGTACGGCCAAAAGAGACCCCAAGACATGTCGGGAACATGTTGAATCTCAAAGAAGGTGTCGTGAAGATCCGTGACAGCTAGCTTTTTGTTCAAGTGGAAGGACGAAGCCAGTAATGTTTGCGGTAGGATTAAGCCACTATTCCTAGACTGATAAGATCATATTCCACGGTTTCATCAATCTGATGCACTTGGTAATACTGTACTGCTATTGCAATAACGACAATACAACCAAAAAACCTTTCCACGTCATATACAGAACTTTGAGACAATCTGTTCAATTTGTTCCTTCGTGTCTTCGTACCACGTTAAAACGATAAGGCATATGTTTATGAAATTCGGCATTTATTTTACAATCGTGTAAACTCAGGTGCTAGGCTAACCATCATTACGATATTAAAAGGAAAAAGGTAGGCTAAGAAGAGGGAGTTAAATGGTTTCTTGAAATTGGTCAAAGTAATTTAGATTTTAAAAATTAAACTCACTTTAAATTTGAAAATTTCATGCTATGTATATTTTTTTGGCAGAGCCAATCCTGACTGTGTTTAACTGGGAATAGTCTAAGAAATGGTACCACTATCTGTTTTGAACTTTTGATCGTGGGTCCCAATGACTGATACCACCACTAATCCTCAGAGGAAGCCCCTTGAACTAATCAACAATAACATTTCACTGACTATTGTTAACTGACGTGGGCTCAGTCTCACCTCAGCTAGACGGCATTACTGCTGCAATTCTATACAAACTAACCCGTCAACGACATGTTTGGCAGCATTTCTGTTGGACAAAATGCATTTGATGAAGGTCGTTTCACAACTTCAGATCAATGCACAATAAGGAGTCAACGTGTAGCAAACTGGTATTCCGTTTGATAATGTTACCTAAGTCGACGATTGATTTACTACATTTAGGAGTTAGGGACCTCTTATTTACCGTGTGTGCCATAAGAATTCTCCCTGAATCTGTACTACTGTGCAGACGTTAGCTACCACTAAACGTGGGTTGCCCCTTTTCAATGGTTGGTTTAGTGAACATCAAGCCTTAAGCGTTTAGAGCTACAGCCAATAACCAACGAAGCCTGCTGTGTTGTCAGTGCTGCTTTACAAACTATTGCCCTGGCCTCTGCTACTGTTAATATTCAACACCTGATCAGTGGAGATCGTAGCCTAAGGCTCAGCAAATTAAAGTCCTTAACAAATCAAAGTCGGGCTTTGTGGCTAAATGAATAGAATGCTTGCATTTACTCCGATGGCCTCGGTTCAATTCTCAGAATCAACCCCTTCGTACTATTAATTTCCCTGGCTTGGGGACTGGGTGTTTATGACGTCAACGCCAATCATTTCATACTCATTAGGTCACCACCAAGCTTATACAGATGTCATGCACTACTATTATTATTATTATTATTATTATTATTATTATTATTATTATTATTAAATAATTTTTTTGAAATTTGAAGCATCCCCAGCGATCGTGCACGTCGTTTACTGGTTTAATAGCATCCTCGAGAGACCAGTAGTGGTGTCCAACCCATGACCACGGGTTCGAATTCAACCAACCAAAGAGAGCACTAAACCTGAAAGAGTGCATTTCAGTTCAGCAGATCTACCTATAAAAAATAAAACAGCCGGGCTGAGTGGTTCAGACGGTTAAGGCGCTGGCCTTCTAACCCCAGCTTGGCAGGTTCGATCCTGGCTCAGTCCGGTGGTATTTGAAGGTGCTCAAATACAGCCCCCGTGTCGGTAGATTTACTGGCACGTAAAAGAACTCCTGCGGGACTACATTCCGGCACCTCGGCGTCTCTGAAGACCTTAAAAAGTAGTTAGTGGGTCGTAAAACAAATAACATTATTATTATAAAAATAAAACTATATTACTCCTATAACAACAGTCCTGCAGTGCCTTCCTACAAGGATGTAGAAGGAAGCGGATATATAATTAAGTCAGATGTATGAGGTGAGGGAGTATATACGATGAGACACGCTTGGTTGGTAGTTAGCGGCGATCTGAAGGAGCGAAGCCTTTGCCCACTTACCGCCCTCGGTCCCCGCGCCTATAGGACATACGGCAGCAAGCCGCGTGAGGTAAGTCGAGTGGAGAGGGACGCAGAGTCTCAGATGCCTTGCTCTCAGAAACACCTGCGAAGTTGTTTCCTCATTACTTGTAAATGGAACAATGTGTCAGATGCTTACATTATAATGTGCTTTAGATCTCCATCGTTCTCATTTCAGGTTCGGGCTTCACCGATTGCCTTGATAGCCCTCAGTATACGCCACTGCTACTCTGGCGTCTTTTCTTGCACTTTAATTTTGTCGGCGAGGTTTGAGAAGGAAGTGGCAATAGCATTGGCCAATGTATTGTTGTCGAGTTAAAATGGGAAGCCATCTAAAAACCATCGTAAGCATGGATAAAGTTCGAGTCCCGTATTCAGACTTGAAAAGCCAGCACCCACAAATGATGGGCTAACCCAATCTGTTCCCCGTCCCCTTAACAGTGTACTAAACTCCATTTCGGCTTCAAATACCGACAGCTTTAATTTTGCGTCTGTGATCAGATCAGATTTTACATAACTATGAGAAACTCACACTTTCCCCGTGTTCGTTATTATTATAACACAATAGCTGAGCATTAACTCCATCACAACAGAAGTTCACACAATTTTCGTTATCAGTGCCAGTGAGACTGGATTACTGGGGGCATCCGCTATACACAACATTCTATGCATAAGAGTAGGAACGACTGAAGGTTAATACAGACGTGATCATCATCTAGGTCGTCTGCCCCCTAATGATAGGAGGTAAAAGGAAATTTAATAATAATTAACATTTTAAAATGTATCACTGACTACAATTTAAAATAATCAGTGGATCTAATTCGCAATGAGTTATTTTCCTATAAAATATAAAAATAGATTAAAATAGAATAAGTGAAGTGAAATCATTTATCATTCAAATTAAAAGTATAAGAAACACAAAATACAACGACTAACTAAAATAGATTCAATAGAATAAAACGTAGTTAAAAATAAAAGAAAAATTAAAAACCAAATAGAAAATACACTTTTATACATGGTAAAAATAGATAACTATCCCTCATAAAACGGATGACGAGGGAGATGGTACTCGGAAGTTTTAGACTACGGCGCAGATTGGCCAGGCCCACACACTCTAAGGATGTGTACCACGGTAAGATGACCGCCACCAAGTACACACCGGGGGAGGGCTTCTCCCTTCAGTAAATAGGAGTGAGTTGCTATACCGTAGCAAATCCAAAAACGACATAATACCACTGCTTCTCTCCGTGAAAATCGAAGCGAAGTCTTAGATACATTCGCAGTTCCTTTAATCCTCCTCAGCTTATTTGAAAGAGGAGTGGCCTGCCACTCCAGCTCCCAATGGGACATCACCAAATGTCTCAGCTGAGAACGAATATCACTTTGCTGTAACCTTGTAAGGCAACGGAGACAGTGTAATCGCCTCCTTCGCAGCCCTATCAACTAACTAGTTTCCCACTACACCCATGTGGCTTGGGAGCCAAAAAACGTGATTATGGTGCAAGCATTCCAACACCTGGATCCGAGGCACCACAGGGTGCCCCGGGGAACAAGCATCAATAGATAGTAACAAGCTCAAGGAGTCTGTACACAGTAGAAAATGCAGATGTTCAATGGACAGCGCGTGAAACACGCTACAGGTTTCTGGAAGAGGAAAGAGAAACCGCTAATTATCAACAACGAACGCATAGCCTACTTTCGCTTCTACCCTCGAACCATTCGTGTAAGTAACTAATGAACCTGGATAACGGCCAGTAACGTACTGGAAGAGCCTCCGATAAATGCAGGAGTCCGTTTCACCTTAGGCCCAGTATGCAGATCCAGGATGATTTCAAGTCGTCAAACTAACCACGGAGGCATCTTACTTGGTCGTCTAACAAAGCAAGAACTAAAGGTACATCAAACGATCTGTAAATGTTATCCAAGCGTATACCAACCGGCTGCGTTGTTCGTGGATAAGCAGCGTACAGCGACGGTTTGCATTGTTGAATACGCAAGGATAGCTTGGGTGAAGTGGCATCTGTCGCATACCTGCAGCATAGGACAATAGTATTTGTTGGCGCTTCAGGTGTTAAAGGAGGCACACAATATTCAGCGAAGGGGCTAGCAATGGGACTTGCACGGAATGCTCCTGCTGCCATCCTAACTCCTCAAATGGAACGGCACAAATTCATACAGCTGGCCTAAAAGTTCAACTGCGTACAAGTTCAAATATGTAAGTATTTTCAAAATCGGACAGTTACCTTTTGAGATATCAATAATAACAGCATTCGCGGTTTTGCATGCCGCATCAGACAGCGTACAGTCGGGCAAGGACATACAGTATTGACGCGCGAACAGTTTCCTGGGTGCGATCCCAGCCACAGAATGGATACCAGGCATGTAAGCATATCGTACACATGTGATGGGTCTGCAAAGTGTATTTGACAGGCGAACTCATGACAGGACAGGGAGGGTTGATGTTTTTAAATGGAATAAAATAATTACTTTAACTTCTAAGGAACATAACGAAAGCTATAAATGTCACTGGTTTGAGTGTACAGAACATATTAATTTATGAATTGAGAACTAAACATAACACAGGACACCTGAAGAGCTCCTTCTAGAAAAACAAATGAATAATGTCCCAAGTAGACTTCACTGGAAATGGTCCTAAGGGCGTGGGGACGGGAACATAACGTCTTCTCAGTGTAACTGTTATGACGCTGACCTGTTACACATGGATTTCAAAACAAAACAAAAAACTTTAATCTCCCTTCCCCGTTGTGTGTCCGCCAGTCATACAATAACGTTGCACACCCGGGGTATGTTACGGTACATCACATTATGTGTACGATAGTTGACAGTACAAGCCGGGTAACCATTCTGTGACTGGACTAAGTGGTATGTTCCGAGCTGTCAGGGGAGAAATGGCGTGGAATGACATCAGTAGACGAATAAGTTTGAGTGGTGTCTTTAAAAGTAAGAAAGATCACAATATGAAGATAAAGTTGGAATTCAAGAGGACAAATTGGGGCAAATATTCGTTTATAGGAAGGGGAGTTAGGGATTGAAATAACCTACCAAGGGAGATGTTCAATATATTTACAATTTTTTGCAATCATTTAAGTAAAAGTTAGGAAAACAACAGAGAGAATCTGCCACCTGGGCGACTGCCCTAAATGCAGATCAGTAGTGATTGATTGATTGACTGAGTGAGTGAATCAATGCCAGAAAACAGCTTGCGTGGCAATACGTCCTTGGCCGACCCCACGCTGTGATGCGACACGCAAAATCCCAAAGTGACTGTCCGATTTTGAAAATACTTACATATTTGAACTCGTACGCAGTTGAACTTTTAGGCCAGCTGTATGTATCCGTGCCGTTCTATTTAAAAATATGGACTTTGTATCAATATCTCGGTTATTAATCACCCCATGAGAATAAGTAGCACATTTTACAAGTCCCTTGGTATAATTTGCGAATATGAAAACAGAACGCCGACATCTTTAATGGTTTAGACGTTATTTACGTGTAACATCTTAGGTGAATAACCCTGTATAGTGGTACTAATCACAGGTACTGTAAAACTCACCCTGATTCACACACTGTCGCTACTAATCACAAACCTATTGTGTACCTAACATAGTGGTACTACGCGCAAGTAAAGGCGACCCATGGTGTTCCCCGCGTGGTGGTACTAATTATAGGTAGTTTCATGGTTCTAATTCGATCATCCCTGGGTCGCCCCTTGTAGTCGCCTCTTATACGACGGGCAGGGGATACCGTGGGTGTATTCTTCGCCTGCGTTCCCCATCCATAGGGAGATGTGTGTTTGGTCCGCGAGAGCTATTTTATTTCACTCAAGTCCGCCGGCAAGCCTGTTAGGACCCCCTATCCACCACCTGGGACGCGTCACGTGGGAGTATCACCTCTCCCCCCTGCTACGCCAGCGTAGTAGGTTCGTGGAAGGGCAGTTAGTTCACTCGCTCGGGAGCGTGCACACTTCCGCTCCATGAGCACACATGTACCACACACAGAATGATTCGAACAACGAGATCCCATGTGTCCGAATCTTTTGCATTGATAGCACTGCATTTGAGGCGGGATGTACGGCCTCACATCACAACCAAAGGTTGTAACCTGGACTTTCTCTGGCAACATTAACAATTTGAAGGAGACAATGAACGCACCAGTGGAAACGTCTTGACCGTTAACTTCGCGCGTAATGCGCCGGACGAGTGTCACGCCACGGTGCTGCATGTCTTCCATCAACTCATCGTCAGTGTTCAAGATGAGATCGCGCTGGAAGATGACTCCACGAACCAGAGTCAAGGACTTGAGTTCTACCATTCTGACGGGGATTTCGCCAAAGCGGTCACACTTGAACAACTGATCAGCCTGAGCTACAGTGCGCGTCTTCAATAACAAGATACCGTTGCACATCTATATATATAAAATAACTTGTCCTGACTGACTGACTGACTGACTGACTGACTGATTCATCATCGCAGAGCCAAAACTACTGGACGTAAAGAAATGAAATTTTGGGGATATATTCATATTAAGATGTAGGTGCTCGCTAAGAGAGGATTTTTGGATATTCCTTCGCTAAGGGGGTAAAAAGAGGGGTGAAATTTTAAAATGAGTGTGTCTATATCTCGAAAGTTTAAAAGTTTACAGATGTAAAAATTGGTATTTAGAATCTTCTTTAAAAATAAGGAAACACGTATTTTTTTGTTTTCAGAAAATCCCAATAGGAGGGGTGAAAAGGGGTGAAAATGAGGAAAATGGGTTGAATGCCCTTAATCAGGATACCAGTACTTATATCTCAGAAACTGAAGATATTACAGACCTGAAAATTGGTAATTTTGATCTCTTTTAAAAATAAAGAAACACGTATTTTTTTTTGTTTTTGGAAATTCCAATTAATGGGAGGG
Organism: Anabrus simplex; assembly: GCF_040414725.1. Taxonomy (NCBI): domain Eukaryota; kingdom Metazoa; phylum Arthropoda; class Insecta; order Orthoptera; family Tettigoniidae; genus Anabrus; species Anabrus simplex. The sequence goes on along the minus strand of NC_090266.1, from coordinate 340,236,992 downwards.
TGAAAAGGGGGTGAATTTTTAAAATGAGTGAATCTATATCTCCAAACTTTTAAAGTTTGCAGATGTAAAAATTGGTATTTAGAATCTTCATTAAACATAAAGAAACAAGTATTTTTTTGTTTTCGGAAAATCGCAATAGGAGGGGTGAAAAGGGGTGAAAAAGGGGTTGTATGCCTTTGATGAGGCTACTTATATTTCAGAAATTGAGGATATTACAGACCTGAAAATTGGTGTTTGGGATCTCCTTTAAAAATAAAGAAACACGTATTTTTTTGTTTTTGGAAAATCCAGTTAATGGGGGGATGAAAAGGGGGTGATTTTTTAAAATGAGTGTATCTATATCTCAAAACTGTTACAGTTTATAGATGTAAAAATTGGTATTTAGAATCTCCTTTAAAAATAAAGAAACAGGTATTCTTTTGTTTTCGGAAAATCCCAATAGGAAGGGTGTAAAAGGGTGAATAATGGGTTGAATGCCTTTAATGAGGCTACTTATATTTCAGAACCTGAAGATATTACAGACCTGAAAATTGGTATTTGGGATCTACTTTAAATATAAAGAAACACGTATTTTTTCGTTTTTGGAAAATCAAAATATTGAGGGGTGAAAAGGGGGGTGAATTTTTTAAAATGAATGTGTCCACATCTTAAAACTTTAAAATTTACATATGTAAAAATTGGTAGTTAGAATCTCCTCTAAAAATAAAAGAACACGTATTTTTTTGTTTCCTGTAAATCCCAATAGGAGGGGTGTAAAAGGGTGAAAAATGGGTTGAATGCCTTTAATGAGGATACATATATCTCAGAAACGGAAGATATTACAGAACTGAAAATTTGTATATGGGATCTCCTTTAAAAATAAAGAAACACGTATTTTTTTAGTTTTTGGAAAATCCTATTAATGGCGGTTAAACAGAAGTGACAAATTGGGGTGAATTTTTGAAAGATTATCTTGGAAACGTAAAATGTTACAGACGTAAAAAGTGGGTGTTTGGAATCTCCTGTAAATGTAAAGAAACATAGGTGATTTGTTTTTGGAAACTCCATTTAAGGGGAACCCAAAAAGGGTGAAATTTTAAAATGAGAGTTTTTACAGTATATCTAAAAAAACTTAACGTTACAGAAGTGAAAAATGGTATTTTCATCTCTATTAAACCTAAATAAACGTGTATTTTTAATTTTCGGAAATACCACTTGGGTGGAAGGGGGGGGTGAAAGTGACTGAACATGGTGTTGAATTCTTTTAATTAGGCTACTGATATCTTAAAAATGAAGATGTTACAGACGTGAAATTTGATATTTGCTATCTGCTTTAAAAGTAAAGAAACACGTATTCTCGGAAAATCCAATGAAGCGGGGGGAGGGGGGTGAAAGAATTGAAAAATTAATTGACATTAATTGTATGAGAATATATACATCTAATAAAAACTAAAGTTGTTACAGACGTGAAAATTCGTATTTGGATCTCCTTTAAAAACAAAGAAAAACGCGTTTTGGGGGGAAACCATCTTGGGGGGCGGGAGTGTAAATGAGTTGAATTCCTTTCATGAGGACACATAAATCAAAAAGTGAAGAAGTTAGAGTCGTGATAATTGGTATTTAGAAGATCCTTCACTATTAAAGAAACAAGTATTTTTTGCGGGAATATTCATATAGGGGGGGGGGGGAAGTAGTTTGAAATGAAGTGACAAAAGTAAATTATATTTATGGGGATACTTATATCTCAAAACTGAAGGTAATAGATGTGAACATTGGTGTTTGGAATCTCCCTTAAACATAAAGAAACACGCGTTCTTTTAATTTGGGGGGGGGGGGGTTGGCAGTAAAAACTAACGGCGGTGGGGTGTAAAAGGAGGTGAGACCAATTGATTTTACTGTTCTCAGTGTACTTATAAGGATCCTCCGTTGCTCAGGCGGCAGCGCGCCGGCCTCTCACAGCTGGGTTCCGTGGTTCAAATCCCGGTCACTTCATGTGACATTCGTGCTGGACAAAACGGAGGCGGGACAGGTTTTTCTCCGGATACTCCGGTTTTCCCTGTCATCATTCATCCCAGCAACACATAATAGTAATAATAATAATAATAAGAAGAAGAAGAAGAAGAATAACATTAATAATAATAATAATAATAATAATAATAATAATAATAATAATAATGTTCCGGACCGTCGTCAAATGTGCGGACCGCGCTGGAAACGGCTCCTGGACGCGTAATGACTAAGAATGCAGTCCGGCCGCGGGTTCAGTGCCGCCAAGGCACCCAATATGACACCACGCCGGATCTCCTGAAGGATTTTATCCAGATTAAAAATGATTATAGGAAAATACGGTCTGGCAAAGATTTACGGACCCAACTGACCGGGAAGAATACCTGAGCCTAGCCCGGGAAGTACGAAATCGATTGCTGGAAAGGAAGATTGAAAAATGGGAGGAAACGTGGCGTAATCTAATAGAAAACGAGTCAGATCGGGAATATTGGTGGATTCTCGCTGAAAACGTATCAGATCGCGAATTTCGGCGGATTATATATCTAAAACAATAAGCATTCAATTACAAATTTCAGTATAATACCGTAGCGAAGCACGGGTACCTTGCTAGTCTATATATATAAAATAACTTGTCCTGACTGACTGACTGACTGACTGACTGACTGACTGACTGACTGACTGACTGACTGACTGACTGACTGATTCATCATCGCAGAGCCAAAACTACTGGACGTAAAGAAATGAAATTTTGGGGATATATTCATATTAAGATGTAGGTGCTCGCTAAGAGAGGATTTTTGGATATTCCTTCGCTAAGGGGGTAAAAAGAGGGGTGAAATTTTAAAATGAGTGTGTCTATATCTCGAAAGTTTAAAAGTTTACAGATGTAAAAATTGGTATTTAGAATCTTCTTTAAAAATAAGGAAACACGTATTTTTTTGTTTTCAGAAAATCCCAATAGGAGGGGTGAAAAGGGGTGAAAATGAGGAAAATGGGTTGAATGCCCTTAATCAGGATACCAGTACTTATATCTCAGAAACTGAAGATATTACAGACCTGAAAATTGGTAATTTTGATCTCTTTTAAAAATAAAGAAACACGTATTTTTTTGTTTTTGGAAATTCCAATTAATGGGAGGGTGAAAAGGGGGTGAATTTTTAAAATGAGTGAATCTATATCTCCAAACTTTTAAAGTTTGCAGATGTAAAAATTGGTATTTAGAATCTTCATTAAACATAAAGAAACAAGTATTTTTTTGTTTTCGGAAAATCGCAATAGGAGGGGTGAAAAGGGGTGAAAAAGGGGTTGTATGCCTTTGATGAGGCTACTTATATTTCAGAAATTGAGGATATTACAGACCTGAAAATTGGTGTTTGGGATCTCCTTTAAAAATAAAGAAACACGTATTTTTTTGTTTTTGGAAAATCCAGTTAATGGGGGGATGAAAAGGGGGTGATTTTTTAAAATGAGTGTATCTATATCTCAAAACTGTTACAGTTTATAGATGTAAAAATTGGTATTTAGAATCTCCTTTAAAAATAAAGAAACAGGTATTCTTTTGTTTTCGGAAAATCCCAATAGGAAGGGTGTAAAAGGGTGAATAATGGGTTGAATGCCTTTAATGAGGCTACTTATATTTCAGAACCTGAAGATATTACAGACCTGAAAATTGGTATTTGGGATCTACTTTAAATATAAAGAAACACGTATTTTTTCGTTTTTGGAAAATCAAAATATTGAGGGGTGAAAAGGGGGGTGAATTTTTTAAAATGAATGTGTCCACATCTTAAAACTTTAAAATTTACATATGTAAAAATTGGTAGTTAGAATCTCCTCTAAAAATAAAAGAACACGTATTTTTTTGTTTCCTGTAAATCCCAATAGGAGGGGTGTAAAAGGGTGAAAAATGGGTTGAATGCCTTTAATGAGGATACATATATCTCAGAAACGGAAGATATTACAGAACTGAAAATTTGTATATGGGATCTCCTTTAAAAATAAAGAAACACGTATTTTTTTAGTTTTTGGAAAATCCTATTAATGGCGGTTAAACAGAAGTGACAAATTGGGGTGAATTTTTGAAAGATTATCTTGGAAACGTAAAATGTTACAGACGTAAAAAGTGGGTGTTTGGAATCTCCTGTAAATGTAAAGAAACATAGGTGATTTGTTTTTGGAAACTCCATTTAAGGGGAACCCAAAAAGGGTGAAATTTTAAAATGAGAGTTTTTACAGTATATCTAAAAAAACTTAACGTTACAGAAGTGAAAAATGGTATTTTCATCTCTATTAAACCTAAATAAACGTGTATTTTTAATTTTCGGAAATACCACTTGGGTGGAAGGGGGGGGTGAAAGTGACTGAACATGGTGTTGAATTCTTTTAATTAGGCTACTGATATCTTAAAAATGAAGATGTTACAGACGTGAAATTTGATATTTGCTATCTGCTTTAAAAGTAAAGAAACACGTATTCTCGGAAAATCCAATGAAGCGGGGGGAGGGGGGTGAAAGAATTGAAAAATTAATTGACATTAATTGTATGAGAATATATACATCTAATAAAAACTAAAGTTGTTACAGACGTGAAAATTCGTATTTGGATCTCCTTTAAAAACAAAGAAAAACGCGTTTTGGGGGGAAACCATCTTGGGGGGCGGGAGTGTAAATGAGTTGAATTCCTTTCATGAGGACACATAAATCAAAAAGTGAAGAAGTTAGAGTCGTGATAATTGGTATTTAGAAGATCCTTCACTATTAAAGAAACAAGTATTTTTTGCGGGAATATTCATATAGGGGGGGGGGAAGTAGTTTGAAATGAAGTGACAAAAGTAAATTATATTTATGGGGATACTTATATCTCAAAACTGAAGGTAATAGATGTGAACATTGGTGTTTGGAATCTCCCTTAAACATAAAGAAACACGCGTTCTTTTAATTTGGGGGGGGGGGGGGTTGGCAGTAAAAACTAACGGCGGTGGGGTGTAAAAGGAGGTGAGACCAATTGATTTTACTGTTCTCAGTGTACTTATAAGGATCCTCCGTTGCTCAGGCGGCAGCGCGCCGGCCTCTCACAGCTGGGTTCCGTGGTTCAAATCCCGGTCACTTCATGTGACATTCGTGCTGGACAAAACGGAGGCGGGACAGGTTTTTCTCCGGATACTCCGGTTTTCCCTGTCATCATTCATCCCAGCAACACATAATAGTAATAATAATAATAATAAGAAGAAGAAGAAGAATAACATTAATAATAATAATAATAATAATAATAATAATAATAATAATAATAATGTTCCGGACCGTCGTCAAATGTGCGGACCGCGCTGGAAACGGCTCCTGGACGCGTAATGACTAAGAATGCAGTCCGGCCGCGGGTTCAGTGCCGCCAAGGCACCCAATATGACACCACGCCGGATCTCCTGAAGGATTTTATCCAGATTAAAAATGATTATAGGAAAATACGGTCTGGCAAAGATTTACGGACCCAACTGACCGGGAAGAATACCTGAGCCTAGCCCGGGAAGTATGAAATCGATTGCTGGAAAGGAAGATTGAAAAATGGGAGGAAACGTGGCGTAATCTAATAGAAAACGAGTCAGATCGGGAATATTGGTGGATTCTCGCTGAAAACGTATCAGATCGCGAATTTCGGCGGATTATATATCTAAAACAATAAGCATTCAATTACAAATTTCAGTATAATACCGTAGCGAAGCACGGGTACCTTGCTAGTTTTTCTATAAGTCTTCAAGTTCGTCGTAGGCACCTTCGATGTGTCTACTGCACAAGATGGACTTTGCCAGCTTGAAATTTTTCCCATCGGTTCTGTTAGCAGGCAGAAACATAGGAAAAATGGATCCCATGCCTCCACGCTGCGCCTATCCCAGGGGGTTCCCCTCCCCCTCAGGGAATGAAAAGTTGAAAGACTTGGGCAGATTGTGGACGTTAGTTTTCAGCCATGCCCGGAAATATCCTCCCCGAATGCCACCCACTGCGATCAGGAGCCTCTGTAGCCGAACCAAGCTGCTGGTCGTAGCAGGTACTGCACGGGTCCGATGTTGGACGATACCTAATACTGTGACTGATGCAATGAGCAGGAGGACTCCCTTCCTCAAATCACCCGCAAAAGCATATATCCCATACAGTATACAGAGTAATAAGTATAGATTTTTAAAACAATGCCCTCCTGGTATTCGGCTGCGCGTTCTCAGACGGATACTACTGCTGAGGGCAAGGCGCTCCTAGCTGACTGGAGTGGGGCATACAGTCTGGGCTTTCGAGCTCAACTGCACACGTACGATGCCCCTCCCCAAGAAGCACGCACATCAGATTTTGATTCGGTCTACAACGAACCCTTAAGAAAAAAATACAAAATAAAGAGGGGACCGATGTCCACATGATCTTTTTAGTCGCCTTCTACGACAGGCAGCGATTGCGTATGGATGTATTCAGCCCCTCCCATTCATAGGGGGTACAATATATGGTACCAAAGCCACAATCCGTTTTTGCGCCTAGGTCGCTCCTACTAGTCACCTCTTACGACAGGCAGAGGATACAATGGGTGTATTCTTCGTCTGCGCCCCACCCCCCACCCGCAGGGAGTTGTAGAGAAAGTAAAACCGTTAGGTTGGCATTCAAGACTGTAAAATATGAAGTACGTGTGCTAACAGATGAACTGTCTTTATAGGGCAGTGGTTCAGTAATGTACCACTTCTATTTTGTGATTAAATTATAAGCGTGTCTCGTCCGGCTCCTTGGCTGAATTATCAGCGTTGAGGTCTTCGGTTCAGAGGGTGCCGAGTTCGATTCCCGGCCGAGTTTGAAAACTAATTGCATCTGATTAATTCTTCTAGCTCGGGGACTGGGTGTCAGGCAATACACTACACTACCAACCACCACAGAGACACGCAACAGTGATTACATCTCTCCATATAGGGTTGGCGGAAGGAAGCATGCAAACGGGGCATCCTTTATCTTTATTTGTCTCTACCTCCATGTAGGTCGTGGTATATATTATGGCATCCGGCCGTAAAACATTGCCAAATCCACATGTGCAACACAGTTCGCAACCACGACCCCACAGATGTGGGAAAAGCGGTAGAATAATATTATAAGCGTGTCTCGAGACAAATATGAATTGTGTAACGAGAATATCTTTTAAGAAGCTATGGACTGAATGGTGCTGTCCTCCACGAATGTCACTACGAGTATTCGCAGTTATTAACTGCTGTGTACCACTGTTTAGCGCAAGCGAGTTCCTTGTATTTGAGTGGAAACTTCCTTTTATCGATTATTGCGCTACATAGACGAGTACCATCTCCGAAATACCAAAAGGCTTTGTAAATGTACAAAGAACTGATTTGCTGTATATTTATATATTGTTGACCAAGTTGACCAACAGAATCTGTATGAAAAAGAGCTCGGACATTATCTTAACCCTGGTATTGATAAAATGAAGGCTTTCATAGAAATGTTTATAATTATGGATTTTCACATTCAACCTAGTATAAGATTGTACTGGTAGAGAGACAAATGTTCATGTTTGCAGAATGTCTTACTACGACTGATGCGGTTCCTAGTATTTCCAGGTTCTTGTATAATTGTTTCACTACAATATAAACACTCATATTCTTCATTAACATTACCTACACTAAAAAGGTCTTCATAATAGAAAGTGGCAGCATATTAAAGTTGATTTTCATGAGAAAAACCACCCGTGCGAAGTAAGGACAGGAGCCAGTTTCCTACTCCGACACCCAGAGTTCGATTCCTGGCCAGGTTAGGGATTTTCACCACGATCTGAGGGCTGGTTCGAGGTACACTCAAGACTACGTGAGAACAACTGAGAGGCTATCAGACGATGACATAGCGTACCCCGGTCTAGGAAGCCAAGAAGGTTGCGTCTTGATTGCGAACAGTCCAGATTGCGAACAAGGCAAAAACCGTCCAGATTCCGAAGAACTAAGTATACCCTGTCCGGATTGTGGATAAGAGATTAGTGTTGACCTGAGATACATAAAACACATACAATTTTCAAAATAGTCTCATATTAAATTTTTGTTCTAGCAATATTAACATTAACTGGTACATTGGGATGTTTTCGACAACCTTACCAAATATTAAAACATATTTTTCTTATTGCAAATGTTTAATAATTTCGTTTGAGGTAATCTTACCATTTAGAAGATTATTATCTTTTTTAATGTATAACAAAACTAGAGGGGGTAATTATTTATGGTGGATTAGAGAGATTTGTATTATTATTATTATTATTATTATTATTATTATTCAAAATAATACATAAGCAGTGTAAGAGCCAGTTTATTTGGAAACAAGTGTTTTTTCTCTTACAAGCATTTAACTTTCTTGGTGTATTGCCCAGTATTCCAATTGTTTGTACCAGAACTTGGTGTGCCGATTGAGGGTTATTTTTTTCTGCTGCCTGTCAAATTAGAATTTTGTTCATATTGAAGTCCATATTTCTCGTCAAGCGGGTTGGGCAACTTGGTATTTGCTGTGGGGGAGGGATCGACGAATCTAGCCACACGTACAAAGGGTTGAACTCAAACATTCCAGACACCCCCTACCCCAAAAACAGTTCACTTGTTTACCACAAAACTGTCATTTCATATCTTTTTCTTTTTTGCTAGTGGATTTACGTCGCACAGACACAGATAGGTCTTATGGCGATGATGGGATAGGAAAGGCCTAGGAGTTGGAAGGAAGCGACCGTGGCCTTAAATAAGGTACACCGAGCTCGATAGCTGCAGTCGCTTAAGTGCGGCCAGTATCCAGTATTCGGGAGATAGTAGGTTCGAACCCCACTGTCGGCAGCCCTGAAAATGGTTTTCCGTGGTTTCCCATTTTCACACCAGGCAAATGCTGGGGTTGTACCTTAAGGCCACGGCCGATTCCTTCCCACTCCCAGCCCTATCCTGTCCCATCGTCGCCATAAGACCTATCTGAGTCGGTGCGACGTAAAGCAACTAGCAAAAAAAAAAGGTACAGCCCCAGCATTTTCTTGGTGTGAAAATGGGAAACAACGGAAAACCATCTTCTGGGCTGCCGACAGTGGGATTCGAACCCCACTATCTCCCGGATGCAAGCTCACAGTCGCGCGCCCCTAACCGCACGGCCAACTCGGCCGGTCATTTCATATCTAGCTGCCGCTAGGAGTAGTCACAGTTTTCTTTATGTAGTGTCCTAGTATTCCTAGTATTCTTCTGCTGTGCTGTGGCTTGTGGCGACAAGTTTGACAAATTTATGTAAGGAAGATAGTGAAGTTAAGTCTGACATTCGTTTGGGCGCTGCACTGGCATTTCTGAAGCCAGAAGACGTAGACGAAGGGTGGATTTTTATCCAAGAGACAGCTCTATCAAACGAGAAGCTGACGGAATTATTCAACTACTTCGTGGAACAGTGGCTAGATAATCCAACTGTGCCAAAAGAGGTGAGTTTTTTAATCAATTTAAGCATTTTTATAAATAGTGACTGGCTACTACATACAACAACCATAAAAAAGATCAGTCGTAATTTTGTAAATAAGTACATGTTAAAAATTTTGCCCAGGTATGGAGCTGCTATCGTCATCAACACAGAACGAACGACTCAGTGGAAGGGTGGAACCACAAGATGAATAGCCAGCTTGGAAGACCGCACCCAAGAGTTAGGGAGCTTATCAAGAATTTAAAGTCTGAAGCGGAGCACTTCAACCTAAAAGTAATAAGGAAGAAGTAGTACATGGCGAGATGAAAGAATCGCGAAAGTCACAAAACGCTACGAGGAAAACGGCGAAATAAAACAGTTTCTGAAAACAATACAATATGTACTGAAACTGGAGTAACGCTGAAGCTGTTGAGGAAAGTTGTAAATGTAGATTTGTAAATATTGACTTTAAATATAGCATGTTGTACGTTAGGTTCATTTAGAATGACAAGGCCTGACGGCCGCTTTATTGCCAGAGTTGGTTTGTGAATAAATTCGAATCACCAAGGTAATAATTAAAGCGGCTTTTTAAAGTACTTAAGAAGACTATAGGTCCTCTATACTGCTGCCACTATCCACCTAGGTAAGCAGCGTGACAGACATAAAATGATATATTCTTGCTCATTATATCCTCGCTTGAGCGCCTCTACATTATGCCTGTCCGCAATATGGGCTCAATTTGTGCCAAACCCAAATCATCCCCTTCACAGGTACCCACTCATCCGCAATCTGCACTGTTCGCAATCAGGACGACACCGCCAAGAATAACGGCAGAAAGGTTTCGTCGCGCTGATCACGCATCACCTCGTAATCTGCAAGACTTCGGGGTGAGCAGCAGTCGCTTCGTAAGCAAGACTTGGTTAGAGGAAAGTGGCACAATAGTGTACCACCGAGCACTCAAGTTTTTCTCGCTCTACACAGTTAGTGGTACCTTTATGTACCACCCTCTCTGTATAGTAAAAGCGTTAAATGACGCTTTATTTATGATGTATACCCTTAAACATGTTTCACGAAAGATGGATTTTTAAGCCTCTCTTTTTCCTTTTTTTAATTTACAAATTGCTTTACGTCGGAACGACAAAGATAAGTCTTATGGAGACGATGGGATAGGAAAGGGCTAGGAGTGGGAAGGAAGTGGCCGCGGCCTTAAAGCGCAGCCCCAGGATTTTCCTGGAGTGAAAATGGGAATTCACGGAAAACCATCTTCAGGGCTGCCCACAGTGGGGTTCGAACCCACTATCTCCCGAACACTGGATATACTGGTCGCACTTAAGCGACTGCAGCTATCGAGCTCGGATAAGTCCCAACCTTGTGTCTATCAAGGCTTAAAGTAAATGATACACTTCAATCTCTCATGGCCGAAGATTACTATGAATAGCCTCATTGACTTATCAGTTTAGCAAATATTGGTATAATTAACACCTTCGTGGTTTGGTTTAATCTGTTGCAATGAATATTACGTAAACGAACCCAGTGTATTTTAATATGAAAATGAATTGTTATCTACATTACTACTGTTTTATATGAACGATAAGCACATTAATACTGTCCTTGTCTCCAGTCTGCTTGAGACGAACCACAAGAGTTTAACAACGAGGTTTAGTGGCAATTAAGGTAGGGCTGGTCTCAAGATGATTGCCCATAATACTCTCCTCCGAACATTTATTATAAGGTTCCAACATGGAGCAGCCTGGCGTGTCCTTGAAGATCGAAGGCCAAGGAACATGCCCCCAGCCCACCCTCTCCTCTAACACCGTGCAGTGCGTTGTAACATACAATGAAAGACTAGTCACAACAATGCGTAAGACTGAACGCGACTGTCTCCCGCTTTATTTCTTGTTATGAAGATACGCAGACTTTTCATTTTTTTTTTGCAATTTGTTTCACTAGAGAGGTCTTATGGCGACGACGGAATAGGACAGACCTAAGACTGGGAAGTGTATGCATATGGAAAACCATCTTTAGGGTTGCCGACTGCGGTATTCGAACCCATCACGTCCCGAATGCAAGTTCACAGCTCCGTTTGAGGTCGGAGCTTATCAGATCAGAATTGAGGAAGCCATACTGCATCTTCACGTCTTTAGATACTACGAATAACAAGAAGTTACTGTAGGACTAAATTGTTTAGACTAACATACACAGCATAACAAAAAAAAAAATTGATGTCAATGCAACTTCGTATAAGTATACACCACTGGCGGGTATGTAAATGATTGGAGTTGCAATTCTCTGTGACCGAGCTCGATAGCTGCAGTCGCTTAAGTGCGGCCAGTATCCAGTATTCGGGAGCTAGTGGGTTCGAACCCCGCTGTCGGCAGCCCTGAAGACTGTCTTCCGTGGTTTCCCATTATCACACAGGCAAATTCTGGGGCTGTACCTTAATTAAGACCAAGGCCGCTCCCTTCCCTCCCCTAGCCCTTTCCTGTCCCATCGTCGCCATAAGATGCATGTGTGTCAGTGCGACGTAAAGCAACTTGTAAAGAAAAGATCTGTGATAGGTAGAACGGCCATCAGAGTGTTGCTCGTGTTTAGTGTTGTTACCAAGCCTGGTAGGGTATACGAGTATAAGGAGCGTGAACAGCGTCAGATGTTTAGTTATTACTGCGAAGGACGGGGAGATGCCGCGTACTCGTGTGAGACAGCGTTATCAGCACCTGGCAGAGTTTGAATAGGGCTTCACTGTGGGTCTCCATTTGGCAGGCTAGTCGAATCGTGCTATATCAAGATTTGTGGAGCATTCTTATATGACAGTAGCCCGATGTTGGACTGCATGGGAACATGAGGGCAGACATATTCGTCGTCAAGATTTCGGTCGACCACGTCTGACCACTACAAGCACATCGTAACACCTTCAGATCTGCGCCTTCCATCCGAGAACAAGTAATGGACTCCCTGAAACATTGCGTCATCCCGCACCATTGGTCGGAGATAAGCAGCAACCGGACTAAGGAATTACCGTCCCATGCGTAGGCTGCCCGTACCACCACAACACGAACGGATGCGTTTGGAGTGGTGCCGTGACCGAGGTGAATCGAGGTTCTGCACTTCCCCGGCTGACCATCGTCTGCGAGTATGGCGGAGACCTGCGGAGAGGTCCCATTCTTCCAATGTTTTGGAAGAGGCACAGCGGTGTTACTCCTGGTGTCATGATGTGAGGAGCCATCGTGTATGACTTCAGTTTACGGCTGGTAGAAATTGAGGGGACTGACGACACGTCACGAACAACCTGCGTCCTCGTGTGCTATCTTTTCTACAGGACAATGCTCGTCCACACACGGCACGTGGCTCTATGAACTGTGGGTGATCCTGAGGTACTCATGTGCCCAGCAAGATCCCCAGATCTGTCACCGATACAAAATGTGTGTGACCAACTTGGACGTCAACTTCGTCCCAATGCCAGTATCCAGGATATCACGGACCAGTTACAAGAGTTGTGGACTAGCTTGCCTCAGGAGAGGATACAACGGCTTTATTACGACCCTTCCCAACCGAATCAGAGCATGCATCCAGGTCAGATGGGGTGCAACGTCATACTGATATGTGGGCTCGTACTACCAAGTTCTTTGTAAATTCGACTCGATTTTGTAATCACTGAAATAGCATCGCATACCCAATTAACACGCGAAGTTTAATTTCGTTTCTTCCTCCCCTTCTGGCTGCTTTTCTTTTTTTTCAGGCAGTGTTTTTAGAAGGTGCTACATATCCATTTACCCCCATTTACTCAAGGAATGCATAAATATCCACCACCACCTTTCAATAATAATAATAATAATAATAATAATACCTAGGCAAGAAGAGTGCTTACATGGTCAATTATTCTACTCTCTTCCAATATTTATTTTTAACTGAGATTAAACATATCTCTTTAGGTAGTTACTTAAGAGAGCTATATATAAAGTGACATAGGTCTTTTCATTATTCAAGATTATTCAATAAAGTGAGTAGGTTTTGAATTTTCAGCATCAATTTTCTTAAAAGTGGCCTCCGTGACTCAGGCGACATCGCGCCGGCCTCTCACCGCTGGATACCGTGGTTCAAATCCCGGTCACTCCATGTGAGATTTGTGCTGGATAAAGCGGAGACAGGACAGGTTTTCCTCCTGGTACTCCGGTTTTCCCTGTCATCTTTCATTCCAGCAACACTCTTCAATATTATTTCATTTCATCTGTCAGTCATTAATCATTGCTCCAGGAAGTGCGACAGGCCTCGCAGCCGTCACAATTCCTATCCTCGCCACAAGATGGGGGCTTCATTCATTCCATCCCTGACCCGGTAACTGACGGGAAAACAGGGTGTAGGTTTTCAAATTTCTTAAAACCTGCATTTTGGAGGCGTGCCCTTCTTGCACCCAGTCCTTGAAATGAAGGTCAGAACGGAGTGTCTACAGAATATACGACGAAACTCTGCCAAGGGTAAATGATCCAGTCGCTGATAAAAGAGACAGAATATTCCTTAGAAAAATATTTGGTCCAATTAAGTAAATTAAGGAGCGCATCTCCTTCCGCTTGGATCCATATCAGAGGCTTTATGAAAAAAAGAAAATAAGCACTATGTACAGGAGAGACTGACTCACAAGGTACTGATGTTGCAAGAATAACCCAACATCTGTGGCCGAGGGGTGGTACACAAATACTTGGAAGAAGTTTGTGTCGAAGACATACAGCAAAGATCAGTCAGCTTTAGGAAGAAAACTGCGATAATGAGGGATGCACTCGAAAAACAACTTGCCAAGCCACGATACAGCTCGTTAGAATATTTAGAGAGAAGTCATACACTTAAGGACCTTCAGTGGGAGTGCAAAGAAGTATAGAGCAGGAGTTCCCGAAAGTTTTAGGCTGATGTACCACAAAACCAACAATCATAACCCTAATGCGTACGCACAAATGGATCGTGAAGCCTGTACAGATGGCGCCGCGAACGAGTGCCGTGCTACCGAGCTCGATAGCTGCAGTCGCTTAAGGGCGACCAGTATCCAGTAATCGGGAGATAGTGGGTTCGAGTCCCACTGTCGGCAGCCCTGAAGATGGTTTTCCGTGGTTTCCCATTTTCACACCAGGCAAATGCCGGGGCTGTACCTTAATTAAGGCCACGGATAATTCCTTCCACTTCCTAGGCCTTTACTATCCCATCGTCGCCATAAGACCTATCTGTGTCGTTGCGACGTAAAGCAAATAGCAAAATAGAGTGCCGTGCTCAACCGCACGCGCACTGCTCTACGTTAGCATAAGACAGTAGCGATCAATGAGACAGCGTAAGTCAACACGGGTAGATTTAAGGATGTGACAGTGTCAAAAAGAGGCAATCGCATTTGGCCATGCCCATGGCATGCGGTGCGTGAAGTTGGTGGATTTATTGGTATTTCAACGTGTCTACAGGCAGTGGTGTGCTACACGTGGCCACGAAACACGTCAGGATTGTAGTCTGAAAAACATCCTGAATGAAAGACACCGGGGGCGCGTTTCACGGCTTGTGAATCAAAATCGCTTGGAAACCCGACAGGAATTGCTGCAGTCGGTGAATGAAGGTCCATCCCAACCTGTTAGTGAGAGAACATTGTCACAGGAACTGCATGCAAATTCCCGAATTTTAACTAAAAGCTTTTCGGCTTGTTTGAAATTTACATTAGAGGTAGAAATTTACATTTTGAAGATGGAAATTTAAGGTTACATTATTAAAGATTGGAAACCTTCCCCTCGGAGCTAGATTTCAGAGGCTATCGCATAGTTATTAAATGGCTGTCATTACCTTAATCTACTGGAATACTCGATGAAGGGCGAGACGCCCTCGTCTCCACTATTAACACACTCAGTAGACTGGACAATCAATAAGACAAGGTGGCTCAAAAAGGTGCCATCTTTTATACCCGAGAGGAAGGTTCTAGAGAGCTCTGGCCTAAAGCCCGACAAACCTTCAAATTTTATTGGATAATCAAAAAGGTAGAAGATTAATATTATTGGTGGAAAAATACATATACAAAATTTCCTATTCATCAGTTTTTAAGTTGGCGGAAGGAGATAGAAGTTTTGACAACTTTAACACACCAAAAAACAGAGAACAATCAACTCAATGTAGTAAACCTTAAAATAAAAAATTACTTTTAGGATTTTAATAGTTCCTAGCATAACAATTTTTTTGGTAGAGACATCTGTAGAGAAAAGTACAAACTTCTTGCGCTAGTTGTTGCAAGTTTTATATTGAAGATGGCATTCTTCAAGGCGCTTCATTGAATGAACGGGGCGGTTGTACCTCGCTGTATAATAATAATAATAATAATAATAATAATAATAATAATAATAATAATAATAATAATAATAATAATAATAATATTTTAAACCTCCCTTTAATTACAATAGACTATACATCACGAAATGCCAAGGAGACAATTATGTTTAAATATCCTGAAATATAACACACTCCAACCATGATCGAACCCACTTATGGGAACAGAACGTCAACGAATAACAGACTGTCACTGAGGTCGGCGATGAGAAGTCGATCGCGGTTTTTGTGAATATGGTACCGTGAGGAAATAGCGATTACTTTCCTGATAATTGTTCAGTGAGAAGTTATAATATCCCGTCCTAACTAAGAGGCATTCAGCAGGGTAATGCGTTGGAAGTAGAGATCCTTTCACCCTGTCCTAAAACAGAGGATACATTATAGGTGTTTTAAGATAGAAATGTATTGTTGCCAAGTGCGTAGACTAGTTCGTAAGATCACTGGCTACTGCAACATCTGCTGGCTGCCCGCCCACTCCATCACCCTACCGAGCCGTGAGAATGTTACCAGTACACTATCTCATCTCTCAATCGCAATGAATTGGTTCCCACAAGCCTGTTGTACTATTTCTTTTTTCACTATTATATTCTACACTTTGGACGTGCTAAGTGGAGGACGAAACTTTTCCTAAGAGAAATCTGGTACATATATAACATCTTGCTTTTTTTTTTTTTAAACTTAATGCCATTCTTTGTATCATTCGTAATAATAATAATAATAATAATAATAATAATAATAATAATAATAATAATAATAATAATAATAATAATAATAATAATTTTTTTGCTTTACGTCGCACCGACACAGACAGGTCTTATGGCGACGATGGGACAGGGAAGGGCTAGGAGTGGGAAGGAAGCGGCCGTGGCCTTAATTAAGGTACAACCCCAGCATTTGCCTGGTGTGAAAATGGGAAACCACGGAAAACCATCTTCAGGGCTGCCGACAGTGGGGTTCGAACCTACTATCTCCCGAATACCGGATACTGGCCTCACTTAAGCGACTGCAGCTATCGAGCTCGGTAATAATAATAATAATAATAATAATAATAATAATAATAATAATAATAATAACATGAGTTCCGAAATTCTTGTAGAGAAAATACCATTAAATCCTTTCAGCGCTAACCGTACAATCATTCTTTTATTTCGACTAGACAATTTAGAGCATAATCCCGTTGAAAAAAATGAAATGGCGTATGGCTTTTAGTGCCGGGAGTGTCCGAGGACAAGTTCCGCTCGCCAGGTGCAGGGCTTTTTTATTTGACACCCGTAGGCGACCTGCGCATCATGATGAGGATGAAATGATGATGAAGACGACGCATACACCCAGCCCCCGTGCCGGCGAAATTAACCAATTAAGGTTAAAATTCCCGACCCTGCCAGGAATCGAACCCGGGACCCCTGTGACCAAAGGCCAGCACGCTAACCATTTAGCCATGGAGCCGGACATAATCCCGTTTATAGTACCTTAGTAAGAAATAATTTAAAAAATCGATCATGTTCCTAATGTAAATGACAAATGGGCTTAATGGTGATACGAATAGATCTAGTATTGGGACAATACATAACGTATTTATTTTGTTTCTATCAGTCTAATTTGTAGTCTTGAGAGTCACATTTGTAACAACACTATGGTCATCTTGACCATCTGATGACTAACATCGCACTGGCACGATAATCTACCCACTCGACTTCAAACCTGAAAGTCCCAATTTCGAATCTCCGTCAGTTCATTAGCGCACGACGGTAGGTCTTCGAACTTCAACTTTCAGGTGAAGTCCCAAAATCCCATGGTGCTCCTCTGACCCATATGATGAGGAGTGACGCTGAAGGAATATTACGTAGCTGTTACGATAGTATTCACTTTGATCAAAGGGGCCCAATATTCAATTTTGAAAAGTCAACACCTTGTTCAGAAGGACAACCTTTAACAGTGTTCAACAACAAGAATGCAACTAATTCTCTTGGTCAGATAAGACTGGGAAGGAAGCAACCGTGGCCTTAAGGTACAGCCCCACCATATACCCAATATGAAAATGGAAAACCACGAAAAACCTTCAGGGCTGCCGACAGTAGGGTTTGAATCCACTATCTCGCGAATGCAAGCCGACAGCTACGTGACTCAAATCGTGCAGCCAACTCGCTCCGTACACAGGAATAATGGAAGGCAGAACAGTACAATAAGCCTATAGGTTGCAGTGCTTTGGACCAATTTTAACGGACCGTTGTTACACTTGGAAAATAAACTATAAAGACAAATCGCTCTGGAGAAGACAACAGCAATTTCTGCAGCCGGTGAAATGTGGCCTACTATCAGTTTCTTGAAAGCAAGGAACGTGAAACGGTCAGAATTTGAGCGTAAACGTTGTGAGGAGCACAAAGAAAATAAAACAGATGATTCAACAGCAAAAAACCATAATTAGAAATTTGAATGAAGAACGTGAAAATTATTCACGGCGAGCTAAGAGGCTAGTATCTCCCGAATTCAAGCTCACAGCTGTGCTCCCCTAACTCGCTCGGTGTGTGCAAGATATCTGCTCTGTTCATACTTTTATACTGTACGTAACCAAAGCTTTCTTTTCCTGACGTCCGAAGTCGGCCGACTTAATAGAATATGCCTGGGCAAGAATGGTAAACATGTGGATTCCAGGTCAGGAGACGATACGACCCACTCTATTAACCCTCTCAGTGCCGCGCTTATTTGTTAGGTACTAGTCAAGTGTGCCACCCACCTTTTGTCCAATTTGCAACTCTCCAGAAGAAAAAAAAAAATCATCACTCTCTTAATTTATACCCATTTTCAGTGAAACCTTGTTCTATGATATAAAAGGAATGTGCCTTTGAATTAATAGGACTTAACACCTAAAATCATTTATAGTTAAAATTAAAATAAATCGTGAATTTAAATAACAATGAAAATCCACATTTTAAAGCAAATATGTAGGTCTAAAAATCGGTATGACACACTAACTGATGGCATTTCTTGTAGCACAGCCTCTTGACTCTCGTTTCGGATAAAATTATGTTATTTGGAGTGATAATATGTCATAAAATTCAAAATATAAGCTGTATGTTCAGCATCATGAAGAGGGGCATGTTTCGGTCCAGTTAACTCGAGGAAAGGGTGAGGTGGTTGGTATGGTAAATCACTATCACGGGTAACTTCACTGAATAATGGCAATTACTGATATTGTTAATACCAATATTACCGGTGAAATCTTCGTTACTTTCCGAAATATCTCTAACCTCGGCAACTGGCGGTGTTTCACTTATAAAATCGTTTTCAGAATCACTCTCAATGACTATCATTTCATTAGAAGTGTTTTCAACACTATTATGAAGTTCAGTTCACTTTCTGACTCGACATTACATAGTTTAGGGACTGACGATGGTAATCAGTTAGACCATCATTGTTTGTAAACACGTCGTCCCGTAAGTCCGCCATCACTGTGGACATGTGCACAAGATGTGCGGACACGGCCTTCACATTTTTAAATGTTCGTCACATGAAAACAAATAATTGAGTCTCCTGGTGGTAAATATGGAGACTACACACCTTCCTTGATAAGATTACATTGACATGTGCTACCATCTAACGCAAAAAGGAAGAACTACGACGGTTTCTAAACGAGTCTGCAAGAGGGATGAAATATCATTCCTGGCACTTTCGGTGAGTTCACGGAGGAATGAAAAATCATCCCATGGCGCTCAAAGTTAATGCATTGCCATAGTGTTTGGGCGAATATCTGAGGAATGAATCAGACCTTTTCCGACATCTCACAGATTCCAGTCCCAAAGCGGCTAGAGCAAATGAAACAGGAATGGGGCATGGACTGAACGAGAGCGTGGTGGGGGGGCAGCGGCTCGCCACTTATTTTCATATTAGGTTCATATTTTCGATGAGATATTTCTGTAAATATGTTAGACTGTATTATAATTATTAAGGTTGAGATGTTGTAGTGATAGTATTTCTGCTATATATTTTAGAATACTACAACTATACATTCCAGATGTATTTTCTTATTATTCAAGTTTTACATTATTCTATGTTTATAAAACAGACTTCTGGTACGCCCTACATCCCACAGTAAAACCTAAGGTTTCTTAGATTAAAGCTATTAATATGTATTTATTTATGACGCAAACTACTCTTACGTTCTTCGGAGACGCCGAGATGTGAGTATTACTCCATAAGAGTTACTTTACGCACCGGTGAATCTACCGACGCAAAGCAGGCGTATTTGAGTATCTTCAAATATCAATGAAAATCTAGGATCGAGCCCGCACACTTGCGCTTAGAAGGCCAGCCACTCAGCTTTGTGGACTGAAGAGCATTCACGACAGCGAGATTTGAATCTTTGATCTCTGTACAGTGCTACTTACAACCGCTTGGACATTTTCTAATCAGTCTCTAAATAAGGAACTGCGATCTTGTTCGATTCTTAAGCATGGCTCATAACTCTCCTGCCACGAGATCAGTGCGTTGACTGAGGAGGAAGGTGAAGGTCACGTTCCGACCGTATACCATTAAGTTAGTCTACAATCGTCTCTCATAATGCAGCAGTTTATTCGGAATCTGTTTAACAGTAGATAATTAGGACAGCTTCTTTCGTAGATCACAAATGCCGCACACAATCTCTCGGTCCTTCAGGCTTCATGGGCTCTTGACGGCTGCTTTGATCTCCAGCAGAAAACAGGACAACACAATGTCAGACCGACCACTGTCGGCAGCCCTGAAGATGGTTTTCCGTGGTTTCTCATTTCACATTAGGCAAGTGCTGGAGCTGTACGTTAATTAAGGCCACAGACGTTTCCTTACCACGCCTAGCACTTTCCTATCCCATAGTCACCATATGACCTTATTGTGCGACGTAAAGAAAATTGGAAAAAACCTTAATGTCAGTTTACCACATTCGGCTCACAACCATTTCGAAAACAACCAGCTGATCTCAGAAGGCTGTAAACTTCATAGGTTTATTCCTAGACTGCTGGTTGGTTGTGAACCTTATCCAAACAAATGATAACTTTCTACAAGGAATAATGTTTTGTCCCTACATGAGGTGTAGGCTTTAAAGATGCCCTAGGGCCGGATTCATCAGCCGAAAATGGATTCTTTAACGTTATACTTTTCCTATCGGTCTTACTTCACACCGAAACAGACAAGTTATATTGCGATGATGGGATAGGGCCGGGATAGAAGCCGAGGTGGGGGGGGGGGGGGGGGGGAGAGTGAGCACGGACTTAAGGTACAGTATCAGCATTTGCCCGGTATGAAAATCGGAAGCCATGAAAAACTATCTTCAGGACTGACGAGTGGGGTTCAAACCCACTATCTCCCGAATGCAAGCTAACTGCTACACGGCCCGCAAACTCGTTCGGTGCTATTCTTTAATGTGCCAACACATCTACAGATTCAGGTATTTCGCATTTAAAGGCCAGCGCTACGGTCTTCAATTAAGGCACTCTCCACTTTCGTAGTGGAGGCGTTAGCGCTATTAGCTGCCCTCCTCGGACGATCGAAATGTAAGACTGCCAGGAGAGCTGGTCAGTGGTCCACTCCATTGGGGTGTGCCTGAAAAGAGCTGCATTGCCGCAGGACAAGGACAAGAATTTACTCGTCCGGCACCATGGATGACTTGTTAGTTTGGTGACCTTTGGTCCAAAGGGTCCCTAGTTCCATTACCGGCTGGAAAAGGTATTTTAACCTTCATTTGTTACTTTCCCTGGTCGGGGGTTGTGTATTTGTGCCGCCTCCAACATTTCATCCTAGAAAGGGCCCCCATCCTCAGAGACGCGCACGTCTCCCACGGGAGTCTACCCGAAAGACCTGCACCAGGCCTCTCCGGAGGCCATACGCCACTATAAATAATAAAATATTATTATTATTACCGGTATATTATTATTATTATTATTATTATTATTATTATTATTATTATTATTATTATTAGACCCTCCATGGCTCAGGCAGCAGTGCGTCGGCCTCTCACCGCTGGATACCGTGGTTCAAATCCCGGTCACTCCTTGTGAGATTTGTGCTGGACAAAGCGGAGGCGGGACTGGTTTTTCTCCGGGTACTCCGGTTTTCACTGTCATCATTCATTCCAGCAACACTCTCCATTATCATTTCAAAGCATCTATCAGTCATTCATAAATCACTCTGGGAGTGGCGACCCCATCGTA
Organism: Anabrus simplex; assembly: GCF_040414725.1. Classification (NCBI taxonomy): domain Eukaryota; kingdom Metazoa; phylum Arthropoda; class Insecta; order Orthoptera; family Tettigoniidae; genus Anabrus; species Anabrus simplex. Next base: position 340,215,061 of record NC_090266.1, on the reverse strand, counting down.
CTAATAGCCTATATATGCTTCATTCATTATATCCCCGACTTGGTCAAAGAATGGAAAACAGGTTGTAGGTTTTCGTTTTCATTATTATTACATTCCAAACCAAAAACTAAACCCCATTGAGCAACAGGCCCGAAGGGCCTTCAAGCGACCGCTCCTCAGCCCGAAGACCTGCAGATTACGAGGTGTTGTGTGGTCAGCACGACGAATCCTCACGGCCGTTATTCTTAGCTCTCTAGACCGAGGCCGCCACCTCACCGTCAGATAGCTCCTAAATTGTAATCACGTAGGCTGAGTGAGCCTCGAACCAGCCCTCAGATCCTGGTAAAAATCCCTGACCTGGCCGGGAATCGAACCCGTGGCCACCGGGTAAAAGGCAGGCACTCTACCCCTACACCGCGGGGCCGGCATTATTACATTCACACCAAATAATTCGAGCTGCGAGCCACCAGTAGGTATCAGATGTGGACAGTATACAAACTATTTCACTTTTCCACACGATATCATCAATATCACTTATAAATACTATATACTGAATGATCATCTGAAAATAAACCTATGATATCGACTTCTACAGTTTCTTCATTCCCAAAATCATCCCAAACTTTATATTGAAAGATTCGGAATATTACTGGCTACTTTTATTGTAATAATAATAATAATAATAATAATAATCTATACCATACAAAGTGATTACAATTTTGTTTGTACACATCAGATTTTGTCCCATATTTCGTTATCTCGGACAAGGTATACAAAAATCGAAAGTGGGCTCAGTTCATTTTTTATCCGTCTGTCTGCTTGGATGTTTGTGTAAGCATCAGGGAAAGGCTACCAGACAGAATTTCTCGAAACTCTGCATTTAAGTTCAGGCATCCGAAAGTCATCTTCCAGGCAGAATTAAGTAAACAAGTATCAAAAACTAATTATTATCTTAAAGATACTATAGAAACAAGAAGAAAGTTATGTTACTGAAGAAACAGTTCTGTTTATAACACACTGCACATTTGTCAAAAGGAAAAAAATCATGTTCATGCAATGTAGACTCACTCACGGTTACTGAACCTTGAAGTCTTACTTGCAGCTGCTTACTGTACACTGCTTTCATTCAAATACTCTGCAAGTCCTCCTCTAGGGCCTGTGCCTTCACACTAAATTCCGTATCATTTACAATTTCTAAAAAACAGCTCTCCTTCTTCCCTACCCGGTGACCGATTTGTCCAGTATAGATAATACACTGATATGGACATAATTTTTACCACGGAGGACAGAGAAGGTTTGCCTTTTCCCGACGAGAGGTTGTCTTTTGTTCAGAGATTGATAGGGTGGGGTCTCTCGCCTCGCCTCCTAAAGCTCCTCTGCTCTTAATTTTTGCTAGTGGCTTTACGTCGCACCGACACAGACAGGTCTTATGGCAACGCTGGGATAGGAATGGTCTAGGATGGGGAAGGAAGCGGCCGTGGCCTTAAATAGGGTACAGTCTCAGCATTGTCCTGGTGTGAAAATAGGAAACCACGGAAAAACATCTTCAGGGCTGCCGACATTGGGATTCGAACCCACTATCTCCCGGATGCAAACTCACAAATGCGCGCCCCTAACCGCACGGCCAACTCGCCTGGTGTTCTTAATTTTAGCAAGACAACGAGAACCAATTTTATGAAGAAAAATATTTTAGAATGCACTGTACTGTACAGCAGCCCTTTCTTTAAATGTTTAATTTCCGTGCTCACTATAAACGAAGTGGTAGTTCATTCGTAGTGAATGTTTAGTATGTCAATACACGTACGCGAATTGGGACCAGACGTTAAGGTTCACTTTAGCAGAATGTTCATTATAACCGAGTTCATTATATCCGGAGTTGACTGTATTCAAGACTTACGATTTTTACTGAAAAGTCCATCAACGCTGACATGGAAATATTTTTAAATAATCGTTAACTAATTAAACGGCGATTGTGGTCGTTGTCGTGAACCGTTTTTATAAGGTACAAAAGTATGTGATTATCAGCCCACATTAATCAGGAAGGCAATTAAGATAACCACCGAAACAAGGAAAATGCGAAGAAAAATACGATAAAAAAGTCATGAAGAGCGGTGCTGATTAAGCGACTCCTTTGACCTCTGATGCGCTATTATCGCAGAGCAGGAAGAAAATTCAATGCGATGTCTTACACAATGTTGTAAGCTCATACAACTGATCAACACTAACATTATACCGATTTTAATAACTGAGATGTGCTGCCACTCATCTCTGCTGGATGCCATTACCGCTGTAATTGTACCAAAATAACCAACCCGTCAACGACAGGTTCAACAGCTAGTTCCGCGTCCCACTAACTACATTTACAGTTTTCAGAGAAGATGACGTGTCGGGAATTGTCCCGTAGGAGCTCTTACGTGCCAGTGCATCAGCAACGTGAGGCTGGCTTATTTGAGCACCTTCAACTACTACCAGACTGAGCCACGTTCGAACCCGCCAACACCTACCCTTCTACCGTCTGAGCCATTCGGTCCGGCTCATTTTTCCTATTATACGTATTGTAAATTATTTAACTATAAAATATGCATTTGGTGCCTGATGGTATGTGTTCATTGGAAAAAAAAGAAAGGGGAGGAAGCAGAAACGAGAAGAAATAAATTATTATGAAGATACATTTTTCAGTTCTACTACAGCAGAACCAGTAACTTTAATAGTTCTGGATGAGGTACTTTCTTACATTTCCAGTACTTTCAAAAGACATTTATACCAACGATATTTTATAAATAAAATACAGTGTCCCTGTAGGGCATCTTTTCAGTAAATGCAAATATGGACTTTCCTTCAAAGACGTCGAGCCTTGGCGACGAGAATGATAACAACGAATTTATTTATTTCCCAAGTAAATTGCAAATTATTTAAACGCTAACAGTTATTAACTGAAATGCAAATGGTGGGGAAAGATCATTTCTGAAGTTGCAAGGAATCACGTAGGCCTATAGTCTCACCTAATGATGACATCCACTTAATGTCTCCATGCTAAAAAACGAAGTAATATATTTTTCTTGCAAACTTTGTATTATTCCAGCCCCATGCGGAAAAAATGTCAGCGATGTTCTCAAACTAGCATTCTGTAAATTAATTGTAATTTTACTGATTACTAGCTTGAAAAAATATGTGGAATTGTAATTGACTAAAATATTTGTCAGATAACTGTAATTCAGCCCAATTACTTTTTTGTACGCTACCCATCACTGGTTGCAAGACAGCACTAGTGGGACCAAGATATCCCAGGTGAAATTCTAAGGGGAACTGGGACATTGCAGTAAAAGTACTGACCTATCTTACTACAATAACATAAAATGATATTTAACTACCTAATAAAATGTTTATGAGGCTTTTGTGAACATCTCTACTGTACGGCTATATGCTTATCTTTTGCATTTATTTAATCACTGGATATACTGCTGAGATGATGCCTGATAATTTGCATTAATCATGAGTACAGTACTTTTCAGACTTTATCAAGCCAATCATCAATCCGCCGGCATCAATGAATTACATTGCAACTCAAGCTTTGAAATGTATAGAATGCAAATGGAACATTTTTAATGGAATCAAGGGGGAGACGATTCCTTTAGTCCACTCCTTCTCCACTCAATGATGGTATTATGAGCAGTAACTACAAAACAAGAATTCAACCAGTTAACACCGAATTTGAAAAATATATAAACCAAATCTGATGATAATCTTAACAACCAAAGAATTTATTTAATAAATAAACGGCAAATTATTTGAAATGCTAACAGCCATTAACTAAAATACAAATGATGGGAAGAGATAATTTCGAAAGTACCAATGTATCATGTTTAGTCTCGCCTAGTGATGCTAGCCACTTAATGTCTGTGTTAAAAAAAAAAACAGTGTTAAAGTACCTTTATAATTTTCAACAAAGTTTCAGGTCGCAAAATTGTTCAAAATATTTCGCAACCAGTTCTTGTTTGAAAGATACAGAAAGCAATACATTCTCCCATTAAAGACTTTTCTCCAGATTAGCTCACTTAAGGCAAGAAAACCAACTCCTTCAACGGATTCATTCACATTTCTACACTTTCTATATAGGAGTACTAGGGTCCTGAACAGAAACGCAACTCATCACACTCCTATCCTAATATGTTTAAGAGTTCTGTATGTTCCCATAGCACAGCTTCTCTGCCCCTGTACGCCAAGTAACCCTACAATGGAGAAGATTCATAGTTACCATCATCGTCTACTAACACACATGACATTTTCCATCTTTGCACCTACTGCTTTGTACTGATGTATGTCTTTTTAATAAACACCAGCTGCTAGGATTGTCCCTTAAGAACGACATCATGGAGCCAATGTTATATATCACTCGGCATTCGCTGGAATGAGAAACTGCTGTCAGCTTTAAGCATAAGGTTAGGTATGAACTATATTGTCGCAGGCCTTCGTAATTATGTCATCTGTTGATAACACTTCACACACAGGTTCAATACCGTAGAGGCTTTATCACCTGATGGAGCAAGTAGGTTCATAAATAAAATATAAAACTGTGGTCCGTACAAATAATAATAATAATTATAATTATAATTATAATTATAATTATAATTATAATCATTATCATTATTATTATTATACTGTTTAGTATTTTTTAGATGTTTCGTCTCTATTTCTTTTAATTTGTACATGTAATCTTTGTCGGTTTTTTCTGTTTAGATGAAAAAAGGTCCTACATTTTAAGTGTAGCAAGGGCCCGACAGCATTGCTCCGGATGCACTGCGGCTTTTTGTATCACCTGGTTTTCCATTATTCCTGCGTTCTTAACTACAGTATTCAGTTCCAGTAATGTACGTGAATATGATCATCGTTGTCGGGCAAGTTCATCATGCAGTCGCTTAAGTGCGGCCAGTATCCAGTATTCGGGAGATAGTAGGTTCGAACCCCACTGTCGGCAGCCCTGAAGATGGTTTCCCGTGGTTTTCCATTTTCACACCAGGCAAATGCTGGGGCTGTACCTTAAGGCCACGGCCGCTTCCTTCCCACTCCTAGCCCCTGCCTGTCCCATCGTCGCCATAAGACCTATCTGTGTCGGCGCGACGTAAAGCAACTAGCAAGTTCATCAGCTTTCATTTTTCCAGGAAGTATCCTTGACCCGGGACGCACAACAGACTTACATCAATGCTTTCTCAAGACAAATTAAAAAAACAGAAATGTCCGCACTTTGAGTGAACGAAAAAAAAAGAAATGCGAATACTCTTCAGATAAGGGAAATAAATCCAAAATGCTTTCGAAGATGATCAGATGAAGCAGCAGAGTATTTTGTGTGTAAGGCTGAAAAGTAAATTTTTGTTGTAAACCATGATTCTTCACCCCAAAACACACAGAAAATGAAAAATATGACCGTGTTCGAAATGCTGCAAAGTAACGGAAGGTTTTGCGAGGAAATATTTCAAGTTCCAAAACGTAGCGCAAGCAGCTGAAACGAAGTTAACTCACTATCCGGTAGTGAATCATTCACAAAAACCGAGAGAGATCAGCGTTGAACTATCGTCAGTTTGCCAACATATGCAAACATATTTCAGAACAGTTGAAAGACTAGTATTTTAATCATTGCTCTTCATACAGAGTGGGAGAACAATTTTAATATTCCATGCTGCAGTGAAATTTGCACAGTTCGTTTTCTCCATAACTTTTACAATCCAAATGAACAAAGGATCCCACGCATACATTCCCAGAGTAGTTCCATTAGTTCGTCCGAGCCATTTGTATCAAATGGCCATATCCTTGGAACTCGCCATGTGTATTTATATCCATCTAGCCGTGGAGGAGAAACAAAAACGAAGCCAGTAGTTTTACGTGACTGTAGATATAGTTACCATAATCGCAAGGTCTCCAGTTTTACGTGGAATCCGAACCACAGGGGCGTAACCTTCCATTTCAAAAATACCACGTACATTGACGGGGATACGTAGGAAACTAAGATGGAGGCAAACTCAATTGTATGCAAGTAGATTAGTATTACGGTTAAGTTCACTGTTAAATGACTCGAGAGCACGTGAACTGAGTGGACAAGTTCCTAATTTAAGAGATTGGAATCCTGCGATTTGATTTCTTTTAAATACAATCGGACCAAATATCCATTCCAAGTACCATTCTTTATAATCTTACTAAAATGGTCCCCATATTCCGGATTTCAGAAACTTCCGCGTTCCTGTAGAGTACTTATTAGTTTAAGAGTGAATCGCTTTAATCAATGGAGAAAGGAATGACACTAGCAAATGACGATAAAGCACAGCAGAGTCCTATCCACATTACTGTAGTTGCATCATGCGCGTGAAACTTGTTTTGATAGATATACAGTACTGATACTCAGCGAACAGGGGTTCTGTTGCAAGATCTCCGCTCGGTTCGTCGTTTAGTACGCTGGTGTGTATAGCCTGCAGCCAGACTGACATACATTCGGGGGTTTACTTGGCCTGATACTTCAAAATTTACTGAACGAGTACCGTAACTTTCCATACATGTTCCGGTACTCACGAATCTTCTACTGACAAACAGGTTTTTTTTTCTTCAGATTTATTGGTCCAGAGAGCTAACCATTCTTATTGCTGATAAAATAGAAGAACAATAAAACTATTTGAACCAATGAGAGAAAATTCAGGTCATTATACCAAAATGTCTAGAAACTGTTCAATTACATGAATTTAAGTCTCTTCCTTTAACTAACAGTAACATCATGCAGTCCACTAATGATAGACAATTCTACAGATGTCTGTCTGGTAGTCAATTTCGAACTGAGACTGCTGACAACACAGTCGTGACATGGAGGGCTAAATTGTGGCAATTTAAAGACAGCTCAATAAATGAAATTGCAACTCTATTAAAAGTGCTCTTTTAGTAAAACACGTTGCAAACCTAATGTTTATTAATATTATGGGATCTACTCACCAGCAGTTTGATCCACTACGAATGCGAAGTTTTGGGATTCGTCTGGAAGATTTTAAGCAGATGACCCAGTCTCCCGCAAAATAAAAATAACAACAGAACCTTACCCTTAAAAATCCTAATGGAAAATTCCGAAGTGTTAGGCGAGGTTTCCAACTAACTTCCTGCGCGATACACTGAGGATTTAGGACAACAGCACCCACCCACACCACTATACTGTTGCCATTCGCTTTCTGTGACAGATAACTCCAAGGGTAAGAATAAAATAGGCTCTAATTGGTTGAAGTATGAGATGCTCTACTGTTTGAACCACGAATGACTTCATGTGCTTCAACCAATCTGCAGCACAATCTATATTAACGTCCGTGCACTCGACCTTTACAATCTTAGAAGTGTGGCTCAGCCAATAGAGCATGTATCTTCAACCAATTAAAGACCTTTTGTTCCTATACACGAGGAGTTAGGTGGCACAGAAAACGAGCAGCAGTAGTAGGCAAGTAACTGTTCAATTACCTTTACTACAGTGACATGTCTGAATTTAAAAATACGTGACCTGCCATTTACCGGGAACTAGTGAACTAAATACTGCCAATTTCAGCAAATTGAATTTAATGAACCCTCTAACTCCACTCAGACCCATGCGATTCTCCTCGAAACTGCGCTCTCCCTAATGTACAGTATATGAGCAGTAGGCTCTTATTCAGGCTTTTAATCTAATAACATCACATAAGAGTACAGATAAAATGCAAGAGTGTTCCTTTCTAACCGTGGTATGTTTGAACGTTCCGCCCACAGTTGCATTGTTCTAAATTACAACAGAACTGTTACGAATACAAAGGCGATATTTAACCGTCTCTCTGTAAAGTTCGAGCGTGAACAAGAAAAGCTGCATTTTCGGCATGTGAATGCAATTCTATTGATAAAAGAGGAGACGTTGCACAAATCAAATTAGTTAAACATGCATTTTGATGCGTAATAGGAACGTAATGATGAATCAACGATTCAGAGGTGATCTGAGAACTTAAAAACCGAAGATTTCATATTAGACGACGTGGATTGGCCTGGAAAACCCTCAACAGTCAACGATGTGGTCAAAAATTTCGTATCAAGGTCAACTCGGAAGTTTGCAAAGACTCTGAAAATTCCAGAAAACAGTATTCATAAACATGTGTACCTTGGGTACACATATTGTTACGGTGTACTAGTCACACAAGCTATAGAAAGGCAGGCTTTTAAGGAACGAATGGTGTGGAAAATTAGATAGGCTCAAAATCTTCGACAGTCCCTCGGTAACAGCAACTGACGATGTTAGCGATGATGCAGAACCTTTCTGGCCTCACCGAACCAATACGCTGCGTTTATTCGTCTTATTACCCTAACAGTAATGCAGCAACATACAGAATTTGCATCGTTACTCCACGTAGAGTGATTGTCGCAATATTACAGCATCACCGAGGAGTTTATGGCGATATCGCAAGAACTGCTGCTGGCAGTCCGCCGTATCCATTTAATTTCCTAGTTAACAACCGCATGATTACATGAGCGTGCAAAGGGAAGTGGCAACAATACATTATTCGGTACTCTGCAGTTGACTTAGACCCTGATGGCTTGATGTGTTGCTCGCTGACTAGGATAGAGCGCGAGTAATAATCAATGCAGTACAAAAATGGTTCAGCAGTCAGGGTGCCGAAAAAATAAGAATACAAACATTGAAGCACAATACAGCGGGAAAGGAAATGTGCCACGTTCATATGAGACAGTAGAGAATAATATCTGCAAACCATATGGGAGAACCACTTTCATTTTTCGGACATACTGTAGGTACTGTGATGGTATAGGCACGACGTAAAATACAGCACTGTTATGTAAGGTAATACATACAATAGGTAAGAACACGCGCGGCGCTTCCTTCTGTATACTGCGAGTCCCTCCAGTAGCAAGGTCAGGTGACCTGTCGTGACAAACACAACATCTGGAAGAAGTTCAGAGTAGTAGAGTGAATCACAACAAGCACATTAACTGGTTATTGCTAGACTGATGAAATTAAATGGCGTATGGCTTTTAGTGCCGGGAGTGTCCAAGGACATGTTCGGCTCGCAATGTGCAGGTCTTTCAATCTGACACCCGTAGGCGACCTGCGCGTCGTGATGAGGATGGAATTATGATGAAGACAACACCTACACCCAGCCCCCGTGACAGCGAAATTAACCAATGACGGTTAAAATTCCCGAGCCTGTCGGGTATCGAACCCAGGATCCCTGTGACCAAAGGCCAGCACGCTAACCATTTAGCCACGGAGCCGGATGCTAGACTGATAACGGACGTGGACTGTCTGTGGACTACAAGCCAGTAAAACTAGAGTCTCTGGTTGCTGGGAAAAAGTTTTCTACAAACGAGTTGGCGTATATGCTGCTTATTTACAGTGAAGCACATCGTAATTCAGAAGCTGCCCTTAGATTGTGCAGAGAACTATTACCTGCCGGGCTGAGTGGCCTTCTGACCCCGACTTGGCAGGTTCGACCCTGGCTCAGTCCGGTAGTATTTGGAGGTGCTCAAATACGTCAGCCTCGTGACGGCATATTTACTGGCACGTAAAAGGACTCCTGCGGGACTAAATCCCGGTAGCTACCTCGGCGTCTCTGAAAACCGTAAAATTAGTTAGTGAGACGTAAAGCAAAATAACATTGTTATTAACTATTTTCTGATCGTCGCACACCCAATAGGCGAACGTTCGCTGCTGCGTACCAGCGAGTACGCGATACTGGCAGTGTTTTACCGTCCAATCGAGACTGCGGTCGACAAAGATCGCGGTAAGTGTTAGTAGTTGACGCAGATTTTCTGGACGTAATTGAACGGCACTCCTAGTGAGGCGTGCTACGTTTGTGTCCCAGAGGACTGTGCATCGCGTTTTGCGTGAAGAACGCCTGCGACCTTATGTGCCTGCAGGGCAACATTTTCTACAAAGGCGGGAAATATGTACGAGGTTTCTAAATGAAACTGCACAACAGCAGCTGTTCCTCTTCCATGTGCTAGCCACAAACAAAGCCTGTTTCACGAGGAATGGAGGGTTACATTTCCTTAATAACCATATATAGGCTGTCCTTAACCCATATATGATTTGGTAAGGGCATTTTCAACGTTCAATGTGTGGTTCAGTATCATTGGTGGTTGCTTAATTGGGCGGCACGTATAACCCACACATCTCACAGGTGCAACTTACCTAACCTTCATCAGAGATGAACTGATTATGATGATTATGATTATTGTTGTTTAAAGGGGCCTAACAGCTAGGTCATCGGCCACTAATGGTACGAGGTGAACGAAACGAAAACTAAACTTCAAAATCCATCCACCAACTAGAATCTAAAACGAATGATTATGGAAAAATGATTGTGAAAGAAAACGATCAGTGAATCCAATTCACAATGCCTTCATTACTGGGATGATACTCCTTATCTACAGTCGCTAGCGAGCTTCAGCCGAAGCAAGTCACTCCGAGCTCTTACCTCTCGCTTGTGTTGACAGTGTAGCATAACGTGTATTGTGTTCGTTCTTCAGTGTGTTTGTGTAATTACACTTCGTGTGCTTTCACGCTGCGAACTTACACTTCTCTAAACATGGCTAATGGAATAAACCCTGATACGGGGACTATATTAAAAGAAAGTTTATTAACATATTATTCGTCGTCAGCGGACATGGATTCAACGCAACCAATTCAACTCAGTCAACAAGTCAACACAAACCAGCCTTTAGTGAAAGTTTCCTCAAATCTACAGCAACAAGCAGCTTCACAGCAGCAGCATTCACAACGACGGGAACAACATCATGTAAGTCCAGAACTTATTAATCAACGTTCTATGTCTTCAACCTCATCACGACCTCTTTTACAACCAAGTAAACTTGCGGAACTTAAACGTGCGCACGAAGCACTTGCTTCTCCCGATCCCCCGTTACAACAGGACGATGGTTTTCAGACTCCCAGTAAAAAGTTAACTGTATCCGCTGCAAGATTAAACAATAAGTACATGGTCGATCTCACAGCCGTTCATAATAAGTATGCTCCTCTTGAACGCATGGATGATAACACTGCAGGCGACAATGTTGCCCCATTAACACCTAAAGTTAACGTGCCACCAATCTTTCTCCACGAAGTAAATAATTATCAGCAAATTATTAGAGACTTGAATACTGTAATCAGCAGTGATTACACTACACAACAGCGCGGCAAAGTTCTCAAGATAAATACTACCACTATCAGCGATTATCGTTCCGTCACCAAATTTCTAGAAGAATCCGAACTTCAATTTCATACCTTCCAGGACCCTACCACCAAAAAACTTGAAGTTATCATTCGTGATGTCCCATACTCTGTTACTGACTCGGAACTCCACTCAGAGTTACAAGAGCTTAACTTCCCAGTACGCAAAGTTACTCGGCTTCTTTTAAAAGAGCCGGGCTGAGTGGCTCAGACGGTTGAGGCGCTGGCCTTCTGACTCCAACTTGGTAGGTTCGATCCTGGCTCAGTCCGGTGGTATTTGAAGGTGCTCAAATACGACAGCCTCGTGTCGGTAGATTTACTGGCACGTTAAAGAACTCCTGCGGGACCAAATTCCGGCACCTCGGCGTCTCCGAAAACCGTAAAAGTAGTTAGTGGGACGTTAAGCAAATAACATTATTATTCTTTTAAAAGATAAGCAGCCCATGCCCCTCTGCGCCGTTGAATTGGACAACACGGAAGATGCAAAAAGAATTTGACTTGACACACATTCAGCGTGCCATTATTTCGGTCGAACTTCGTCGCAAACCACAAGACATCTCACAGTGTACCCGATGTCAACGGTTCGGTCACACTAAAAACTTCTGCAAGTTAAGTCCACGCTGCGTAAAATGCCCTAATAATCATCACTATTCAGCATGCAATAAACCACAAGTACCTCCAACGTGTGTTAACTGCGGCCAAGATCACGCTGCAAATTACAAAGGCTGCCCATATTATCTCAATATGAAAAACAAGCTCAGGCGTGCAAGTACTTCTCCTCCAACACCGATGCTCACCAGCACCCCGCCCAACATTATCGCCCCCACACCACCAGCTAATAATGCTACGAACTTTCCTCCGCTACCATCTCGACCTTCGCTCGTTCGAACCCCTAACCCCTCAGCATGGCAACGCCCTCTTTCTCAACCTTCTCCGCAAAACCCAGTATATTCAGCTCAGAATCCACCGCAAAATTCTTCTCAACCTGCATCGTCTTCCAGCCTTGTCCAACAGATTATAGCCTTTCTTACGCCTTTTATCCCCCAAATCAAATCATTTATCATTAAATTACTCTCAGAACTCCTTAACAATGGTTGTTAGTGCCAATCCTCTGTTTTCCCATCTCACATTTCTCAACTGGAATGCTAACGGTTTGAAGGTCAAACGTGCCTCCTTCTTGGAGTTCATGTCCCGCCATAATATAGATGTAGCATGCATTTCTGAAACTCATCTCGTTGAACATGAACGTTTTACAGCACCTGGTTTCAACATCTACTGATGTGATCGCCAAGCTCCTGTTGCCTCTGGTGGAGTGGCAGTCATCATAAAGAAAAGACTTAAACATTATCCGATATTCTTACCACAGTTAACCACTATCGAAGCTTGTGCTGTTAAAATTGAATTACGCAATGGAACCCCTTTGACAGTCATAGCAGCCTATAAACCCCCTTCAGCTCGACTCCACGTTCAAGATATAAGATTATTGTTTCAAGACCAGTCACCAACCATTCTAATGGGAGATCTTAACAGCAAGAACGAGATTTGGGGCTGTCGTATAACAACTCCCAATGGGAGACAGCTGTTAGCAGCAACTGAACTTCATGCCATCCACGTCGCTGCTCCAGACGAACCGACTCATTACCCATCTAACCTCAATCACCAGCCGGACATTCTAGACATAGCCCTAATCAAAAACGTCGCCTTCCCCATTTACACGAGACCAGTGGCTGAAATGGATTCGAATCATTGTCCAGTAATTACATCCTTTTCTGCTGAAACTTTCGTTCAACAACCACGTACTCTTACTCATGGTTATATTAATTGGGACATTTATCACCACCAGCTTGACTTCTGTCTTCAACCAAATATGCCCCTCAAGACTAGAGAAGATCTTGACAATGCCATTTGCCACTTCACCACCATTATAACTACTTCACTCAAAGCAGCTACTGTGCCCCAAAGGAGGCCGCAACAGCCACATCTTCACTCAACATTTCCCCTCAGAATGTTAAGACTCATCAAGGCTAAACATAAAATGCGACGTCTGTGGCAGGCTCAGCGCCTACCTTGGCAACACCATAGATTAAACCAGCTTATCAGATTAGTACGCACAACTTTAGATAATCACCGTTATGCTTCGTACCAGCATCATCTCTCTGGTCTGTCGCCTGATGATTGTACACTCTGGAAGGAAACCAAACGAATACTGCATGAACCAAGCCTTATTCCTCCTGTGAAACCATCTGATACCCATTATTTGAGTGATTCTGAAAAATGTGATATACTTGCAGATGTTTTTGAAGCTTCCTTCACTCCAAACCCACCAATCAATCACGAATATAACAGTGAAATAGAAACGTTTCCAACATTCTGCCCTACAGTTCCAGAAAGAATCAAATTTACCTCACCGGGAGAAATACGAAATCTGATCAAGAACCTGCCCGTCAAGAAAGCTGCTGGACATGATCTCATCCCTAACATAGCCTTGAAGCACTTCACTCGAAAAGCACTATCATTCCTTGCATCTATATTCAATGATCTTCGTCTTGGGTACTTTCCCGACACATGGAAGCATGCAGAAATAATTGCAATTCACAAACCTGGGAAACCTTCGACACTACCCACGAGTTACCGACCAATAAGTTTATTACCAACATTATCCAAATTATTTGAGAAAATCATCCTTAAACGTCTAAATAATTTCTTAGAGGACACATCTCTCCTTCCACATCACCAGTTTGGCTTCCGTCAACGGCATTCGACAACTCATCAGCTACTACGTCTTACGGAACACATTGCGCAAGGTTTCGAGCTCAAACATCACACTCTTGCAGCGTTCTTAGATTTTACAAAGGCATTTGATAAAGTTTGGCATAAAGGCCTATTATACAAATTGCACACAATCGGAATTCCACATTATATATACAGCATCATCTACAGCTTCTTGAGTCAGCGAATCTTTCGCGTACGTATCAATTCCACGTATTCAACACCTCGGCTCATTAACGCCGGAGTCCCCACAAGGTTCTATTCTTGGTCCAACCCTCTTCAACATTTATACCCATGATATTCCATCGCCTCCATTCGTCAACGTCGCAATGTATGCAGATGATACTGCTGTCTTCACATCCCACCATGACATTTTAACTGCCACTCGTCGACTGCAAGCCTCTCTGCAAACTATATCAACGTGGTTAGATGACTGGAGAATTTCACTGAATGTACCAAAATGTGAAACCGTGATCTTTATTCTTCGACGTCCACCTCTCCCATCACCAATCTTCCTAAATGGAACAGCCATCCAATGGACGCCTAACGACAAGGCCGTGAAGTACCTGGGAGTATTCCTTGACCGTCGCTTATCATGGAAATACCATATAAATCAGAAATTAAATCTAAGTTATGCACGACTAAGAAGACTATATCCTCTCCTAAACAGGAAATCTTCCCTCAAATTTGAATGTAGATTACTTCTCTACAAATCATTGCTCCGTCCTTTATTCACCTACGCCTGTCCAGTCTGGGGAGGGCGGCTCGAACCACTATCAGACGTCTGCCACAATTCCAAAACAAAGTTCTCCGTATCATCACCAACGCTCCTTGGTACGTCCGAAACAAACAGTTACATCGTGAACTTCAGTTAGACACTTTGGAACACGTGATTTCAATGCACGCCAAGACGTTCTTCAAGAAACTCCAAAATGTGCCTGGTGCTGTGTTCTTCGCCATTGGAAAACGATCCACACTTCCACGACGGATTAAAAGTAGACTTCCTCAAGATCTTTTACTTTCGCCAAGAGAAGAATCTGAAGATGAACAGCGAGTGTTTGTGTATATTAAAAATAAAATACATCAACGTGAACGAATTTCCACTCGAGTGCTATTGTTGCTCAGTGCTTCTTTTATTCAACTGCCCATTTACTTCTCAATGAAATATTAGTATAACAAGCATTACCAAGAAAATAAGAGTTAACTTGCCTAGAAAAACTGGAACATCCCTTTGTGTTAGTGACCAATTGCTTTTTATTTTTTTTTAATTTTTTTATCCGTGTGTGTATCTTTTCCAACACTTTATTACAAACTTTCCTCACTTATTCTAGTTACAGAAGGGCCTACAGGAGGTCGACTTCAAATCTCGTCCTTAGTAAGTGATTATTTTTGCCTTGTTTTGTTATGTACTAAGATTTTTGTTTGTTGTTTGTTTGGTTGTTTTTATTTTATCTCTTGTCAACAGTAATCTGATATAGCATGTATTTATGCTGAACGATTAAATACTACATTTAAAAAAACTCCTTATCTAAAGGGGTCCAAAATCCAGGTCACCGGCTCCTCATAATGGTACTATTCACTAGTAAAGCAGAACAGATAACGCAGACTCATGGTGGTACTAAAATAAAATTTCGTGTGGCTATTTCCAGCCGGGTGCAGGAATCACAAACCAACATTTTATATTAAAATATTTAAACATAATCACAACATACTTAAATCCCCCTTGAATACTAAAATATTTAATGGCAATCAAAGAAGCAATAACAAAATAAATTCATGGCTATCGTAAGATTATTTTTTTAGAGTGATAATTTTCTATAACTCTTATTACTGTAAATGTCGGGTCAAGGTGCAGCTTATAGCCTAAGTAAGAAATGGATTACAATAAAAAAATTAAATGGATCTTGCATTGAAAATGGTGCATTTGAAGGTGGATTTGAAAGTAATATTGTTATATTATGATAACCCATGTAAGGCAGACCCTCCAATGAGGGTGGGCGGCATCTGCCATGTGTAGGTAACTGCGTGTTACCGTGGTGGAGGATAGTGTTACGTGTGGTATGTGAGTTGCAGGGATGTTGGGGACAGCACAAACACCCAGCCCCCGGGCCACTGGAATTAACCAATGAAGGTTAAAATCCCCGACCCGGCCGGGAATCGAACCCGGGACCCTCTGATCCGAAGGCCAGTACGCTGACCATTCAGCCAACGAGTCGGACATGGTGGTACTAATCACAGGTGATGTAGACCCATAGTATGTCACACACAACTGCACCACTCACAGGTAACACAAACCTATGGTGTTTCGCACATAAGGGTACTACTCACAAGCAACGCAGAGCCATGGTGTTCCTCACATAGTGGGAGTAATCAGGAGCGCCGGTATTCCCGTGGTGTTTCTCAGTGGTACTAATCACAGACAGCGTAGACCCACGGCGTTTCTCATAAAGCGGCGCTACTCATAGGTAACGCAGACCCATTCTGAATACAGTAGAACCGACCGGTGGAATACACACGATGACCATTATCACAAACAGCGCCCAGACCCGTAGTTTTTTCTCTCATAATGGTACTGCTCCTATGTAACGTAGACCCGTGGTTTTCCTCACAAGTCGCAAGTACCATCGACCCGTGATGTTCCGCAAGTAATTGTACTAATCACAAGTATTCTCATGGTTCTAGTTTTATCATCCCTTGGTCTTCCCTTCTAGTCACCTCTTATGACAGACAGGGGATACCGTGGATTTATTCTTCGTCTGCGTCCCCCACCCACAGGGGGCAGAGATGAACCCTCGAACCTTGAGAATGTACCGTTGCATATGAACATTATTTTTTTCATGATGGTGCACCAACTCGTGTGAGACGAGGTATACTTGAATGCCTCTACTACAGATTGACAACGGGCGGGGAGCCTTAATCTGTGGTGTAGTGGTTAGTGTGATTAGCTGCCACCCCCCCCCCCCGGAGGCCCGGGTTCGATTCCCGGCGCTGCCACGAAATCTGAAAAGTGGTACGAGGGTTGGAACGGAGTCCACTCAGCCTCGGGAGGTCAACTGAGTAGAGGTGGGTTCGATTCCCACCTCAGCCATCCTGGAAGTGGTTTTCCGTGGTTTCTCCACTTCTCCTCCAGGCAAATGCCGGGATGGTACCTAACTTAAGGCCACGGCCGCCTCCTTCCCTCCTCGTTTATCCCTTCCAATCTTCCCATCCCCACCAAGGCCCCTGTTCAGCATAGCAGGCGAGGCCGCCTGGGTGAGGTACTGGTCATCCTCCCCAGTTGTATCCCCGACCCAATGTCTCACGCTCCAGGACACTGCCCTTGAGGCGGTAGAGGCGGGATCCCTCGCCGAGTCCGAGGGAAAAACCAAGCCTGGAGGGTAAGCAGATTAAGAAAGAAAGAAGTAGGTGTAATGCAGATGAACTGACATGGAACCTCATACGTCTCGGAAGGTTTACAAATCAACGATAAACAAAGAGCCATGGGCGCCCGCAAGGAGGGGGGGGGGGCGGGCAAGGGGGGGGGGGTGCCCCCCCCCCCTGGAATTCTAAAGATGTTGATGTTCAACTGTTTAATATCATACCAAATTATTTCATAAACTGAAATTACTGACAGTCATCTGGCATATGTTATAACTGGAAGTTTCTGTAAACAATTTAATGTTGCTGACGTTATATTGGTTTTTATATTCAAGAAAATTGTTAACGTGCCCCCCCCCAGGAAAAGATCCTGCGGGCGCCCATGCAAAGAGCGTAAGGAGAAACGTACCGCTGGTAAACCTTACACAACATCTACAGGTCGTTAGATTCCTGGCAAGAAAGTGCCATCAGAACAACTTATATGTAAGTGTAAATATGCTTGTAAGACGTTACTACGCGAGTACAGGGAGAGTCTGTTAACACAGTTCTACACTTTGGGCGAAAATGAGCAAGGTACATACCTTTTAAATACACTGGAACTTGTGAACGCAAACAGAAGACGACACGGAACATACAGCCATCCATCAGGAAGTAAGACACAAATTACAGTATGCTACAGTGTCCCTAACGGAAGAGGTGAGCATGTGCAAGTCTACAGGAAGACGTTCAAGGACATTTTTGCTGGGACAAATCGGCGGCTTCGGACACTTCAAGAAAAGAAAAAGAAAGGTTATGATTTATGAAGACGGAAGGGGTAAAAATGAAGGCTCAAACAGGCATAAGGTTGAGTTCACCACAAATGACAGGGATCTGATGAAAAACCATATAAATTCCTTTCCCCGAGAATGCAGTCATTACGGTAGGAAGAAATCGCAGAAAGAATATCTCAGTCCGGATTTAAGTTACCACCGGATGTTTACTGCGTTCAAAGAAAAGTATCCAGACAATAAGGTGACATACAAATACTATTGCGGCGTCTTCAAGACCGATTTTAAGACACACTCCATTGCTAAAGCCAGAACAGACACTTGCCAGCGTTGTGACAAGCTGTGAAAGCCACGTTTTCAGAGTAAGAGCGACTGCAGAGTCAGGCCAACAGTGAACTACAGCTAGAGGAAAAGACACTAACACTTATGAAAAGTGATATCTGTGATTCTCAGTAACCCACCAGTAGTATCTGCACGGTGAATATGGATATGCAACTAGTTCTGTTTGTTCCGACCTTCACGCATTCCAGTATGTTTTACTCACGACAACTAGCTTGCTATAATCAATGTATACATGATTCAGGCACCTATGACAGTTTCATGTACTTGTGGGATGAAGGGAGCGGAGGTCGGGGGGAGTATGAAATATCATCTTGTTTATTCAGAGTGATGACGTCCGGATATACAAACAAACGAAACGTTGTTATATGGTGTGACAACTGCGCATCACAAAACTGAAACAAGATGATAATGACACCTATTTATTTAGTTGCTAAAGACCATTTTGATACTATTGATTTAAAATTCTTAGTGTCCGAACATAATTTCATGACATGTGACACGGACTTCGTTCTCATTGAGAAAAGGAAACAAGTAATGAAAGCCATGATCCCAGATGAGCTAGAGGCCGTAATTAAGTCCGCAAGACCACAAAAAACCATGCAAGATAGTTAAAATGGGTAAAGATGATTGGTTTGACTTTGGAGATCTCGTCAACGAGTACATCAATACTACCAAGCTGCAGCTCAGGAAAGCCTCACGCATTAGAGTGAGTAACTGACACCCTAAAGTAATACATGTCAGAACGTCATTTGATAGTGATTGATTGTCCTACAAGATATTTAAGGAAACAAATAAAATGTGGGGGCATCCTCCACCATCACAGCTTCCCCGTGTGCAGAAACGATCATATCAATGCAGAAAAGAAGAAGGATCTGCTGGCGCTCTGTGACTACTTATCGTTAGATGTAAAGTACAGAGATTACTATCGTCAGCTCCGTAGAGAAGAAACCGTGTGTTCATAACCATGTACAGTGTAACATTCATATGCGGATATTATCCACTTCATAACACGTCCTGCACGTATTGTATGTTTCGTTTCATAATGATGATTACAGTGTTCTTTAACATGTTCTATGCTGTATAGGAAAGATACTTGGTGTGTCGTTCAGTTACGAAACTAGCACAATCATAAAACTTAACTAGAAATGTGTCATTGTTTACCCTTTTCACGTTAGTTCGTATGTAGGCTTACATCACAATGTATGCGAGATAAAATGTGATGAATACATACATATACCACTCAATAAAATGTTCCTAAATGCACTGAGTAAGTTTCAAAACAGAATGATAGGTCATTCATTATTGTGTTGCGTAACGACCTGGAAAACATCACATGTGCCAGCAGAGGGAAACGGAGGACAACGTAAGTGCCATACTCTTGACAGCAATCGTTTTATCCGTATTTCTCCACTAGGTACCTTCTGGCACTTAGATCGTTTTTCATTTCCACTCCTCAATGGATTCTCTAACGAATGCGTTGGTAATGTTTTCCCCTATTAACGTACAAAAGTAGCTGCATTTCATATCTCAGAAGACATCCTTGTGCAAAATCCAGACCTAAGACGGTACCCAAAGAAGCCAAGGACAAAATTTAAATGCATGTTTGCTTTTCTGTGCCCTCTATTTAAGAACCTATGGAATTTTCTAGGGTGAAGGCTTCGTACATCCGGCAAACGAGCTGCTCCGACTGAAGGTCGTGTACGGAATTGTAGCTGCTGAAGACATACTACATTCGAAAGGTAGTTTCACATCAAATCCACAACTTTGCTGACCAAGTCAAACGCGAATTTTCACCTTGAGTACAGGAGGCTATTCTTAAGGGACAGTGCTCTCTTAGAACGGCTACAATGAGTCAAAATGAAACTCATACACTAAAGGAAAGCTTGTTTATTTGGATTCAACACAAAAATACACTGACTGACAGAGCAAATGCAACACCAAGAAGGAGTGGTCAGAACTTTATGCCAATTGCAGGGTAGACTGACGTTACTGAGGTATGCTCATGATGTGAAATGCGCCGCTGTGCTGCGCACGTAGCGAACGATAAATGGGACACGGCGTTGGCGAATGGCCCACTTCGTACCGTGATTTCTCAGCCGACAGTCATTGTAGAACGTGTTGTCGTGTGCCACAGAACACGTGTATTGCTAAGAATGCCAGGCCGCCGTCAACGGAGGCATTTCCAGCAGACAGACGACTTTACGAGGGGTATGGTGATCGGGCTGAGAAGGGCAGGTTGGTCGCTTCGTCAAATCGCAGCCGATACCCATAGGGATGTGTCCACGGTGCAGCGCATGT
Source organism: Anabrus simplex (assembly GCF_040414725.1). Lineage (NCBI taxonomy): Eukaryota > Metazoa > Arthropoda > Insecta > Orthoptera > Tettigoniidae > Anabrus > Anabrus simplex. The sequence goes on along the minus strand of NC_090266.1, from coordinate 340,194,325 downwards.
GGCGAAGATGGTTGGCGCAGGGACATGTGGCACGTGCGAGGGGTCCAGGCGCAGCCCGAGTGACGTCAGCACGCGAGGATCGGCGCATCCGCCGCCAAGCGGTGGCAGCCCCGCACGCCAAGTCAACCGCCATTCTTCAGCATGTGCAAGACACCCTGGCTGTTCCAATATCGACCAGAACAATTTCCCGTCGATTGGTTGAAGGAGGCCTGCACTCCCGGCGTCCGCTCAGAAGATTACCATTGACTCCACAGCATAGACGTGCACGCCTGGCATGGTGCCGGGCTAGAGCGACTTGGATGAGGGAATGGCGGAACGTCGTGTTCTCCGATGAGTCACGCTTCTGTTCTGTCAGTGATAGTCACCGCAGACGAGTGTGGCGTCGGCGTGGAGAAAGGTCAAATCCGGCAGTAACTGTGGAGCGCCCTACCGCTAGACAACGCGGCATCATGGTTTGGGGCGCTATTGCGTATGATTCCACGTCACCTCTAGTGCGTATTCAAGGCACGTTAAATGCCCACCGCTACGTGCAGCATGTGCTGCGGCACTCCCGTACCTTCAGGGGCTGCCCAATGCTCCGTTTCAGCAGGATAATGCCCGCCCACACACTGCTCGCATCTCCCAACAGGCTCTACGAGGTGTACAGATGCTTCCGTGGCCAGCGTACTCTCCGGATCTCTCACCAATCGAACACGTGTGGGATCTCATTGGACGCCGTTTGCAAACTCTGCCCCAGCCTCGTACGGACGACCAACTGTGGCAAATGGTTGACAGAGAATGGAGAACCATCCCTCAGGACACCATCCGCACTCTTATTGACTCTGTACCTCGACGTGTTTCTGCGTGCATCGCCGCTCGCGGTGGTCCTACATCCTACTGAGTCGATGCCGTGCGCATTGTGTAACCTGCATATCGGTTTGAAATAAACCAATTATTCTTCCGTGCCGACTCTTTTTTCACCAACTTTCATCCCTTTCGAACCACTCCTCCTTGGTGTTGCATTTGCTCTGCCAGTCAGTGTATAACCACTACTTTATTTTAGTCTTGGTTCTTGTTTAACAAATACATTTCTCAACTAAGGTACAAAGTAAATCAACTCCTATTTCTTATACTTACAAAGAAAATTAATACATAATTCTTAAAAATGCATAGAACAGGTAAAAGTAAAACGCATACACTCTCAAGTTGTTCCTGAGTGATCTCTAATAACACAATGTTTTTAAAGTCAATACTTTGTAGGATATCCTTTAGCACTTTTCAAGGATCTTAAACGGTTAGGCATACAGTGTACAAACGTTTCGCAATAAGATGGAACTATTTTCTTCCATTCTTCACATACTCGTAAAGCCATTTTCAGATCATCTTTATTCGAAATATGGTGTTTTCTTATCGCTACTTCCAAGTAATGCCACAGACTTTCTATCGAACTAAAGTCTGGTAACCGTGGAGGTGTCTCGAGTACTTTTGGGCAATTGTACAGCAGCCACATCCGTACTTTATAAGTTTTGTGCTTCGGGTCGTTATCTTGGTAATACTTAAAACGATCAAGTATTACAAGCTTTTGAGCACTAGGTCGTAAATATTATTTCGGTATATTTAGATACACATGTTGATCCACGGTCCCATCAATAAAAGTCAACTATCGTGGTCCGGAAGTCAAAATCTTTTTCTATATACTCTTTAACGAAGCTCAACCTTTTATTCCCATTAATCTTGCTAACAAATGTTTGTTTCCTAGCTATTCGGCCATGCCTGTTACTTTTCCTTAGGATAAGTCTAATAGTTTCTGGATGTGCTCTCTTGTTGGTATGTTCCTCAGCCATCACAGCCAGTTTCGGAGCACTATTCGCTGGATTTTTCTTCACATGTCTTACTATCCAACGTTCCTCCCGGAAGTTGAAAATTTTTCTCTCACTCACTTCGTCTTTATTTTAAATTCTGCGTGTACTTTTATATCTATTTATAACGCACTGTTCAGTTGCATGACTCCTGTTTAAATGTTTACCAACTTCTCGGAGTGATTTTCCTCTCTTATGGTGAAAAATCATCAGTTCTCTTCCTTCTTTCGAAGATTGTCCTCTTTGACGCCCCATGATAGCACCGGAACTTGTCGGTACTTCACAACCAGGGCCGGATTAAGAGGGGGGCTAAAGGGGCTGCAGCCCCGGGCCCCGCGTGCCAAGGGGCCCCGGCTTTTGGCTGAACCTAAAATTGTATAAAAAGGCCTGCTGCTCCACCTCCGTGCATGTACAGTATATGAATATTTACGCTCGCAAAATATCGAGCACGCACTCTTCCTTCCTTCTTATCAGCTGTCCGCGTTAGTATTTCATTACTGCTAGAAACAATACCGTCCGGAGATACGAATCCTCGCCACTTACGCACTGTAATTATTGTAAAGGTTATTGTTGACGAAAATTGAAATCTGGCAGCTTGCGAGTACGGGCAGAGGGGGAAGGGGGTGAAGAGGTCTAGGAAGTGAGTGAGAGAGGACAGGGGAAGCACGATGGAATGCACATGCTATACTATATCTTTGCATCAGGGAGAGAACTTCCAGTTCACCTCTGATTATTGAACCATTCTTAAGTTACAACTGTAATGTTTTTGTAAAATGGATAGAAAATATCCTACTGGTGCCAAAAAACGTAAGTTCTGTTTTGTATGTCGATTTGATAGTGATGATGAGACAAATGTAAAATATGTTTTGGCATTATGAAATAAACATGAAAAATAGAGAAAAATTGTAGTTTATTTCAATACTTCCCTATTCATTAATTTAAGTGCAAGTAGTTCTATAACGACTTCAGTATGCTAGTCTTACGTGGTGTTACGAAGAAGGGGCCCCACATTTTTAATTAGCCCAGGGCCCCCAAACACCTTCATCCAGCACTGTTCACAACTCTCCACAACAAAATGAATGTGGTGTTGAAACACGAACATACAGCATTTTTACTGCCCTCTTATCTGCCCATGTAGAACTGTGTGTTTCATTTTGACGTGCCCCAGCAACATAGACCAAGAATCTGTTATATCTTGCTAAGTTAAGGGATAGGCTAACTAGCCTGTGGTGACTTAGTGATTCAAGACATACCTTTATTGTTCCGCACATAAAATGCGAACAAATTATTGTCCACATTTCTATTCGTAAACACATACTAGTTACAGTGGTGTATGAGTTTCACTTTGACTCACTGTATGTGGACTGTAAATACAGACAGTATGATTATCTGACAGTTACATCCCACCACATAGATCTCAATTGGGCCCTCCAAAATAATGTGTTTTTCACATCTAAATTTACGGAAGACAGAGTTAAAACTGGATTAAATATTAGAAGAATTAGAAACCAACATGGCAGGGCTCAATATTCATAAGAATAAACTACAGTTATGTAACCTTTGTCTCAGACCAAGGGGCGAATATTAAATCAACACACTTCTGTTCTGACCAGTGCATCAATAGCATTCTAAAGCACGTATTTGAACCGAAGGAGGAAACTGATCAACTAGATTCTGAGAGCATTAGGGAGTAGTATTTGACTGCTGAAGCATCTTAACACAACGCGACTCGCTTCATGAAGAGTGGTTTGGTAACCAAACTAAAATCGACTGTATCAACATATGGAGACCAGGTGGAAATGCCGGAGTCCCTTAATGATCAGTACGACAATATACAAATGTTACTTAGTGAAATGAAAGGATCCATAATGGAAGACTCCAACCAAGGCATTATTTTCCGAACCCATGTAGAACTGTAAGAGTTTCATTTTGACGTGCCCCAGCAACATATAGATAAATAATTGTATATCTTGCTAAGTTAAGGGATACGCTAACTAGCCTGTGGTGACTCAGTGATTCAAGACATACTTTGAAGATATACAGTCACAAAAGTCTAGGCCCCTACATACATCTAGCAAATGTTCTACCTATACAAGAAACATAAATAAATATTAAGAAATTTTATACCACCTTGCTTCCTTACAGTGACGTAAACGTTGTCATAACAAAAATAAACATTCAGGTACTTATTTTGTGACAAAAATGGAAAAAGAAATAAAGGTAGCACCTCACAAAAGTCTACATACAACACCAGTGTTCACTCTCAATAGTTCGTAGGACCTCCATCTGCGTCTATAACAGCCTGCAGGCATAAATACCACAAGATGTTCTGTCATCGATGGAGTTATTGCGGACCATGCCCTCTTCAGTTCATCCTTCAAAGTATCTTTGCTTGTGATTCGATATTTGCGAAGTCATTTTTTTCGACTTCGGTCCAGATATGCTCGATTGGGTTTTAATCGGGTGACTGGGGTGGTGAGTGCAACTGTTTACGAACGTTATACAGGATTCATTTTCGGACGGTGCGGGTAGTGTGTTTTGGATCGTTATCCTGTTGGAAGATCCACTGTCGTCAAGTCCTAAACTTTCTGCAGACGCTTTCAGATGTTGTCCTAATATGTTGAGATACTGCCTGTGATCCATTATGATTTCAATAAAAACCAAATTCTCCACCGCAGCCGCCGTCACTGATCCCCATACTACCACAGTGCCTCCACTATGTTTGACGGTTGGTACAAGATTTTCAGTTGTCATAGCTTCATTTATGCCTTTGCTGGCAATTTTGTTACTTTCATTGATCTGTCTCAGCTTTATCCTTGGCTTTGACAAGATGAAAGTGACTGAGGTATGAGTGATGCTAGTAATGCTATTCCTTATGCAGCCAGTCCCTGCTCTGAATGGTGTGAAAATGTTGCTCATAGGGTCAGTTGGTGCATGCATTTCAGTGAGCTTGGCAGACTGATATGTAATAGCAACTTCTGGCTCGGTGAGGAAAGCAACGGGAAACTACCTCACTCCTCAATTCCCTAGTACGCCTCTTCAGTGATGCCTAGGCCATTTATGACAGCTGATGGCGGAGCTGTTGAGGATCCAACCAGCCTTCGGGCTGAGGACTAAACATACAACATGGCTTCATTTGCTTTACGCCATATTTTACCACTGCCATCTACTCTAAATACTTTGTATGGACTTTCATCCGTAAAGAGAACTCGTTTCCAAAACTTAACAGCTTTCCCAAGATGCTCTGTGGCAAACACTATCCTCTTCCTCCGATTCTGCTCCGTAATTAGAGGTTTACGTCTTGCAATTCGTCTTCGATATCCGTTTATCCGTAAAATCCTTCTTACAGTTTCGGGATGTACTGCCTTATGTGTAGTGTTTGCAATATCTGTCGCCATTTTAGGGGCACTTGTACGTGGATAGGACTTCACTGTCTTCAAGACTGACCGAACATCACGGTGATTAATATGCGTGGACGGCCAGAACATCATTTATTCATCACACTACCATTGAATTTGAAATTGCGTACAATTGTTTGAACAGATGCACGAGTCTTCCCCACAATCTCCACTATATTCCCATAAGATCTACCTTCATAATGTAAATTTCACTATTAAATTACGAATATCCATAGATATTTATTTTCTAAGCATAGTTACTCACTTTCCCTCCGCACTGTCACAAGTGAACACCTCAATGGTTGGAGCTGGACTGACTCAGCCCTCTTTAACACTCGCAAGATGTACACAGTGGACTAATGCACAGGTGTATGTTGACTTTTGTGAGGCGCACTTTTGCTATTTCTTTATGTCTTCCCAGCAGTACTTTGTTGAACAGGACATGCATGGGTAGAATAGATTATTAAATTGTGTAGAATTCGTTTACGAGGGTTAAACAGGCAAATATCCTTTCAACACCCCATATTTTGAAATTGTAGGTGGTGTATGTAGACTTTTGTGACTGACTGTACCTCTTCATATGATCCTTTGCCTACAGAAGCTGTTGAAACATTCGGAAGAAACAGAAGACTATTGTCAAATAGGTCTCCGCTTAAGAGAAATATTCTGATATATCTATAAAAATTAAGCCGTATAGCTATTAGCTCCACCATGTGGTGTTTCAGAATAGAATACCCTCATCCCCCAGTTTCGGATCACCTCAAACTGGGGAGAAAGTAATAATATAATGTAATCCAAATTTTGCTTTGATACACGCATGGATTTCCTTATTAAAATGTGTTTATCTATTACTAATTACAATTAAGCCTATTAACTATTTAGACCCAATCACTAAATTGTAGTTTTTAAGAATGTATTTATTTATTTATTTATTTATTTATTTATTTATTTAATGTCCTAGGTCTGGCCCTCTTAGGGTGCATGCACTGTGCACGGTGCAAAAGACTACTTCGCTTGGTTGACCAGAGTGCAGACCCCCCACTCCTCTATTTGGAGCAATAGCGCTCTCTCTCTCTCTCTCTCTCTCTCTCTCTCTCTCTCTCTCTCGCTGCGCCTCTCTCCCTCTTCCTCACTTGCTCCGTAGCGCTCCAAATCCGAGCCGAGTTGAGCCGAACTTAGCCGAGTAGCTCAGAGACGAAGCGTTGGTCCGAGCTGAGCCGAGCGGGACCGATGCACTGTGCACAGGACCTCTGCGCCGCTGTTTGCATACGTGAGATTTTGGGCGTTTGAGAGACCCTGTCCCAGATGTTAACAGTGTTATATAGCCTAGGACAACATGTATCTTACCCTTCTAAAGTTGAATTAGTGCTTACTTATGTGTTACAGGTCTTTACAGAGTTATCCTACAACATACATTATGAATGAATTCAATGAATTAATTAATTCTTCTTCTTACCCTCCAGGATTGGTTTTTCCCTCGGACTCAGCGAGGGATCCCACCTCTACCGCCTCAAGGGCAGTGTCCTGGAGCGTGAGACATTGGGTCGGGGGATACAACTAGGGAGAATGACCAGTACCACGCCCAGGCGGCCTCACCTGCTATGCTGAAGAGGGGCCTTGGTGGGGGTGGGAAAATTGGAAGGGATAGACGAGGAAGAGGGAAGGAAACGGCCGTGGCCTTAAGTTAGGTACCATCCAGGCATTTGCCTGGCGGAGAAGTGGGAAACCACGGAAAACCACTTCCAGGATGGCTGAGGTGGGAATCGAACCCACCTCTACTCAGTTGACCTCCCGAGGCTGAGTGGACCCCGTTCCAGCCCTCGTACCACTTTTCAAATTTCGTGGCAGAGCCGGGAATCGAACCGGGGCCTCCGGAGGTGGCAGCTAATCACACTAACCACTACACCACAGAGGCGGACAATTAATTAATTACTATATGAATTGATGAACGAATGATTTCATGACTGAATTGTATTCATACATGCAGGTTGAATAAACACTTCTCGCAGTCACGGATAACCGCCAACTAATTAATTAATGTTCCCATTCAAATTCACATGCAACTTAATTAAATTAAAGACAACGACAATACAACAATTTATCTGCAGTATTACTATATATATAGCCGGCCCCGTTGTGTAGGGGTAGCGTGCCTGCCTCTCACCCGGAGGCCCCGGGTTCGATGCCCGGCCAGTTCAGGGATTTTCCTCTCGACCTGAGGGCTGATTCGAGGTCCACTCAGCCTACGTGATTAGAATTGAGGAGCTATCTGACGGTGAGATGGCGGCCCCGGTCTCGAAAGCCCAAACTAACGGCTGAGAGGATGCGTCATGCTGACCACACGGCCCCTCGTAATCTGCAGGCCTTCGGGCTGAGCAGCGGTCGCTGGGCAAGCCAAGGCCCTTTCAAGGGCGTTAAGTGCCGTGGGGGATTAATATATATATGTGTGTGTGTGTTTTACGTCGCACGGACACAGATAGATCTTATGGCAACGATGAGATAGGACAGTGTTAGGAGTGTGAAGGAAGCGGCTAGGGCCTTCAGGTACAGCCCCAGCCTGGTGTGAAAATGGGAAACCACGGAAAACCATCTTCAGCGCTGCCGACAGTAGGGTTCGAACCCACTATCTCCCGAATATTGGATACTGACCGCACTTAAGCGACTGCAGCTGTCGAGCTGCTTCATAGTATCAAAATATCATAGTATCAAAATTTGCCCCGTTTCCCAGATCCCGATTTACTATAATCAATTATCCTCATGTTGTAACCGTCTGCTAATCGAATGTCCATTCAACATACGTACTGTTCACGTCGAACCCAGACAATGTATTTTGAAATAAACAAGTAAATAAATACTTTCTCAAGAATGTATTAAAGGGAGATTTAAGGTATTGCTAGCAGATAATTTCCAGTGGTTATTGTTAACCCTTGTAAGGCAGACCCTCCGAAGAGGGTGGGCATCATCTGCCATGTATAGGAAAATGCGAGTTATTGCGGTGAAGAAGAATGTGTGCGTATGTGGTGTATGAGGTGCAAGGATGTTGAGGCCAGCATAAATATCCAGTCCCCGAGCCAAATGAATTAGTCATTTAAGATTAAAATCTCCGACCCGGCCGGGAATCAAACCCCTATTAAATTGAATTGAATATGCGATAAGATGTTCCCATGAATATTGACAGACCATTGAACAAAGCATGGCTTACAGTAGCTTGTCCGTTAATTACCAGATGTCAGACTTCTTCCAAAACATACGACGTCAATTAACACAGCTTATACATTTAAAGGCGGTAGTTCTAGCGAAAACTTGCATACTAGACCGCGCCAGCCTGTTTCTAGCTCACATCGCCGGAAGTCTTGCAGTTCAGTGTCAAATACAAATGCTAAGGTCAGTCAGATGAAGGACGAACTGCTACGTGGATATAGTGGCCAAAAGAACAGCACTGTGATTCGAAACCTTCGTGTCCAGTCACCATTCAAACGAAACGGGATGTAGTCAATTCTTCATATTCTTATGATCATAATCAAGATCACGATGTTTGTTTAGAAGGGGCCTAACATCTAGATCATCATCATCCTCATTATCTAAGGGATGTAGTCAACAGTTTCAATAACTTCGATAACATGGGTGTATACTTACGTATATATTTGTAATTAATCGGTAATATAGGATACACCATCAATTAATGGTATCCATATATACCAACACGATATTCGGAAGCCGTAGAAATGTGAAACCAAGGAAAAGCACGACTAACATGGCAGAAAGCGGAATTTTAACCGACGTCTCCCGTCAGTCGAGTCCTGAAGCTGAGTACACCCTCAAACCAGTCAAATTCGTGGCAGCGCCGGGATTTGATCTCAGGCCAGACAGACAGGAAGGAAGGAAGGAAGGAAGGAAGGAAGGAAGGAAGGATCATGCTAACCCCAAAATCTTAGAGTCTTTCTAAATATACATGGAGAGTTAACACTAAGGTCAGTAAAGCAAACAAAATAATAAAAGATAGGCTTAACACTACCAAAAGTGTTCGTAGCAATTCATGTTAGATGGCAAAGACATCAGTACTGTATACTTACTGGGTTTCCAATCGACCCGGGTTTAATACTTTACAGGTTTCTTATACTTTGTTTTGAAGTTTGTTTTATCATTTGCGAACTGAATTATCACTCGAAAAGATACAGCATACATGATATAGTAGGATTCAGTGGCACTAATTTTGAGTTCAGCTCCTCGGCTGAGTGGTCGGCGTAGTGGGCCTTCGGTTCAGAGTGTCCGGGTATTTTAACCACGTTCGGTTAATTCCTCTAGCTCAGGAACTGGGTGTTTTTAATCGACTTAATACAATTCACCTTTCACCTTTCGGATCTTTGTAATTCGGCGTTATGCTGTTGCTGATCCTAAATAAATAAATAAATAAATAAATAAATAAATAAATAAATAAACATACAACACATAACACTAAAAATCACCACAGAAACACGTAATAGTGAATAGGGCATGCAAATCTCTCACATGGGGTTGACGTTAGGAAAGGCATCCGGTCGTAAAACTTAGCCTTAATTCACACATACTGCCGACCCCAATTAATTAGGAAAAGACCAGCTAGAAGAAGTAGCATTATCTGTAAGAAAGATTCTCCGCGTTAATGAAAGATGATTTGCTACGTATAGTCCATACAGGGGTAACATTCCCTTGGATGTTTTGTTTCATATTTCATCGTAGATTTTTTTTGGAAAAGCTCAGAAATTGAATCTCCATTTATATATAGCAACACGATATTCGGAAGCCGCAAAAATGAAAAAAACCACTAAACATGGGTTTCTAATCAATCCCATGATTGAGGTGTCATCAACGGTAAGTAATACTGTATTTTACCTCTTATGTCGGTAAATTAGAATTATTACTTATGAGCTTTTCGGTGAATAATTATTGTAGCAGTGCCTCATGAAGGTCTGTTGCTCAACTAAGGCCATACTACATCTCATCACAACTCTGCCAAGCAGTAAAGGGAAAAAATGCTGTAGTATCGCGGACAGTAGTAAAAGAAAAACAAGTTTTAGATTTCTTTAAACATGCTTGCCCTAAAAAGCGTTAAGTAACGTTGAAAAGAGAGACCAAAGAATGGCTAGCGGTGTTATCCTGACCAGTCGTGCTGTTCTGCCAGTGTAGAGCATGTCAGAAACAATAGTGCGAAGTCATACTCGACTAGGACGATTCTCACTTATACGGTATATCTCCCAGAACATTTTTTTTAAAAGTTCACCCACCTACTTCCGTTGAAAGCTTATCCCACCCCATATACTTAGTAAGACGCTGTTTCTGCTCTGCCCTCTCCGAAAGATGATGTTGCGCAATTATTGTATCTCTAGTTCAATTGTTCTCACTTTCTTATTACGCGAAGAAAGCACTAGATACAGACAGACTGACGAGAATGAGAGGGAGTTTTCAAATTTTCTAAAATCAATGGTATTTTTTTAATATCACTATAGGACAACTTTATTTCCCTCGTCTAACCAGCTAATTTGCCACCTAAATTCTATTCTGGTGGGTTTCGAAATACACAGATTACGGCTTATTAACCAGGCACACATTCTAATTCCTTACAAAATCTCACAATCTTATCGTTCTATAACGATAAGGCTTGCAACATGATTATGCTTGTATAAGTGTCATGTCTAGGTCATCGGCCCCTAATGATATGAGGTGAAACTAAATGTAATGACAATTTAAATTTTAAAATTCATCCGCTGACTAGAATTTAAAACATGATGAAAAAGGAATATGAATTTAGAATAATCAGTGGATCTCATTTGCAATGCCTTACTTTTTTATAAAATTTATTTAAAAATATACAGATTAAAATGTAATGACATGAAATAAGGCACTGCCTCTGAAGTGAAATAATATATTCCATGCAAATAAAAAATTTAAAACATATTAAAAATACACAAAAATAAAACAGAGTCGGTAGAATAAAACTTAGTTAATAATAAAATAAAAAATAAAAAAAAACAGAAAATTCACTTTTGAACACTATAAAACAGACCACTATCCCTCAAACGCATGACGAGGTCTGCTGTCTGCTCGTCATCTCGTAGAATGAGGGAGATGGTATTTGGAAGTTTCAGACTAGGGCGCAGATCGGCCAGGTCCACGCACTCCGTAAGGATGTGCACTACGGTCAGGTGACCGCCGAATGTACACATCAGGGGGGCTTCTCCCTTCACAAAGTCTGAGTGAATTGCTATACCATAGCCATAATACCACTGCTTCTCTCCGTGAATATCGAAGGGAAGTCTTTCACACCTACGTAGTTCCTTTAATCCTTCTCAGCTTACTTGAAGGAAGAGAGGCTGCCACTCCACCTCCCAATAGGACATCACCAAATGTCTCAGCTGGGAACGAATATCACTGGCTGGAATCTTGTAAGGCAATGGAGGCAGTGCGATCGCCTCCTTGGCAGCCCTATCAGCTAACTAGTTTCCCGCTACGCCCCTGTGGCTTGGGAGCCACTAAAACGTAATTATGGTGCTAGCACTCCCAACACCCGGCCCACAGATCCTGGAACCGCTGCAACAGAGGGTGCTGCGGGAACATGCATCAATATACTGTAACGAGTTCAAGGAGTCAGTACACAGCAGTAAGTGCTGACGTTCATTGGACAACGCGTAACGCAGATCTTCAGGGCTAGCGTAGAGCTCTAGTGTGTATACACTACAGATTTCCGGTATAGGAAAAAGACCCCCCCCCCCATATCAAGAACCTTTCCAGACAAAGCAAGCTCCTTATTCAAATAGAATGCAAAACATGCATCATTGTCTACTAGACTGTTTTTACTGCAGACATAACCAAATTATTATTCGTTTACACGTAAATCACTTACGATGGAAGAAATCTTTAATAATTGTACAGAGTTTTATAAAAAATATATATTGATTTTTCTGCCCTAAGGCTAGTTGGATCCTCAACAGCCCCGCCTAGGTTGTCATGACAGCCGACGGAGTCACTGAACAGGCGCGCTTGGGAAATGAGGAGTGACAGGGTTTCCCGTTGCTTTATTTTTGCCAGAAAGTGCTGTTACATATTAGTCTGCTAAGCTCACCAAAATGCACGCACCAACCGACCCTATGAGCGACATTCTCACAATGTTCACATCATGGATTGACTGTAAGGAATGGCATTACTAGCATTGCTCACACTAATCATTTTCATGAGAATGAGATGAATGAATGATTTTAAAAGCGTTGTAGTTCACATACCCAGAAGATATAGTGCTCTGTAAACAGTGTGTCTCGCCAGAAACTGATCTACGCCGTACCACAATAACAAGCAATGATAAAGGAGATCGTAAAAAGATTGCTGGGTCGCCGAATATACGTTAGAGATCAAAGAGTCGCGGCTCGCTCGTTGTCACTACGCAGTAAACAGAGCTATTTAGCATAGCAGCGCATTCTATGCTCAAGAGTGGATACACGTTGAATTGGACTTGCAAAGTCAGCAAAGGGGACGTAAGTCCACGGGCGACAGTGGAAAGACCATTGGTTCATCAGGTTAGGTTAGGTTAGATCCCAGACTTTCACGACAAGCAAAGTGGGATCTGGGGACGTAAGCCCCAGGTCAGCTGCCGCGAAGCAGCCTGCAGGCATCTAGTATCCCATGGATAAGACCACTGGTCTGCTTTGGTTAGGTCCGGCGAGTGATAAGACAATTTGTTCATGGTCTGCTTTGTTGTCCGCACACGCCATTATGTTACACTGGGCGGTTTTCTTATTTTCACTTTCATCGAACATGGCAGCCCTGTGGCCAAACATGATGCGACCTTTATCGGAGGCATTAGGAACCCTTTCTTCACCACAGCCGATCAATAGCAACTAAGAAAATGGGCGCATTTCTCTCATTTACACAGTTTCGATTTTAATTCTTAAGTAAGAATATTTCCAGGGGCAGGTTAGTGGGTTCCTGGCAAGTATAAAAAGAAGGATCCTTCCTCATTACTACTTCAAGTATTGCTTCACATCATTTTTATATGCTCATACCTCTTCCTAAACATGCGATCACGAGATCACAAAATTGGCATAGGAGCCATTCAGAATAAAATGGGGCAAGTACCGTATTGTCTGCGGCTCAAAAACCTCACTGAGCCCCGCATGTCTTGATGTTGCGAAACCCACTATTTCGGTGTTTAGTTATGTTGAAATTTTGCACGAATAAAATACTCCCTTCACTCACACCACCGTTTGAAGATAAAAATTGAACTAAGACTAAGCAGAACAACCTCACAGATTACCACATGATCAATTATGGTTGCACAACTACATTACCTCCCCCCACAAAGTACACTCTGGATGAAAATTGAGAGGTGGAGGGTTTGTTCGTAACCTCGTTTTAATTGTCATTATCTCCAGCGAAAACTGGACGATATTTCTACTACGCCCTTTATATATGTTTAATCTATATATATAAACTAAGAGTTTTGTCTGTACGTTGCTCAAAATTTTAAAAGGATGGTATTTCTGTATCAGTCACGTCCATAGTAAAAAGGAAATGCATTTCTTAATTTTCCGTAATGTCTGTCTGTCTGATGTCTGTCTGTCTGTCTGTGTCTGTACACGCATCACGAGAATACGGCTGAAGAGAATTTAATGAAAATCGGTATGTAAAGTCCGGGAATAAGTCGCTACAATCTAGGCCATAAGTAATATTTTTGACGCTGAGAGAAATGGTAGTTTAAGGGAAGGCCTAAAATATAATTCTCAAATGTTTATGTTAGTGACCCTATCTTAATGAAAACCGGTATGAAAAGTTCTAAAATAAGTCGCCACAATATAAACTATAAATAATCTTATTCACTCTGAAAGAAATTTTAGTTTAAGGGAAGGCCTGAAATTTTATTCGCAAATATTTATGTTATTAGTGGTCCCATCTTAATTAAAATAGGTATGCAAAGTCGACGAATAAGTCGCTATAACCTACGCCATAAATAATACTCACGCTGAGAGATATGGTAGTTTAGGGGAAGGCCTAAAATTTAATTCTCAAATATTTCTTAGTTGTCCCATCGTAAATAAAATCGGTATGCAAAGTCGGGGAATAAGTCGTTACAATCTAGGCCATAAATAACTGTATTCACGCTGAGCAAAATGGTAGTTTAAGGGAAAGCCCAAAATTTAATTCTCTAATATTTGTGTTATTAGTGGTCTTATTGACAATTACTATATAAATAAAGTTGCATAGTATTAACTTTCCGATTATTTATGTCTTATACATTTTGACCGTACCGGCTATGATAACGGAGATATTCATGAATATGGATTTTTGTTGCTAAGATCATATCAGCGCCGTCACGAGAAAGTGGGTAAACAGAATTTAATGAAAATCGGTATGGAAAGTCGGGGAATAAGGAACTACAGTCTATGCTATAATTAATTTTATAAGACGGCCTTATATTAGAGTCGAAAGAAAACTGAATGTGAAGGCCTACAATACAGAAAGCTCATAACATTGATCAACAATAACGTTACATTGACCATTGTTTGTTGTGATTTGCTTTGTGTCTCTGTTGCCATTCATCTCCGATAGAGGAGATTACTGCTGTATACAGAGTTTTTTTTTTAAATTTGCTTTACGTCGTGCCGACACAGATAGGACTCATGGCGACAATGTGATACGAAAGGGCTAGGAGTGGGAAGGAAGCAGCCCCTACGTTAATTACGTTATAGCCCCAGCATTTTCCTGGTGTGAAAATTGGAGACCACGGTAAACCATTTTCAGGGCTGTCGACAGTGGAGTTCGAACCCACTACCTCTCGGATTCAAGCTCACAGCTATGAGCCCCTAACCGCACAGCCAACTCACTCGGTCATACCGAGTATAACAGCCTGTCTGAAAATTGGCGGGAAGTAGCTGGGGAGTTAGATAAATTTCTGATACTACTGATACGTAACAAACGGGTTCATCATAGCATTCGAACTATTCAATTCCTACTCTGAGGCACTGATTGGAATGAGCAGTGTGCATATTTAACGGAATAATTGCAGAGAAGTGTTCACGGCTGTCTGCGGTCTGGTCATTGCAGCACTGGAACTTTGGACTGTTAGATCGGCACCGTAATACTGTTCGTTAACAGTGAGAAAATGTGCGGTTTATTAATTTGATCGAGTATTTTATATAACATTGCTTTTAATCACTACATTCCTGACGACTTCAGGTAGGAAAACCACAAAGAGTCTTTCTGAGAATCCCGTAGCGAAGCACGGGTACATCAGCTAGTAGTCTATATCCCTTAAATGTTATCATGCGGGCTTCTTGTGTCCAACATCCGGAATTCCCTGAAGACGGGCATATGAATACTTTAGTATTTCACCTGGTACCCAAATGTCCGAGAGCCTCTGTGGCTCAGACCGCAGCGCGTCGGCCTCTCACCGCTGGATACCATGGTTCAAATCCCGGTCACTCCATGTGAGATTTGTGCTGGACAAAGCGGAGGCGGGACAGGTTTTTCTCCGGGTACTCCGGTTTTCCCTGTCATCTTTCATTCCAGCAACACTCTTCATTCTCATTTCATAGCATCTATCAGTCATTAATAAATCACTTTGGGAGTGGCGACCCCATCGTAAAAATAGCCTTCATTCATTCCATCCCTGACCCGGTCAATGACTGAAAAACAGGTTGTAGGTTTTCATTTTCACCTAAATGTCTATTTCCCGGCGTTCAAATCCTTCTGGATAATGTTGCTGCAGAATGGCTGTTAATAATATTGCTGATTATTCCGTTCCATTTTAACTCCTAACAGACTTAACACATGCCAGGGTATCTGAATGTTGTCCCACACAACTCATTTAACGTGCCGGAAGCCATGTTGCAATTAAACCACCTCAAATTCCAGCAGAGATCGAACCCACTATCTCGTAAACAGAGGACCAACGACGTAACAAGTTGCATACTTACGTATGGCAGCCGAGGCCATACATTACAATTATATACTTAGAACTGCTCATTGCATTCGGGAGATGGCGGTTCGAATCCCATCGTCAGCAGCCCTGAAGATGGTTCTCCGTGGTTTCCCCAATTCCACACCGGGCAAATACTGGGCCACGGCCGCTTCCTTCCCAATCCTAGCCCTCTAGGCCTTTCCCATCTTTAAGTTGCCGAAAATGTGTTAATGCGACGTTAAAACCAATAGCAAAAAAATGCTCAGTTGGAAATATACAATGGAAGGTGATTAGTTAAACCTACTATGAGCTGATAAAATCAAAAATAGACAGGTACAAGGAAGATATTACAATGGTGTTTGTGCACCTTGAAAAATGAACCGTAATATGCAAATATAATTTAAGAATCGTAAAAATCCTGAATAGTCTCGATCCAGTGCTTTATGCAGTCAGAATATGGATACCGCAATCTGTTAGTTAAAAAAGCAAGATTTGATTTACATCACATCGACACAAGTATTATGGCGACGATGGATGGGAAAAAGCTACGAGTGGGAAGAAAGCAACCGGAGCCTTAACGTACAGCCACAGCATTTTGGTTGGTGCGAAAATGAGAAGCCACGGAAAACCATCTTCAGGACTCTCTGCCGATGGTGAGGTTCGAACCCACTATCTCCAGAATGCAAGCAGACAGCTACGTGATACAAACCGCGCACACTGATATCTGTGTAACACTAGGCCTAATCTCCTACTGTTTGAAATTCATGCTGCTATCTTAGGCTCTGTTCACTTTGCCTCCTACAACCACTAAATACATGATTTATGAGCAACTTCAAATGTCATCACAACGGGACGCGTACATCACAGGTAGTACAGGTGAGTAAATCATCGATAACTTTCCGCTCCACCATGCTGTCTACCGGTAACAGCTCGCCATTGATCCAGTCCAAAAAGTATCGAGACAATTATTCCGATCAACCATGCCTTCAAGTAAAACTCACCAAGCTAAAACTTATAAAGACCTAGACTTCAGGATGTATTGACTGAACGGTCAGCAGTAAACAATGACATATTTTAATCATAAGATGAATGTAATTCCTATCTATTTTAAATAAGTACGAATTAATAATTTATAGTAATGTTGCACCATTTTTCACAGATTAATGACAAATCAATTGAACAATCTCTTATATAAGGCGGTGCGAAAGAAAAGGACGAACTCAACAAGAAAGACAAATAGCGACAGGCACAATATGAAATTTCATATTCTGAACCATAGCTGCTAGCGCTCTGGAAAGGATGATATTTGCAAATGGCGAAGCTTGAAGGTAAGAGCAGTGACATGCCAACAAATAACAAGCTACCAAATATAGCGCGATACAACTATGCTCACATTCCATCATGTGATAAGAAGCGATTTTTTAAATTGTACAAAACAGTATTTACCGACATAAGATTTAAACTCTTGCCAAAAAATATTAAAAAAGAAAGGTGATACGGTGTTATTCCATAACTATAGGCCAGTAGTACTTCTTTCACTTTTATCGAAGGTGACTGAGAAAGTCATACAATGGGTAAAATAAGTATTCATACATGTATGATTTCAAACGGTACACAAACTGAAATTATCGGTAAGCGATTTATACTAACACTACAGATGCACCACTGTGACATAATTGTGACGTACATCGGCCGTACGTACTATATTCCTTGATTTATAGCAAAGCATTGTTTAACGGCACACACAAAAAAAGTTTTCATACAATTAGATCGTAGTCATGTATGGTACGTAAACGTCGCGGACTGAAGGCTGAAAACAAATCATTCATCGTGTATTGTGTCTAATTTAACAGTGAGTATTAGTTCCTGAAACTAATGGTGTACAGGAATGGGACATCGAGAGGGTGAGTTAAAGACTTGAGAAGGAAAAAATAGTTTCCTTATGGCAAGAAAGATTTCGTTGCCGAAATATTGCTGAAAAACTTGTCGCATGCTGCTATTCAGTATGTTGGGAACAAATACAAACGAACAAGATCTACGGCGAATGTGCGAAGGTCTGGACGTCCTAGCGCTCTAACGGACCGATAATCGCCATGTGTAGCACAACAAGCACGCAAGAACCCGGGTGTGAGCGCCCGAAGATCGCAACAGCAACAGGCAAGGAAGTGACACTTCAGACCATAAGAAACTACATTCACGAATCTGGCTTAAAAGGCAGAGTGGGAAGAAAATCATTCATTAACAAGCGTAATAAGGTGAAAAGACTGGAGAGTTTCCTCGCACATATCTTAAATCCATGGAATACTGGAAGGAGGTTATATTCTCGGATGAGAGCAAGGCTTTGGCCCTAAGAACACTGTACCAACTGTCAAGCATGGCGGAGGTCATCTCATGGTGTGAGATGCACGAGCTACGCTGGGGTAGGAGAAATGGTTTTAGTTGGATAATATGACTGCCATAGCATATGTGAACATACTCTGATAATTTGCTGGCCAGTGTTGCGAAATTAAATCTTGAGGACGCGTTTGTTTTTTAACAAGACAACGATCTAAGCATACTGCTCGTATAACAAAAGAATGGCTGCTGTGTAATGTTCGCGAGCAGCGTCCAACGCAGTCCCCAAACCTCAGTCCCATAGAAAAACTGTGGGCATTATTGGAGCGGAGAGTAAAGAAACAGACATGCTCGTCAAAAGACTTCATCGATCATCTGAATAACGGGTGGTTGAAAACTGATGCCGAAACCACATCAAACATTGTAAGCTCCATGTAAGGAATGCTTCAAGCAGTTACAGATACCCAGGGCATGCATACGATGTACTGACTGTCTCCGGGTACTCCGGTTTTCCCTGTCATCTTTCATTCCAGCCACACTCTCCATTATTTCATTTCATTATCATTGCCCCAGAGTGGTGCAACAGGCTTCGGCAGCCGGCACAGTTCCTACCGTCGCCGCTATATGGGGACTCCATTCCATTCAATTCAATTCCATCCCTGATCCGGTCGAATGACTGGAAACAGGCTGTGGATTTTAATTTTCAAAGAGTTCGCCCATTATCCACACAGCATCTATTCTGGTAACCGAGAACATTTCCAGGATATTAGCTATTTGCCACACAAAAGATTGGTAGGCCCTAGCCATAATTCTTTGTTATTTGAAGTAGTTGTACAAGTATGTTACAGTAATTGTTTCTCGCTTAGAAATGATTGGTAAGGTGCAAGTCGGGCCGAGTAGCTCCTGCGGAACAAAACTGCTCACCTTGGTGTCTCCGAAAATCGTAAAAGTAATTAGTGGGATGTAAAACCAGTAGTAGGGTGCAGTCCTATAACAGGAACGCTAAGTCACTACAACAGCTGATTTACTGCATACTGTGGCCATGGAGTAGAAGCCAAGTCATTCTAACGGTTTAATAAACGCAGCCAGCACCACAACCTCCATTTTTTTTCTAAATTGGCTTTGCTAGTGGTTTAATGTCGCTGTAACACATT
The DNA here is from genome assembly GCF_040414725.1 of Anabrus simplex. NCBI lineage: Eukaryota > Metazoa > Arthropoda > Insecta > Orthoptera > Tettigoniidae > Anabrus > Anabrus simplex. The sequence continues at coordinate 340,174,674 of NC_090266.1, read as the reverse complement.
AAAATATTTTGGCGACGGAAAGATGGGAAAGGGCTACGACTAGGAAGGTTGCGGCCGTGGCCTTAAGGTACAGCCCCAGCATTTTTCTTATCTTAAAATGGTGAACCACGGAAAACCATCTTCAGGGCCGTCAACGGTGGGATTCGAACCCACCATCTCCCGAATACAAGCCCATAGCTACGCGGCCCTAACTGCACCGCCAACTCGCTCGGTACAACCTCTATTACAAGGCAAGAAAAGTTAGACAAGAGGCGGTCTACACACCGGAGAATCTGTAGCTCATCAGTCCATACAGCATAGATACCAAGTTAGAAGAAAGATTTTAAATTACATTGAAGACATAATATTTTTATGTCCCACTAACTACTTTTGACAGCTTTTTGAGACGCCGAAGTGCCGGATTTTGTACCGCAGGAGTTATTTTATGTGGCAGTAAATCTACCGACACGAAGCTGACTTATTTGAGCACCTTCATATACCACCAGACTAAGCCAGGATCGAACCTGAAAGGTTGGGTGTCAGAGGCCTAGCACCTCAACCGTCTGAGCCACTTAGCCCTGCCATTTGAAGGCAAAAAGAGGAAGAAAAATCTACCTATCAGTTTGTTGATAACTGTCAGAATTCGTGTAGATGGACTGGATACCCACACGTTGTTTATACACTAAGAATTTAGTGACAATATTTTTTCTCCTTTTCTCTTTTCTTCCCAATATAATAAAAAATCCAATTCATACCCCTCTTTTGTGCGACTACTCGAAATTCTTGCGTCTTTGAGAACATTTCCAATACTTCAGTTTGTCCACAAAGAAAAGATGCACCGGGCGAGTTGGCCGTGCGCGTAGAGGCGCGCGGCTGTGAGCTTGCATCCGGGAGATAGGTTTGAATCCCACTGTCGCCAGCCCTGAAGATGGTTTTCCGTGGTTTCCCATTTTCACACCAGGCAAATGCTGGGGCTGTACCTTAATTAAGGCCACGGCCGCTTCCTTCCAACTCCTAGGCCTTTCCTATCCCATCGTCGCCGTAAGACCTATCTGTGTCGGTGCGACGTAAAGCCCCCCTAGCGAGATTGGTGGTATTTTAGAGTATTTAAAAGGGACAACTCCGCGTAATAAGTTCTCGGCACAAAATTCTGACATCCGGAGTATCTTAAAGGGACGGTAAATTATTATTATTATTATTATTATTATTATTATTATTATAAACCGCAGTGCCCTCCTCTAATCCGCTGCCAGGAATACCTGAATATAGAGATATCTAACAAAAAGGAAACTCATTACAACATTTCTGATAGAAGGATAAGGCCTATAGCTTGCATATCAAATAACTTATTTGCTTTACGTCCCACTAACTAATGTTACGGTTTTCGGAGACGCCGTGGTGCCGGAATTTAGTCCCGCAAGAGTTCTTTCACGTGCCACTAAATCTACCGACACGAGGCTTACGTATTTGAGCACCTTCAAATACCACCGGACTGAGCCAGGATCGAATCTGCCAAGTTGGGGTCAGAAGGCCCGCGCCTCAACCGGCAGAGCCACTCAGCCCGGCAGACCAATGCGAGAATGAGATGTTTTTATTTAGTTGAATATACTGCACCATCTGCATCAGTGCCGTATTCCTTGAAGTTACCGTATTAGAGAAAATTAGGCCTACTGGGCAGGGCAAAAGATTGCTTTGACACGTATTTTTAGGTCTTCGCGTTTTTAAATGTACAATTACTACAAGTTATCCTAAGAAGAGACTCTTCGCTGGGCGCTGAGCTATAAATTTGAGCAGTGTCGTCTTCCCCCAAGAAACAAGGACAATGTGTCGGAAGTGTTCGCATATTCCCCTCCCACTTACACATCCCAAGTATCATCGGCCTCCTCAAGCGAGTGTTTACCGGTTATGCATATGCAAAGAATTTACCCGCCTCAAAAGAGAAAATCCTGGGCAGAATATATCTCGCATTCAAGGCTTGATAAAGTTTCTCCAAGTCTTGACGGAATGTAGGAATGTGTAGATCGAGGAGACAAGAATTCCGGAAAACAACTTTGACAACATATTATGAACAGTTTTTATACATCCACACCACTAGCATTTAAACTATTAACAATTCTGGGGAATAATTATGTATACCATTCGCATCCAACACATTTGCAACACTGGAGATTCTTAATAGATGGCCGGCAGAGGCAGGTTCCACCAAGAGACAGTCTACATCTACAATGTTCCCTCAAAATTGCACTGCCAACTACTGGAGCAGATGAATTCTTCGGAATAAAATACATGATCAGGACTGAGCGAGTTGACTATACGGCACAGGTCCTGTAGCTATAAGTTTCTATTCGGGAGATGGCAGGTTCGATCTCCATCGCTGGCAGCTCTAAGGTCAGTTCTCCGTGGTTTCGTGTTTTCACATCCGTTAAATACCGTGACAGCACCTCAATTAAGGCTATGGTCGTTACCTTCTCAATTCTAGCCCCTCTTTCCATCCCAGCGTGGCCAAAAACCCGTATGTATTAGTGGTGGTGGAGATTTTTGTTTAAGGGGCCAAAACAACGTGGTTATCAGTCCGAATAACATCTTAAACCGCTTCTAAGAATAGACATGACTGGACATAGACATACTAGATTATACTTGGGTACAAAACATGACTGCCTCAGTTCCTGGAAACGAGCTGGAAGCCAGCAGTCAATCACACCCTGCTGAGTTAACGAGTTCTAAGCGATCCTTGCTTGGTGCGGAGAGGTTGACAAACCACTTTCTGCCAACACACTTCAGTCTTTTCCTTATCTTCGTGTCGGGTGCAGTAGACGTAGTAAATCCTATAAGCCGCTAATACACACCGGGCTCCCGCTAGAGAGTAGTGGTGTGAGGCGAGGTCATGTTTTCCCTCAAGTAGGCCTATACCTCCAAAAATAGGGCATCAGACAAATTTGAAGGTAGAGTCGTTACGGAATGCGTAATAGTACTGCACACCAATTAAAGTTACCTCCCCCTCTGTGTTGGAGAGGTAAAACACATCCACGGTATCCCCTGTCTGGATAAGAAATGACTAAAAGATCCCCTCCCCATCGGAAGGACTCAACTTACAGTAGGAGCGTAGTTTAGTGCCTATGAGGGACCCTAGGCTAGCGATGGGCATTCCGAATGAAAACTATCGAATTATTCGATAGTCTCAAACTACCGTTTCATTCGATTGTTTTCAACAACATTCGATGTTTCATTCGGTCTATATGATACTGAATTCTCCTGCACTTCGCTCAAAACGATAGTACGTAAGTCAAATGTTAAGGAAACGATAGGAACCAATGCAATAGTATTACGGTCTAGGAGAGCAACTATCGCGCGCGAATTTTAAACATTATCCAATGATGGTCCGTAAATATTATTCTCTCCATTACATGGGCAAAAAAAGCAGTCCAGCAGAATTCTGGAAGACACACAAATCTGCCATGGAACTCTTATACACATTGTCACAGAAATATCTCACAGTTCCTGCAATATCTGTTCCAGCAGGAATAATATTTTCGAAAGCTGTCCAGATGAGTGAAAGAAGAAACAGGCTGAAAGCAAAACATTTAGATCTTTTAATATTCCTGAACAAAAATCTTTGATTATAGGAAGACAGTGGTAGGCTAAGTGTCTGATTAATTATACTGCAAGTTTAACATATTGTTTTAGTTATCCTAATCTGTTCTATGTGCACAGAATGAAAACATTTGATCTAGCTATTTTATGTACTTTTTACCACGACATATTATTAGTGACTGCACATATAAATGCTTATTGCTCTATTACATGTGTGTTTCATTTAGTTCGCGGTTTGGTTGTATTTTTTCATGTTAAAATGCAATTTTTTAAATAAATAAAAATGTATTTTACTGTACTTCCTCCTACGAAGAGAGATTGCCTAACCTAAAACTGACAAAGTGCACCATTAAATATTTCATATTAAAATAAGTAGGCCTATGTGGTCCCAGTGTCCATAATGTTAATAATGAGTATTCTATAAATTGTTCCTAATGATTAGCACAGATCTTGTGGGAGCCGAAATTGCAAGGATCAGAGTAAATATAAGACCGTACACTGTAAAAAGCGTGCATATTGCAGTAATTAGTAACTACCGTAACGAATGTCAGCAATTCGGAAACCGAATGAAAACTATCGAATAAAAACATTCGGTTGTTCTCCTGGACTATCGTTTAACAATCGATAGCAGGAAACATTCGATATGCCCATCACTAACCCTAGCCGAGTCTGGCATCTTTTCCATCTCACCTCCCTTGGTCAAATTTTTCTCTTCCGATCCCGGCGGCCCAAGGAGTTTTCTCTGGTGCTACCCAAATTCTCGAAGAAATGGACCTTTGATGGGTGACTGCTCAATTGTATTTCCTCTTAAAAGATAATCACCACCACCTAAAGTTACCATATTCCTATAAACAGGTTATTTGTACCTGCACACTACAGATCACCATACTCACTTCCACACTAGTGATTATATGTTTTAGTTTTCGAAGTCGGCATATCGATCTTCTCTAAAATTAATTAATTAATTAATTGCATATGGCCTCCGGAGAGGCCTGGTGTAAGTCTTTTCCTAGTAGACAGCGTGTAGGCGACTTGCATGTCTGCGAGGATGGGCCCCCACCTAACATGATTTCTAAGGCTGAAGACATCACAAACACCCAGCCCCCGAGCCAGACGAATTAAGCGACCAGGTCGTGAATCGAACCCGAGACCCTCTGAACCGAAGGCCTCAACGCTGATCATTCGATCATGGAGTCGGACCTCTAAAATAATGACTGCTGCTTAAAGGGGCCTGCCATTGTGATCACCGCTGATTCACCATAAAATGTACTAACAAACCCATGACCCGCCGGTGCAAAGGTCACCTATCATCATCAACCTCTTATCTCTCCACACACGAGGTCTGACGCAAAGACTTACTAGATTACTTCCAAAAATAGGGCATCAGATTTAAATTTTGGAGGTGAAGTCATTAAGAATGTATAATATTACCACCAAATACAGTTACCACCTCCGGCTAAGGATAAAACCCTGCTTAGCGTAGTAGGACGCTTCCTGGCACAAGGAGCATGTTATCACAGATTTCTTGGCTAGTTAATACAGATGTTTATCAGCACTTTGTCAATTAATGGGTACACTTCCTTACTTTTACAGCGCGTTTAAATTATAACATTCGCAACAAATTGCCCTAAATGCAGCATGTCAGTTTCTAAACATAATAGAACAAGTTTACTAAGTGTATGCTGAAGAGTAAGGCGAGAAATGTTTTATTAGAAAAGACGATGGCAAGGGACAAAGCATACAATATTTGACGCGAACTCGTGTCGTACATGAGCTGTACATTAACATGCCAGCTGGCGATGACCGTAGCGTAGATTCGGAAATATGGCACCGAAATTCTTATGGAGCAATAACAGAATAAAAGTGAAAAAATAGAAATACAAAGAAGAAACACAGATCCCAGAGGAAGCTTGGCAACTGCATGCTCTATCCAACACAAGTTTCGCTTGCAGTCGTCGAAACTGATCTCGGGATGCAGCGGTCAAAGCCCGACATCAAAATGTCAAAAGATATGGAGGAGTCCAGTTATAGTAAATAGTAGTGGTACCTTTAGAAAAGGTTTCCCTAAATGGGCCTTAAAATTGTCTTCAAATGCTGTATAAAAATATTTCCTCAGTATTTTTATACACATTAAAAGTTTGCATGAAGACAACCATAACCATTAATGTGCAGTAGTACCGCAGATTTAGAGAACACTGAAGAGCGTAACAGAAGTCCAATAAACATCTTTATACATAGATTGCAAATGCAGTATATAATAAACAGAATTTAATATTATTTCCCAGTAAAAATATCGTAATTTCGGTCCAAATTCACACCTTACTGAAAGTACAGTATGTTTGCATGCAAATAAATAATCAACACTTCCGAACAGGCATCAATTCCTTGGACAAGAAAAAAAATTATGAAACAGCTCCGAAACTGTCACCATGTACACGTGCATAAATTCATTAAGAAACAGATTAAGGTTTAATGTTACTGCCAACAGTAACAAGGAATTTTCAGTATGATAAATACTAGTTAGAATACTGTAAAACTATGAAACGAAAAAGTCTTCAAATTTCCCTTTCATTTGGGAGAGATTTAAACAGCTATATGTGACGTAAACTTTTACATTATATCATGTCTTATGACGAAGGTCATTCGTTACTATCTAATTAGCAATAACACATACCTGGCATTATCGAGGGTCTGGATGAACGTTCTTTGATAATTTGGTATCCAGGTTTACGTTGTTCCATTAATATTGTTACCACACGACATGAGCTTCAGTTCACTAACCCTCCCACATCCCTCACGCTTGGTTCGCTACCATTGCTTCTTCTGCACTGGAAATGCTGTGAACTTCTTAGGACAAACATGTATATACAACAGCTGGTGTAATCCTGCGACATGGAAACCTATTATCCATTTTACTTCACTGGAAAGCACACGGCCATCTACAAAATCTCTGCTTGCATAGCAATAACATCCTACGAACCAGGCAGATACCTACAAACTAGCCAAGCCGACCTCAATAACCCAACAGTCCCCACCAGGCAGCCGGCTGGAGAGAGAAGAGGAGGAGGAGGAGACAAAGAGAGGGGTGCGCAGACAGAGGAGAGGTAGCCAGGACTGGTCTTTCAACATGCTGCTCACTTCTCTGGGATTTTAAGACTTTAGCAAATTTGCCAATACACCTTCAACTATTCACCTTCGTGCTTCCATATGGAGATTCCCAATCGGTCTCTGTTATCTTTTCCGCGTTAATTCGGTAATACATGCAGTACTAGGTCAGTTTAATAATGTCTTGCGGCTATTGCTAGCCCGTGGCAGCCCTTGCAAGACAGACCCGGCGGTGTCTGCTGTGTATGGGAAACCACGTGTACGGTAGCGTTGAGTGTGATATGTGAGCTGCAGGAATGAAAGGGAATTGAGCTGGCCGGGAATCGAACGCGGGGTCCCGTGAACCGAATTGCCAATACGCTGCACTTTCAGCCATGGAGCCGAACGCATTACTAGGTGTACAAGATTTTGGTAACACTCATAAACTATTCGGCGCACGAGATCACAGGTAAAATCAAGTTCTTCTTCTTTGAGCAATTCTGTCCAATGACTAGTTTTTCCCTGCGGTGAGTCTTCTCCAACTAGGTCGATCCTGTGCAGTAAATTTTGCGTCTGCATAGCTTCATATTTTATCAAAAAGTAATTTCTATTAATACGTTCCTTTGTTGGGGGTATGAGAGAATTCAAGGTTATGAAATGGCGTATGGCTTTTAGTGCCGGGAGTGTCCGAGGACAAGTTCGGCTCGCCAGTCGCAGGTCTTTCGATTTGACTCCTGAAGGCGCGACCTGCGCGTCGTGATGAGGATGAAATGATGATGAAGACGACACATACACCCAGCCCCAGTGCCAGAGAAATTAACCAATGATGGTTAAAATTCCCGACCCTGCCGGGAATCGAACTCGTGACCCCCTGTGACCAAAGGCCAGCACGCTAACCATTTAGCCATGGAGCCGGACGTCGAGGTTATAAATTGTAGAAATTGTCTAAACTGCACAGATCAGTTGTTGAATTGTTTCTATTTCTGAATAAGTATACACCGCGCTTCTCAAATAAAAAAGACAAAGACAGGGCATGAAGGTCCTTGGAGGAGTGGAAGGTAAAGACTTCCACCATCGTTAACCGCGGCACGTGATGGGGTAGAGTGGTTAGTTCTACGCCCGGCCGCCTTTGCCCCCAGGAATTAACCTGGTACTCATTTTTGGTCTAGGCTGAGTGAACCTCAGGGCCAATGGACCTCCGGAAACGGAAATCTCGTTTCTTAAATTTTACGACTTCCTGACGGGGATTCGAACCCACGTCCTTCCGGGCGAATCAAGCACGCCTTTACCGCCTCGGCCAGGCAGCCCCTCCCTTTTCAAATACACTTCGAAACTATTTGCCAACATTCAGTCCTACCTCGACACTTTGCTTCTTTTTTTTTTTTTTTTTGCTAATTGCTTTACGTCGCACTGACACAGATAGGTCTTATGGCGACGATGGGACAGGGAAGGGCTAGGGGTGGGAAGGAAGCGGCCGTGGCCTTAATTAAGGTACAGCCCCAGCATTTGCCTGATGTGAAAATAGGAAACCACGGAAAACCATTTTCAGGGCTGCCGACAGTGGGGTTCGAACCTACTATCTCCCGAATACTGGATACTGGCCGCCCTTAAGCGACTGCAGCTATCGAGCTCGGTCGACACTTTGTTTACGATGTTTTGCTCCTCTTCCTATGCCTATAACAAGTTCATTTTTCTTAGTCAGGATTCTTTTAGACGAAGGACCAGGATATGAATAACAATTATCCTCTGTTTCAGCATTCGGTCCATTAACCCCATAACCACCCAACCACGGTCGAAACAAACAAAAAAAAAAAAAAGAAAGACATACTTGCGTTACGATTATAATTAAAAAATTGTAAAGCCACACACACAGAAGTCTATTTACGACTCCACGTTCAAATAGCAACTAAACTCTGAAAGGGTCTTGGCAACCTTGCACCGTAATAATGAGGGTTGAGCTGCAAATGGTCTTTTGTTCAATGTCAACAGGGAGGGGATAGTGAGGTCCTTTACGACGTCTTCGCAAACAGCCATGAGTTCATAATAATAATAATAATAATAATAATAATAATAATAATAATAATAATAATAATAATAATAATAATAATAATAATTTCGTGTGGCTATTACTAGCCGATTGCAGCTCTTGTAAGGCAGACCCTTCGATGAGGGTGGGCGGCATCTGCCATGTATAGGTAACTGCGTGTTATTGTGGTGGAGGATAGTGTTATGTGTGGTGTGTGAGTTGCAGGGATGTTGGGGACATCACAAACACCCAGCCCCGGGCCATTGGAATTAACCAATTAAGGTTAAAATCCCCGACCCGGCCGGGAATCGAACCCGGGACCCTCTGAACCGAAGGCCAGTACGCTGACCATTCAGCCAACGAGTCGGACATAATAATAATAATAATAATAATAATAATAATAATAATAATAATAATAATCGTATGGCCTCAGCTACCGAGTGCAAGAATGTTATGTTGACGCCATATCTGGCTGCTTATTCGTCAATTTCGACGTTTCCTTTTAATCAATCAATCAATCAATCAATCAATCAATCAATCAATCACTACTGATCTGCATTTAGGGCAGTTGCTCAGGTGGCAGATTCCCTGTCTGTGGTTTTCCTAGCCTTTTCTTAAATGATTGCAAATAAATTGGAAATTTATTGATCATCTCCCTTGGTAAGTTATTCCAATCCCTAACTCCCCTTCCTATAAGCGAATATTTGCCCCAATTTGTCCTCTTGAATTCCAACTTTGTCTTCATATTGTGATCTTTCCGACTTTTTTTTTTTTTTTTTTTTTTTTGCTATTTGCTTTATTTGCTTTACGTCGCACCGACACAGATAGGTCGTATGTCGACGATGGGATAGGAAAAGCCTAGGAAGAGGAAGGAAGCGGCCGTGGCCTTAAGTAAGGTACAGCCCCGGCATTTGCCTAGTGTGAAAATGGGAAACCACGGAAAACCATCTTCAGGGCTGCCGAAAGTGAGGCTCGAACCCATTATCTCCCGATTACTGGATACTGGCCGCACTTAAGCGACTGCAGCTATCGAGCTCGGTTTTCCTACTTTTAAAGACACCACTCAAACTTGTTCGTCCACTCATGTAATTCCACGCCATCTCTCCACTGACAGCTCGGAACAAACCACTTAGTCGAGCAGCTCGTCTCCTTTCTCCCAAGTCTTCCCAGCCCAAAGTTTGCAACACATTAGTAACACTACTCTTTTGTCGGAAATCGCCCAGAACAAATCGAGCTGCTTTTCTTTGGATTTTTTCCAGTTCTTCAATCAAGTAATCCTGGTAATGATCCCTTACACTGGAACCATACTCTAGTTGAGGTCTTACCAGAGACTTGTATGCCCTCTCCTTTACATCCTTACTACAACCCCTAAATACCCTCATAACCATGTGCAGAGATCTGTACCCTTTATTTACAATCATATTTATGTGATTACCCCAATGAAGATCTTTCCTTATATTAACACCTACCTGTAGGTACTTACAGTGAACCCATAAGGAACTTTCACTCCATTTACGCAGTAATTAAAACTGAGAGGACCTTACCAATTTGTGAAACTCACAACCCGACTTTTAACCCCGTTTATCATCATACCATTGCCTACTGTCCATCTCACAACGTTGTCGAGGTCATTTTGCAGTTGCTCACAATCTTGTAACTTATTTATTACTCTGTACAGAATAACATCTGCTAGACGGTAGAGTAAACCGTATCTCTCTTGGGCGTCTATGGCTGATTTTTAATGAATTTTGTCGCGTAAACACCAAATATGTCACCAGAGATCTTTTACAATCCCACATCGTAAGACATGGACTGTCGAATAACTGTTTTCTTCCCTTCAAACATCCGACTGACTACCTCTGCTGGGTTTGAACCTGCTACCTTGGGATCCGGAGGCCGACATTGTACTATTCATCCACAGAAGGAGTTATGACTTCACAAGACCTGAAGTACAGTATGCCAAGAATATCGTACAGTGACTTAGTTCATATCAATCTGGAAACATTCAGTGAAAAATTCGTAGCCACAGAACAGGAACATTTTGTCTTAGTCTCAGAGTGGCTACAGAAGATTTCTTCATTCTTCAGAGGACAGCCACAAGTTTTACTGACAGGGCCAAATACATCTCTCTAAACTCGGCACCCATCTTGCAATGTTACAGAAATACCATAAAATAAATAGCGCCATTCATAGCGTGGCAGAAAATAAGGTAAAAAAAATGCTCCATTTAATTTACAGGACATAGTTTACCATCGTGGGTTCTATTACCCGCCAGGAAGACGAAAAGTTTGGAGACGAGTTTTCCACGCCTCGAATGACACGTAAACCTCGAGGTCAGCCTACGCCAAAAATCAGTACCACGTCCATTCGTGGGGGCAATGCCCGGGCATTGAGCTTACCAACCTACCCCAGTTAGTACCGAGGTTAGTGCCAAGTACCTTCGTGGCTTGTGCGAAGATGGCTTTGGTTTGTTGTTGTTTACATATTCTAACATAGGGCCATGCTGAAACACCAGGTCCTGTTAGATCTTCGAAGTTTTTTTTTATTTATTTTTTTTACGTCGCACCGACACAGACAGGTCTTATGGCGACGATCTTCGAAGTTAAGCGAGCCTGACTAGCAGAACCTTGGATTAGCTGGCGACACTGATTAAGTCACTAGCTTCTACCTTTGGATGATAATAATGACAATAACCATGTATGTCTAGGCCTACCTCTTTTCTTACAATTGGCTTTTCATCGCAGTGACACCGATAAATCTTATGCCGACGATGGCATAGTCTACGAAAGGGCTAGAAGTGGGAAGGAAGCGTCCGTGGCCTTGATTAAACAACCCCAGCATTTACCTGATGTGAAAATGGGAAACCACGTAAAAACATTTTCAGACCTCCCGACAGTAGGGTTCGAACCGACTATCTCCCGAATGCAAGCTCACACCTGCGCGCTCCTAACCGCACGGCCAGCTCTTTCGGTGTGTATGTGTACCGCTTAGTCCTGTTTCCTGCTATGGGTTGGGGATGAGGTGAGATTAAATTATGTGACATGTTTTATAGCAAGATGCTCTTCCTGACACCAGCCTCAGTTGAAGAGTCTTAAAACCGGGGCCCTCCGAATCTAAGGCCTCTCCGCTGACCATTCAGCCAAGCAGCCGGATATATGATAATAATAATAAAGTAAATTTCTTAGAAGAAATCTCTGCTCCGTTTGAAATAACGACAGGGCTAAGACAGGAGACGGAGTATCCCCGATCCTCTTCAACATCGTACTGGAGAAAATCATGAAAACCTGGGAAGAAGCTGTGAAAATGGAAGGAATATGTGGAATACACCTGGGGAAGAAAGGACAGAACCTAGAAATGAAGTGTTTAGCTTTTGCGGACCACCTTGCTATCTTAGCCAAAAACCGAGAAGACGCTCATAAGATGCTCGAGAGCCTGCATGAAATCTTTTAGGAAAGAGCTATTAGTGGGAAGGAAGCGTCCGTGGCCGTAATTAAGGTACAGCCCCAGCATTTGCCTGGTGTTAAAATGGGAAACCACGGAAAACCATCTTCAGGGCTGCCGACAGTGGGGTTCGAGCCCACTATCTCCCGAATACTGGATACTGGCCGCACTTAAGCGACTGCAGCTATCGAGCTCGGTTGCATGAAATCGCCGAAAAAGTGGGTCTTAAAGTCTTAATGAAAAGACTGAATATATGGAGTACAAGCAACAAAGTGAGGGTATATGGAGGTAATATGAAATGGCGTATGGCTTTTAGTGCCGGGAGTGTCCGAGGATATGTTCGGCTCGCCAGATGCAGGTCTTTCGATTTGACCCCCGTAGGCGACCTGCGCGTCATGATGGGGATGAAATGATGATGAAGACTACACATACACCCAGCCCCCCTGCCAGAGAAATTAACCAATGCTGGTTAAAATTCCCGACCCTGCCGGGAATCGAACCCGGGACTCTCTGAACCGAAGGTCAGTACGCTGACCATTCCGCCAACGAGTCGGAAAATGGAGGTAAAATATGGTAAGATTAAAAGGACAGACAAGTTCAAATACCTGGATGAATGGATTCGACTCAACGGACTGGATAAAGAGACAAACAAGGCAAGAGACAGAAAATTAGATCTGGCCTACAAGCTTACACAGAACAGGTATAACAAACGGGCAATATCCTACAAGGCCGAAATCCGACATTATAACTCAGTAATAAAACCGGAAGGAGTGTAACGCTTCAGATTGCCTTATTTAAAAGAAAAGGGTAACTGCAAGAAGTCGAGAAGAAGGAAAGGAAGGTTCTGTGTAAAATTCTGGAAGCGCAGAAGACTACTGATGGGACTTGGAAGAAAAGGAGAAATGAGGAGCTCTCTGTAAGTACACTGAAAAGATCCCGGACACAATGCGGAAACGAAAGCTTAAATTATACGAACCCCTAGTAAGAACGGATGACAAACGACTGACCCAAAATAATCTTCAGATACATCATGGGAGTTAAGGCCAACCCTCAAGTGGGTAGAGGAGGTCAAGAGGGGTGCGGAAGAAGTTGAAATTACACAACAGATGATCCACAACGGAAGAAAGTTCAGAAGAAGAGTCAACAGTCTAAAAATCATTTGAAGAGAAACCACTAAATGGAGGCCCGAACAGATCATTTCCGAAAAGGAGGGAAAGATGAGAAGCGAAAGAATGAAAAGGTTTCGGGAAGAGAAGAGAAGAAAGGCCGAGAAACTTCAAATTCTACGCGGTCCATAGTTGGCCAAATTCGGAAATAATAATAATAATAATAATAATAATAATAATAATAATAATAATAATAATAATAATAATAATAATAATAATAATAGTAATAATAATAATAATAATTGTACCGGAGGTACACCTTCTCCGTTCATTTGAACTGCGCGCCTGCTACAAGGCCATCTGGGTTATGAATCTGAAACTGTATATTTGAAGAAGTTTGGACCTTTAATCTTCATATGTCTCTACTATCAAATTATGTACCCCCTCTGGCGGGAGGACGGGCAATTCATTTTTAAGGGAATTTAATATTGTCTAAGTTCGTAAACCTTAAGTGTTTGTAAATTGTTTTTTTATGTGCTGAGGTTATCAGCACTGCTAAGGTTTCCTTCTTCCTTATGTTATGGACCAATCAGAATTTCTTTTAAATATTTTCAAATATAACAGGGGCTGCCTGACCGATGCGGTAAAGGCGTGCTCGGTTCGCCCGGAAGGACGTGGGTTCGAATCCCCGTCAGGAAGACGTAAAATTTAAGAAACGAGATTTCCACTTCCGGAGGTGCATATGGCCCTGAGGTTCACTCAGCCTACACCAAAAATGAGTACCATGTTAATTCCTGGGGGCAAAGCCGGGCGTAGAGCTAACCACTCTACCCCACCACGTGCCGAGGTTAAACAATGGTGGATGCCTTTACCTTCCTCCACTCCTCCAAGGGCCTTCAAGGCCTGTACGGAGGTGATTTTGCTTTTTAGGGCAATGACGCTCATTCTTTGTAAATTGTTGTACCGTATAGTCTAACCTTGTTATACGAGCTGACGAGCTCCTGAACTGTTACTTACTCAGATTATCTATCAAAATTTAAAATCATAGAAAAAAGAAAAGAAATAAAATTTCAAAATTCAGTGTTTTAAACTATACCCTGATCGTTTCTCTGTCCACCCATTCACCCGGCACCTTCTTACACCTCTGGATACCACAATATTTCCGTAACAACATCAACAACAATAATAATCATAATAATTCCGCCCGACTCCTTGGCTGAATGGTCAGCGTTGAGTCCTTCGGTTCCGGGTTCGATTCGCAGCCAAGTCGGGATTTTAATCGCGTGTGATTAATTTTTCTGGCTCGGGGACTGGTTGTTTGTGTTTGTCCCAACACTCACCTCTTCATATTCAGTGAACACACCACACTACAAACCACCGCTGAAACACGGAATAGTTAGTACATCCCTCCATATAGCCGTCAGGAAGGGCACCCGGCCGTACAACAGGGCCAAATCAACAAGTGCGACACAGTTCGCACCCGCGACCCCATACGTTGTGAAGGTAGAAGATGAAGAAGAAGAAGAAGAATTCCCTGACTTTTCACTTCTGACACCCTTCCTGACGCCGACCTTATGTGGGCTATACGGTATTCACCATTACGTGTGTCTGTGCTAGTTGATAGTGTGATTTGTTGTGTGTAAATGAAGATATGCTTATTATGACAAGCACAAATACCCAGTCCCCGAGTCAAAGGAATGACCCAGACGCGGCTAGAAACCCCGACCCGGCCGAGAATCGAACCCGGACCCTCTGAACCGAGCGCGCGACGCTGACCATTCAACCAATGAGCGGATAATAATAATAATAATAATAATAATAATAATAATAATAATAATAATAATAATAATAATAATAACTGTTTAACATTCGTTCAATTGCTATAGATCAGGGCCTCACAAACGCCAAAAATCTCACGCGTGCAAATCGAGGCGTAGAGACTCCGGGCACTGTGCATCGGTCCGACTCGGCTCAACTCGGCTTGACTCGGATGGTGTAGTGTGCTGAGAGCGACGAAGCGTTCGGTGATAGATGTCTTGTTTATCAGAGAAATAGATAAGCGCAAGACAACAATATAATAATCGAGCAGCCTGTTTCGAAGAAAGCAAAGACTTCCGGAAGTCCATTTCAATCGAACTGGGAACTTCCGTATTTTTTTGTCAGTCATGACGATAAAGCCAAATGCTTAATCCGTGGGACAATAATTATGTGATAGGCCCTAAGTTAATAAAAAATATATATTTTCCAATACAAAGGCTTTGCTCAAATTCTACGAGAATTTGTCGAAGGAAGATTTTCCTCAGCAGGATCGAGAAGCAGCTAAGGTTATTTCTATGTTTGGTACGAAAATTAGATTGCGTGCGAGTAGGCCTATTTCTGATTGTAATTTAAAGAAGGCTCTATGAATTGTTGTCAGCCGGTCCCTTGTTCCAGGCATAACTGGTATCATTGCAAAGATAAAGGAAAAGAAGAGCTAGAGAAGATAAATTGTCTGCTAAAACCAAATTGAAAGAACATTGTGTTTTATCACCGGTAACATTGTCCCATACAACAGTGTACCGCTCACCGCACATAAACATTTCGTAATGAGGGGAGAATCAGCGGGGAAGGTGGAGAAGGCGAAGACAGGCCGAACGGGTGAAGCAGGTGTAGGGGAGGTAGAGTGGAGGTTTGCAGTATGGTCAACCTAGTGAAGTCGTCTCCTGCACCTTGCGCCGTGTAGTGCACGGGCGCAAGCACCCTGAGAGGCCCTGCTATAGACTTTCAGAGACTCCAGGGTAACAGAATTTTGTCCCGCAGGAATTCATTAACTTGCTGGAAGCCAACGACAAGGAGTTGTAGCACTTAAACACCGTTAAATGCCACGAAGCTCAGCTGGGATCGAACCCACTATCTTGAATGCATAAGGACAACGACTATCAGACTGCGCCACGTCATTATTTTGGCTGTGTAACGCCACGCTAAAACAGATAGATTCTCGGCGACAGTGGGATGTGAAGGAGCTAGGACTAGGAAGGTGGCGGTCGCGAAGGTACAGTCCCGACATTTGTCCGATGTGAAAGTAGTCAAGCACAGAAACCTGTTCTTAGAGATGCCCATATTACTAGTTAACCTGAATTCGGCTTCATTCGAATAAGGGATTACTTATTTTCCAAATTTTGTTCGGGGATGGAGTCACATAGGAATATGTAGCCGCTGTAAAGGACAGAGACAACAGCCATACCAGTCAAACAGTATCTCTAGTTGTAAGGACGGCCACAACAACCATGACAAACAGGACCACTAGTTGTAAGGACAGGCACAACAACCATGACAAACAGGACCACTAGTTCTAAGGACATCCAAAATAACCATGACAAACAGGACCTCCAGTTGTAAGGACGTCCACAATAACCATAGCAAACAGAACCACTAGTTATAAGGACATCCACAATAACCATGGCAAACAGAACCTCCAATTGTAAGGACATCCCCAATAACCACGGCAAACAGGACCTCCAGTTGTAAGGACATCCACAATAACCACGGCAAACAGAAACTAGTTATAAGGACATCCACAATAACGATGACAAACAGGACCTCCAGTTGTAAGACATTCACAATAACCATGGGAAACAGAATCACTAGTTATAAGGACATCCACAATAATCATGGAAAACAGAACCTCCAATTGTAAGGACATCCGCATTAACCATGGCAAACAGAACCACTAGTTATAAGGACATCCACAATAACCATGGCAAACAGAACCTCCAATTGTAAGGACATCCACAATAACCATGGCAAACAGGACCTCCAGTTGTAAAGACATCCACAATAACCATGTCAAACAGGACCTAATCATGTCAAACAGGACCACTAGTTGTAAGGACAGGCACAATAACCATGATAGTCAAGAAGGACCTCTAGTTATAAGGACATCTACAATAACCATAACAAACAGGACCTCCAGTTGAGGGGACAGGAACAACAACCATGATAGTCAAGCAGGACCTCCAGTTGTAAGGACAGGTACAACGACCATGATAGTCAAGCAGGACCTTTAGTTGTAAGGACATCCACAATAACCATAACAAACAGGACCTCCAGTTGTAAGGACAGACACAACAACCATGATAGTCAAGCAGGACTCCAGTTGTAAGGACAGACACAACAACCATGATAGTCAAGCAGGACTCCAGTTGTAAGGTCAGGTGCAACGATCATGACAAACAGGACCATTAGTTGTAAGGACAGCCAAAACAACCATGACAAACAGGACCATTAGTTGTAAGGACGGCCAAAACAACCATGACAAACAGGACCATTAGTTGTAAGGACAGGCACAACAACCATGATAGTCATACGGGACCTCTAGATGTAAGGAAGGCCACAACAATCATGACAAACAGGACTTCTAGTTGTAAGGACAGGTACAGTAATCATGACAAGCAGGACCATTAGTTGTAAGGACAGGCACAACAACCATGACAGTCAAACAGGACCTCTAGATGTAAGGAAGGCCACAACAACCATGACAAACAGGACTTCTAGTTGTAAGGACGGCCACAACAACCATGACAAACAGGACTTCTAGTTGTAAGGACAGCCACAACAACCATGCCAAACAGGACTTCTAGTTTAAGGACAACCACAACAACCATGATAGTCGAGCAGGATCTCTAGTTGTAAGTACGGCCACAACAACCATAATCAACCATGGTAGTCAAGCAGGACCTCTAGCTGTAACAACAGCCACAACAAATATGATGGTCAAACAGGACCTCTAGTTGTAAAATCAGCCACAACAACCATAATAGTCAAACAGGACCTCCAGTTGTAACAACAGCCACAACAACCATGACAGTCAAACAGGACCTCTAGTTGTAACAACAGCCACAACAACCATGACAGTCAAACAGGACCTCTAGTTGTAACAACAGCCACAACAACCATGATAGTCAAACAGGACCTCTAGTTGTAAGGACGGCCACAACAACCATAATAGGCAAACAGGACCTCTAGTTGTAACAACAGCCACAACAACCATTATAGTCAATCAGGACCTCTAGCTGTAAGTACGGCCACAACAACCATGATCAACCATGGTAGTCAAGCAGGACCTCTAGCTGTAACAACAGCCACAACAAATATGATGGTCAAACAGGACCTCTAGTTGTAACATCAGCCACCAACAACCATACTAGTCAAACAGTACCTCCAGTTGTAACAACAGCCACAACAACCATGACAGTCAAACAGGACCTCTAGTTGTAACAACAGCCACAACAACCGTGATAGTCAAACAGGACCTCTAGTTGTAAGGACTGCCACAACAACCATAATAGGCAAACAGGACCTCTAGTTGTAACAACAGCCACAACAACCATGACAGTCAAACAGGACCTCTAGTTGTAACAACAGCCACAACAACCATGATAGTCAAACAGGACCTCTAGTTGTAAGGACGGCCACAACAACCATAATAGGCAAACAGGACCTCTAGTTGTAACAACAGCCACAACAACCATTATAGTCAATCAGGACCTCTAGCTGTAAGTACGGCCACAACAACCATGATCAACCATGGTAGTCAAGCAGGACCTCTAGCTGTAACAACAGCCACAACAAATATGATGGTCAAACAGGACCTCTAGTTGTAACATCAGCCACCAACAACCATACTAGTCAAACAGTACCTCCAGTTGTAACAACAGCCACAACAACCATGACAGTCAAACAGGACCTCTAGTTGTAACAACAGCCACAACAACCGTGATAGTCAAACAGGACCTCTAGTTGTAAGGACTGCCACAACAACCATGATAGTCAAACAGGACCTCTAGTTGTAACAGCCACAACAACCATGATAGTCAATCAGGACCTCTAGCTGTAAGAAGAGCCACAACAACCATCAAGCAAGTGGCCGCGCGGTTTGAGTCAGGTGGCTATCAGCTTGGATTCGGGAGATAGTGGGTTCGAACCCCACTGTCGGCAGCCCTGTAGGTTGTTTACCGTGGTTTACCATTTTCACACCGGGCAAATGGAGACACAGTAGGGAGTTAAACGCCATATACCACTTTAATTTAGTGCACATGCTGCTATCGGGAAGATCAATTCAGATAGATAGAGGGTAAGAGGGAAGATATACGTTTGGTAAAACTACGGTAAAATTAAGAAAGCCATTCACAGCCAAACGTTTTTGAACTGACAAAAAGGCTTCGAAAACATTTCCAGCAGTTCCCTCCAATTAAAACGCAGCATTAACTCGTGACCTTGCCATGACTGTAGAGGCAACATGTTTGATGAGTAGCATTTGAATATAGAGATAAGTGGGTCGAATAACCTCTAAGGCTTTTAGATTGTCCCACTTATTTTACAAGTTAGTCTTCACCTAAGCGACATGATGAAAGAACTTCCTAACCATTGAATATATTGTACAGTTGACATGTAGAAGCTTTTTTTTTTTTGCTAGGGGCTTTACGTCGCACCAACACAGATAGGTCTTATGGCGACGATGGGATAGGAAAGGCCTAGGAGTTGCAAGGAAGCGGCCATGGCCTTAATTAATGTACAGCCCCAGCATTTGCCTGGTGTGAAAATGGGAAACCACGGAAAACAATCTTCAGGGCTGCCGATAGTGGGATTCGAACCTACTATCTCCCGGATGCAAGCTCACAGCCGCGCGCCTCTACGCGCACGGCCAACTCGCCCGGTATGTAGAAGCTAGACATACGAAAGTGTGTCCACACTAATCCGTACACTTATGGCCAAATTCATAGACAATACTTATACATAAGTGCCCCTTATAAGCCAGGTTTCATTTCATATTACCTACACTCGTGTCTCACTTACTGCTATAAGTGGGCCTTCCACACACACTTAAGTGACTCACTTATGTTGCAGCAAGGTGGAGGATAATGATTTTGCTGAACATGTTGCATTTTATTTAGAGAATGCTTTCCGTGCACACAGTCAAGATGGAAAATCCTGTCGAAATGTAATGTGACCAACAATTTAAAGAAGGATTCGTTTTAGTAAAGTGAGAGTTATGAATATTCTTGTTCCTTTGACTGAAGGAATGAACATAACATCTAGAGGACTCACTATCTCACCATTAATGATGATATTGTTGTGAGATTTTATGCCACCTCTTAATTTCAGGTTATTATTATTATTATTATTATTATTATTATTATTATTATTATTATTATTATTATTATTATTATTATTGGCCCCGGGTTCGATTCCCGGCCAGGTCAAGGATTTTTACCTGGACCTGAGTTCTGATTCGAGGTCCACTCAGCCTATGTGATTAGAATTGAGGAGCTATCTGACGGTAGCGGACCCGGTCTCGAAAGCCAAGAATGACGGCCGAGAGGATTCGTCGTGCTGACCACACGACACCCGGTAATCTGTAGGCCTTCGGGCTGAGCAGCGGTCGCTTGATAGGCCAAGGCCCTTCAAGGGCTGTAGTGCCATGGGGTTTAGTTTGGTTTGATGTTATTATTATTATTATTATTATTATTATTATTATTATTATTATTATTATTATTATTATTATTATTATTATTATTATTATTATTATTATTATTATTATCACCATCATCATTACTGGTATTTCGCTTAATTAATTGGGAATGTGTTCCAAGTTGATAAGTTATCAACACTGTAGGCCTATGGAATAGTAAAGAGCTAGGCCTGTACTGAGTTATAAGAAAAATGAACGTGCTGCATTACCACCATTTATTTTAAGGTTGATTTGTGCTAATTATATGAGGTTAGTCAACCAATCGGTTGCCGTGTTATATCATGAGAATCTGAAATTATGACATCGCACATCAAAACATACTATTTACTTTTGATTGGGGAAGTAATTAGGCCTATAACAACGTAACGGCAATGGATAGATTTGTCAAATCATTAAAAGCGTTATAAGCCTAGATATTCTACATTTGGATGAATATTTGAATAGGTAACCTGCATAACTATAAACATATTATATTAAGAAGAAAATTAGACTCTGGGCATTTTCGTAGTTTGCATTGTCCACAACAAGTTTCTCCCACGTCATTCATATTCTGATGAGAAACTGCGTCGGTCTACTTGTTCTATATTCTGTGCATGTACTTCGGCGCAAGTTCTTACAGGCGTCGTCTCAGCTCGCTGTTCTGTTATCCATTCTGATAACAATACAATATAGACCATCTTTTAACCTCAAAAATGTCTCGCGCGGTCGCGCGATGTCCTTCCGCTTCGATAACTATCACACTATTCGGTACCGTAGCCAGAACTACACGATCCAGGAAGCATGGGCATAATATACAGCATTGCCACACCTCCAGTGATTACTTACTGTATCAATAAGTGTGCTCTTTAAGTGCTGTCTATGAAATGTAAACTCATACAAGTGAATACTTATTATAAGTGATCCCTTATTACTTAAGAGTTCCACTTATGTATAAGTGCTGACTATGAATTCGGCCCTTATTCTTCCTTCATTTCAACAGATATAAAATGCCGATTATCTTTGCAACTTGCTGCCGTGATACCACGTTCTTCCACGAACTGAAGACAGGTTGAGGGCCTAGAACTACAGTATTTTAGTGGAGGCAAATGGAGACCTATAGTACACTGAAGAAAATGGAGATTGCAACACCCAGAAGGAGTGGTGCTACATTGCTGCAATTGAACATGCAGGACGAGTGTTCAGTTGTGATTCGATGATTATACTTTCAGGTCCCTCTGACCGCAAGTTTGGACAACAATCAATACAGGATGTGCCCACCACGAGCTGCAATACATTGATGAATTCGTCGAGGCATGGAGTCAATAAGGCCCTGGATCGCTTGTTGAGGAATTGTGGCCCATGCTTGCTGCACTGCACGTGTCCGTTTTTCCAGAGTTGTGGGTGGCTGAGGACGGGTGGCCAGTTGTCGACCCATCATATTCCACACATGCTCAATAGGACTGAGATGCGGGGATCTGGCGGGCCATTCTAAGGTTGTGATGTCGTGGAGAGCTTCTCTGGAGATGCGTGCAATGTGAACCCGGGCATTATCCTGCTGAAACATCCCATTAGCAATGTTCGCCATCATAGGGACAACCACTGGATTGAGTACCCTATCAACGTACTGTCGAGCAGTCATAGTGCCCTCAACAAGCACTAATTGTGATTTCACATTAAAGCCAATAGCTCTCCAGACCATAATGCTTGGTGTTGGCCCTGTGTGCCTCTCGGCCAAGATCTGGGCGGCTCCTCTCTCCGGTACGTCGGCGCACACGATTCCGGCGATCACTGCGGGCAAGACAGAAGCGCGATTCATCACTAAAGACGACCCTATGCCATTCATCGACCCACGTCGATCTTTCTCGACACCAGGCCAGCCTTACACGTCGCTGTTGTGGGGTCAATGGAACACTCTCTGCAGGGACACGGGCTCGTAAGCCAGCTGCATGCAGGCGATTACCAACTGTTTGTTGTGAAACGTGGGGTGCCACAGCTGCTCGAATTTGCGCTGCTGTTACATGGGGTTCCATCCAGGCCATCCGAATGATGCGGCGATCCTCTCTCACAGTTGTCCGTCGCGCTGGGCCTGTGCCAGGCCGACGAGTGTGGGTACCTTCATTTGACCACTGCTGCCAAACACGTTGTACCGTAGATGCCTGACGGCCAACACGTGCAGCGACAGTCCTTAGCGATAATCCAGCCTCACACAGCCCAATTATCCGAGCCCTCTCAAACGGCGGCAGTTGTTGATAGCGTGCTCTACTCTGTCGTCAAGGCATGTTTGACGGGGAACACTTCACTGCACAGACTGCAAGTCAACTACGCTACACCAGAGTCCGGATACTGTAGTTGATTCTTCCGCGACCAATCACGTGGGGAGACCTGCAGCAACAATCGAATGGGTCTGAAACTTTGATCGTTTACATACCTACATGGCATCGTCCCATATCTTGAAAATCGACACAAACGACCAATGCCTTCATGGTGTTGCAATTTCCATTTTCTTAAGTGTATGTCTAGAAAACTAACATTCATGGCGATGGGATTTGCCGCACTGTTTATACCAGGGATTACCAACCGTTGGTACGCGGGAATGTTTCAGGTGGCACGAGTAGGTGATACGAGCATAGAGGTAATACAGACAGAATACGCAAGGACGCCAATCCGATGCATCGATATAGAAGGAGAGAGAATAGTGGGGACGTTTGTTAAACGTTGCTTGTGGGAGAGTGGATTTTCTGAACTGTTATACATCAAAATAAACATAGAAAGAGAATACGTGTTGAAGAGGACTTAGAGTGAAGTTAAGCTCCATTACTCCTGGTAGGGCCTATTGCTATTTTAATCTCAGGCAAACTACAAGTTTCGCACTGAAAGTTGATTTTTGATTATGTTGATTCTTTTGCTTAATTCGTACTAATTCCAATTGATTTGTATGTTTTTAGACCTATGAGTAATAAAACACTGTAATTTGCAGTAATCGTTTTATTTTTTCTTTCATTATAAAAATGTTATTAACATACATATATCTATATGTTTTTAAATAACAATTAGCAAAAAAATTGAAACATCTACACTGACTGACAGAGCAAATGCAACACCAAGGAGGAGTGGTTCGAAAGGGATGAAAGTTGGGAAAAAAACAGAGTCGGCACGGAAGAATAATTGATGTTTATTTCAAACCGATATGCAGGTTACACAATGCGCGCGGCATCGACTCAGTAGGATGTAGGACCACCGCGAGCGGCGATGCACACAGAAACACGTCGAGGTACAGAGTCAATAAGAGTGCGGATGGTGTCCTGAGGGATGGTTCTCCATTCTCTGTCAACCATTTGCCACAGTTGGTCGTCCGTACGAGGCTCGGGCAGAGTTTGCAAACGGCGTCCAATGAGATCCCACACGTGTTCGATTGGTGAGAGATCCGGAGAGTACGCTGGCCACGGAAGCATCTGTACACCTCGTAGAGCCTGTTGGGAGATGCGAGCAGTGTGTGGGCGGGCATTATCCTGCTGAAACAGAGCATTGGGCAGCCCCTGAATGTACGGGAGTGCCACCGGCCGCAGCACATGCTGCACGTAGCGGTGGGCATTTAACGTGCCTTGAATACGCACTAGAGGTGACGTGGAATCATACGCAATAGCGCCCCAAACCATGATGCCGCTTTGTCTAGCGGTAGGGCGCTCCACAGTTACTGCCGGATTTGACCTTTCTCCACGCCGACGCCACACTCGTCTGCGGTGACTATCACTGACAGAACAGAAGCGTGACTCATCGGAGAACACGACGTTCCGCCATTCCCTCATCCAAGTCGCTCTAGCCCGGCACCATGCCAGGCGTGCACGTCTATGCTGTGGAGTCAATGGTAATCTTCTGAGCGGACGCCGGGAGTGCAGGCCTCCTTCAACCAATCGACGGGAAATTGTTCTGGTCGATATTGGAACAGCCAGGGTGTCTTGCACATGCTGAAGAATGGCGGTTGACGTGGCGTGCGGGGCTGCCACCGCTTGGCGGCGGATGCGCCGATCCTCGCGTGCTGACGTCACTCGGGCTGCGCCTGGACCCCTCGCACGTGCCACATGTCCCTGCGCCAACCATCTTCGCCACAGGCGCTGCACCGTGGACACATCCCTATGGGTATCGATCGGCTGCGATTTGACGAAGCGACCAACCTGCCCTTCTCAGCCCGATCACCATACCCCTCGTAAAGTCGTCTGTCTGCTGGAAATGCCTCCGTTGACGGCGGCCTGGCATTCTTAGCTATACACGTGTCCTGTGGCACACGACAACACGTTCTACAATGACTGTCGGCTGAGAAATCACGGTACGAAGTGGGCCATTCGCCAACGCCGTGTCCCATTTATCGTTCGCTACGTGCGCAGCACAGCGGCGCATTTCACATCATGAGCATACCTCAGTGACGTCAGTCTACCCTGCAATTGGCATAAAGTTCTGACCACTCCTTCTTGGTGTTGCATTTGCTCTGTCAGTCAGTGTATGTATTGTCCCCATGACCTTTGTGCCCTAAGAATTTTAAGTATGAAAGTTACTACATGAGGCCCTATGTCAATTGTGATGAGGAGCTTGAACATTTCTTGACATCACGGAAGTGACACGTGGCAAGGAGGTGGCTACCTCCATTCCCACGCGATGATACGTGACGTCATCCGCACGTGTCGATCGTGGAATGATACAGAAGAAAGTTTAAGTTGAATAAATATATTTAAATGAAAGAATTAGTGGTGAACGCAGTATAATGAGGAACCTGTATTTATCTATAAGACAATTGGTCTTGAGTAAGACCGATTTGAGACTGCTAAGCCATTTCTGTGAATTATTTCAGAAGGACGCGCGTGTCTAGTTTACCCACGCTAAGTCGACAGAAAATAGTGCCTATCGAATGAGGTCACTTAACCGGTTAATTTAATAAGAATACATTTGAAATGTTCATGAATGCTACCGATAGCAAGTTAACAATTATGTGGTTACATCAAAAACTCTTTTAAATACAGTTCATTTAATTCGGAAAAGTTACGCAAATTTTCTTGGCGGAAAATGCCTGGAGAGAGAGGGTAACGTTTGTAAATAAGAAGGGACGCCATGTTGAAACCCCTGCATTTGTATCATTGAGACTTGAGAAAGAGGGTTGAACTGTTCTGTAAATCGATCGACAAGAAGTAGACTAAGTCCAACAAACAGATTTTTGGCCGATGTGGCTGGGGTCTTGAATCCATGTGGAGATAGTTTCTAGAGCATAAGTAATTTGATAAAAAGGACGGTCAAGATACCGAAGTATTTATAAAGTTGTTTTGTGTTGTAAAGAAAGTCATTCGTGTGCGGGTAATAAATACAATCAGTCGAGTGCGAGCAACGGAGACGCCGAGTGAAAGGGCATTTCTTTTTTATGCTTTATTTCCAGGAAACATGAAGAAAATTCTATGTACAGCCAGAAATGTAAAAATGGCTAAATTAATGACAGAGGGTCAGAGGCGAGCCCAAAGATGGACGCTGACGTAACATAAGGTAGGCGACATACCATCTTACCGTCTACTACATCTTGCCTTATGATGTCAAACTTATATGTGTTTGAGATGGGTATTTATGACGCAGTTGGTCACCCATATGTTTTTGTGAATGTTAGAAATATGACGAAAGGTCATTTGTTTTATTTTCTGCTTGGAAATTTTTTTAAAGTATTGGGAGTGCCGTGTAATGTAAAAAGTTATTAGTGAGGGTTTCGAAGTAATATCACGTCCAAAGTAAATCGTCATTTCCGTGAATTTATTGCCTATATTTTGCGATGTCAAATTAAGATGTTTATTCGACGTAAACTATTTTTCTGTTGGAATTTTGATATAATTGCTGCAAAAAGGATCCGTGGTTACCCATTTTCAATCGGATGGAAGCTCTGTATGTAGTGTTGAGTAATGTAGATCGGTGATTTTGTCACGAAGTGTAACGTTATTCTATGTCCGTTTAAACTGGGTCTATGTGACAATAAATAACAGTAAAATTTGTCAGTCATTTTTGGGAAAATTCAAGTTTCAAAATACGAGATCATTTTATGCGAAATTGTTCATTATTAAATTATTTGTGCGTCGTGGATTTAGTAAGGATTTTTATTCCAGTTCTTTCGTCAGTGAGGGTCGTCGAGTTGAAGACATGAGGTTAGATTTGTTGTATGAGTTGAGATAGGATTTGTGAATCAGGTGATTGGAAGCCTATTAATGGTGCCGGGATTTATGAGCCCGAGGAAGATTTTTTTAATGTTTGAGATGGAAAGTAAAGTGAGAGTATCCACGCAGATATTAATTTGCGACGTGTACAATTATTGTAGGACATTTGAAAGTAAAATCTATGTGCATATTTGTTTGGTTAGAATATCGTATCTTATTCTATTTTACGAAGTCAAAAGGGTTCATTCTTAGAGGCCCATCAAGCGTGGCGAAATACATGTGTTTCATGTTAAAACTGACAGACAGGGTGAGGGTGGTTTGTTTTCAATGCCGCCAGCTGATCGGAGTTCGCCGCTCGAATAACGAGGTTGTGCGCTTGCTACGTGCCTTCTTTGGAACGGAGATCATTAATTGCGGGAACTAGTTGAAATGTTCATCCGGGAATAACGTGTAGGTTATTAGATACTGTGAATTTGTTTAACTGAGATCGTAATGTATATTTGAAACCACGAAGTTAGAGTATAATGAGCGAGGTTAGCCAATTTCAGGGTTGTCCAAAATATAGAGTGGTGGTAGTGATGATTGTGTGTGAGGGGTGTACAAAGCTTTATGGAATGTTGTGACAAGACATGACATCGTAATCGACTTACATTGTACGGCGAGTTACTTATGGTTTTGTACTTAATTATTGGGTTATCCAAGTATTAATAATGGTTAGTATTAGATTCGATTTAAAGTGTAATGTCATGAAACAAGATATAATACTGGAAATAAATGATGTAAATTTTTCCAGCTGCACGATAACAATAGATGATAAACATTAAACATGAACTGAATATAACTACGTCAGAATTTGAGTAGGGACTTGTGACAGAAACCATTCGTCCGTGGAGATTTCATTATATCATTTAAATTTATTTAATTATTAAATTCTGTGGAAACCGTATTTGTGAAATAACTTAAATCAAGCGAATAACTTGAAGATGCATTCCGGAAATCTTAGTTTATTTTTCTGGGAATATTTAAATGTTAACGTAACGATTAAGGGGACATATCCGAAAGTAATGGATTTTACTGCCACAAAGTATTGTGAGCGTTGTTGTTGCATTATTTGACTTTGATTGATTGAGCAGTAAATATGCTGGGGTTAGTAAAGTTGAAACTTTGGTCATCAACCGATGTAACTTAATTGTGTTTAGCCTTCAGCTTAGAAACTTGGATGGTCATGGGGTCATCAACCTCAGTAACTTAGATTAGGGCCATATGCCACTGTAGCATCATTTTCCTTGCGGTCATCATCTACAATGACTTTAAAGTAACTTAGAAGTTTAGAGGTCGGTCCATGACATAGTCGCAGGTCACATCGATTCAATTATGAGTCCATGCCGTACAACCACTGTGTGGCACACACCGATTGGACTGCCTTAATTATACCCAGAGTCCAGAGTTCGTGTTACGAGCGCTGGACCATCAAGAATCATTATGACGGTACATGTAGTCTCACATGGAAGCCGAATTTAAGGATTTCCAAACTCTCCTTTCCTTTAATAATTGAGACAATGCTTTCTAGTAAGGATGCCCATCAGGCAATTAAGTCAAAGGCTCAAACCAGCGTTCGGCCCCTCTGTGTAAACATGATTGTGGTGTCAAGTGGACAAGATCTGAGTCCAAATTATATTGATTATATATTATTATTCCTTCAGAAATTACATGAATAAATAGGAATATTTTTAAACAGACCTTTCATTTGAGTAGATAGATTAGGATTACTGAACCCTACCTTTTACCTCAGCAAGTGACGAAGAACCCGAAACGACCCAAGAGACAGATCTCATGAAATTGTTCTGATGGGTAAGGAAGGTAGGTATCCTTCAAGACGGACCAAAGGGTTCTATATATATTATAACCTTCCAATGTATGTCAGGATAAGATTGGTGAACACATTGGAAGTTTATGTCGAGAAATAATGTCAATGAAATCTTATGTCCGGTTATCACATCTCCGGGTGAATTTGAGTTCAGTTGACTTGTCTAATTATGTGAACGGCATCGCTGAATTGAAAATAGCGGCGGATTGATAACAAGCTCTAAACCCCGTGGTGCCTTGGCAATATTGGTAGACAATTAAACATTGTGGAAGATAGGGCAGGATTAAATGACCACATTCCTCAAGTATAGTTACTGAAATGCGTATGAAACGGCAGAATATCAACGACAGAATGTTACTGAGGGCCATGAAATGTGCGAATAATAAGTTTATATGAGAGGGCCATACTTTGTACATCTAGTCTCGCACGATTCGACGATCGAGATGAAGAAATGAAACTGTCGATTATTAACCCAAATACGAGGCGGCAATTATTAAATAAGTTCCTTTGCTAGTACAGCTGATTTATACGAGATCGATTCACATTATGTGTCAAATGTTTCCAATTGTCAAGAACATATGGGAGCTGGAAGCAGAGAAGAATTCTAAAAAGCAAACCGTCTGCGATTATTATGTTGTTGTAGAATTTTTTTTGTCTCTGAGGAAGTGGACTCTCAATCTATATCTTAGAAGGATCGGAAGCAAAAATTCGTGGGAGAAAGATTGTGTTGTAGAGATATATTAACGTGATATTGGCATATTATAAACACATATTATATTGTAAAACAAGATATCTTGTTCTTGAAAAACATAAAGGCAAGTGTATTAATTGAACTGTAAATTGTGTCGAGGTGTATGACTCTGTCCTAATAGATATCTCTGAGTTTCAGGTAACATGGAACCGTCAGTTATTGGTTATACATATGAGATGACTGCACGTATTAACATGAACAACTAAAATAGAGGGACCTCGAAGGATCTGGCCAGGAATGTGATGGACACTAATGGATAATATTAATAATTGAGAGCTGAATACGGAAGGTGACACCGTCGTGGAGCAACAACCCAGGATGAGTACTTGAATATCGTCTATATATTCCGCCATGTAGTTGCTTATTTTAGATGTAGAGTAGTATTCATTTTTAATGTCGATTTATGACATGTACAATTTTCAACTTGAAGGCGACCGTTATTTGTTAATCATTGCGTTGTATTACTTATGATCGTTGCGTCTAGTGCGGTGAGTCAATCTACTTTGTGATAATATGCGATGGGTCGTGTAAATTTTCTTTTAATGTCTTCTAGCAAGGTTTTACGAAATGATTTTTCGGCATCGATGATATTGGTACCGTAATGATGTTATTGTGATGAACGTTAACTTAACTCGTGGCTCAAAATACCTCGGAGGAGCTCGGTATTTGCGACGTGATTCTATAGTCTTCAAATATTATGTGCTTGTGCAGAAATACGGTGTTTGATAATGGAAGTGTGATATTATTGTGGTGATATGGTGTTAATGCGGCAACGTATTTAGTAGTCTTTGACGTAATTGCCTGAATAGATTATTCCTAGCTATTGTGAATTCGCTGTGCATGACGATTTGTGCGACGTGATAAGGTGTTTGATACGGTAGGATCTTTGAAAATATGTATGTGGATAAGGAAATGTGGATGGTTATAGACGTGTCATTAGGATTGCGTATTTATGATGATGTAATGTGAAGGTCCTGATGATGGCATTGGCGTTAGGAATTGTGTTCGTCATGCGTGAATTTTGATGTCGTTGTGATGAATGATTTATTTAGGCACGAGGCCGTATTTAAGAATAGTGTTGTAGGATTTTGCACTCACGAACACTAATAGATGGTCGTCACATTTATCCTATTTAAATACAAAATTGACCAGAGCGCACGGTAAAAAAGGGATGTTTAGGATCTTCACAAAATAAACGGCAACGTAAAGATATTGGGTCATGTCGTAAAGGGAATATGATCTCCTATGGTAAGTAAATCTTTTCTTTGCTAGTTGGATATTTTGTAGATCATTTGAGTTGATGCCTAGTGCTGATGTAGTTATTTCAGGCCAAACGTCGCAGTGGAATCCGGAGGCGCAGAATCAACGTAGTTACAGAAGGTTATTGTAGATGTTGCAATGTCTATTGATGTCCTTTATCTAGGTGCAGTCTTCGATGAATGTTCGAGAGGATCGAGTCTGTCTTTTAAATGCATGATTTTGGTGGATGACATATTATGTTACGATCCTGTCTTTCAAACATTTCTCTTGCATTTATGATGATTTATGAATTTAGAATAACGGTGTTTTCAAGTTGCTAGGTAGACAGTTTACCGATAAATAATGCGATGATTAAAAATTAGAATGACGGAATATTATGAGATGTTTGAGTAGGAACAGCATTCTGAAATGGACGATTCAATAATTTCCAGTTATTTATTTCGAAATGCGTGATGGATAATAGATCTTTCACTGTAAGCCTTCAGCAGTGGGACACTTTGTCTCTTTTGTTTTCAATTTTCTCTTGATTGACGATGTTATAATTTCTTTGTAACAAGAACATGAAGTTAGGTGTTTATTTCAATTTTAACGTAACATTTATTTTTTTTCTTTCTATATCCGTTTGTGTTGCTATTAATTTGCTCATTATGTAACTGACATTCGAAGTTATTTGAAGTCATTAAACGGAAAATCCTTCCATAAATGAAACATTTCACAGAGTTCTCATTTGATGTAGCGTAGGAATACTAGGATAGTTATTTAATTTAGGATAAAATAAAATGATGGTCAATGTATCTTGATGAATATGCCAATATCCTAGATCTCTTAGCATTCTGTTGCGGAATATTCACGTAATTTTGGGTAGAAAAATGATGATTACTTTCTACGTTTAAAATATACTGATAACAGTCCACTATATAAACCTGTGACCCGACTCGTCGGACTTGCACGTCCCTAGAGTGGAGGCTTCATTGATCTCCGACTGCTTTGCTTTGCCGCGGCGTTACCCAACACTGAGATACAGAATTGAAATGTGCAAAAAGGTCACAGGGATTGCTGTCAGGGCTCAATATATATATTGTTGTCTTGATAAAGCTCAGTCAGCATTGAATTTCACAATAAATTCGCTGTGAATTCACTGTGAGTTCACTGTGATTTTCAATGCTGACTGAGCAGTATAGAAATTAAATATGTTGAAACTCGCAAAAACATTTCTGCAAGTCCATTGTGAGTTAACAAATAAATCACCGCAAAATCATTTGCGGCATAATGGGGTGCAAATTGTGAAGCACACGTGAAACACATGTAATTCACATGTGCTTCACGTGTGAACTCACTGTGAATTCACTGTGAAATTCAGTGCTGACTGGGAGGGTTGAAAGAATCGAAATACAAGTGTGTTTATAATTACTTATATTATATTATATTATATTATATTATATTATATTATATTATATTATATTATATTATATTATATTATATTATATTATATTATATTATATTATATTATATTATATTATATTATATTATATTATTATAATTAAGTAATTTAATTAAAATAAACAAGCCATTGGGCACTTTTCCGACAGTAAATATGTTTCTAAAAAATTAGGACTGTTGTTAAGCAGAAATTTCTAAAAATCTCAAGTGGTATGCAGTTGTTTAAAAGTTGGGAACCTCTGCTCTATACAACACCATGCTCCCAGGATCACAGCGGGCTAAGAGTCAACAAGGCCCGTAACAAGGAAAGGTTCCATTTAAAAAAAAAACATTTGGTGCCTGTGACAACATTTCAAAACAAAGGTATAAGCCTACGTAAAAACAGATAAGAATTTTAACTTCAAATTTCACTGCCGGAATAATCCTGAAAAGAGTTCATGCGGAGAGGTTTTAAATACATTTGCCATATGTGTGTTAAGTCTTCAGCCCACAGACTATTTAGATCCTCAAAAAGCATCACCAAAGTGGTTATGGGAAAACTTAAAAATCTGATGGTGGCGCCACGGAGGGTCTACGTAAAATTGGTTTCCATGCAATCTGAATGTAAAGTAATGCAATATATCTTCTATGTAATCAGTTTCCTTGTGAATTGTAAATCCACAGCCTGTTTCCAGTTTCAACCGGGTCAGGGATGGAATGAATGAAGCCCCCATCTAGCGGCGAGGATAGGAACTGTGCCGGCTGCCGAAGCCTGTCGCACTTCTCTGGGGCAGTGGTTAATGACTGGCATATGGAATGAAATTGGTGAGTGTTGCTGGAGTGAAAGATGACAGGGAAAACCGGAATACCCGCAGATAATCCTCTCCAACCCCCGCTTTCTCCAGCACAAATCTCACATGGGGTGACTGCGATTTGAACCACGGAAACCAGCTGCGAGAAGCCGGCAGGCTGCCGCCTAAGCCATGGAGGCTCTGTACTTATTTAAAAATATCGCAAATCACATCAGAATACAATCTTGACAGGTAGACAAACATGGAAACATTTTGTCTCTGTGAATGTTCAAAAGAGCCAATCCACTGAGTCGACATTCCACTGTTTATAGTCAGTTTCTGTTTAGTTCGTTTTGTAAAAGTTCCACGAGGGGGTCTAACCCCCAATAACACCCCCCCCCTTGGCTACGCCCCTGATCATAGGGTTGGTTGGTGTATGCATTTCAGTGGAATTGAAGAGCCCGGCGTAAGAACCAGACAGCTCCACTTTCTGGTAAATTTTGTTTTTTACTGTAAGCTATCATAAAAGAGCTCTATCTGCCGGTGCAAGAACTGTACTGCCCCACTGATTTGGTGCGTAGTAGGAGTTTAAAAGGAGCTGTCGGGGAAATGTTTCTGCAGGAGCATGAACCCAGACAGCTACTGGAGCTGTCTGTTTCTTGCAGCGGCTATAGTTCAATGTTCGAACACTGCGACTGCACCTTTGGTGTAATCGAGAAGGTAAAACAAAATTGAGAGAGAATATATTTGCCACAAGAATATCGTGCCCAGGTACAAGATGCGAGTCGCAAGTTCATTGTTCACGATGTAACAGGAACAATGTTTTTGGACTACACAACCCACTTCAGGACCTTCTTCAAAACAAAGGTCAGTCCTCGTAAAGATGCGACGTTGACAGTGTGAAATATAGGCACGTTGAATACAACAGCAATGGACTGTCGTGTAGTGTCAATGCGAGTACCATGGAAAGGGAGGTCTTTATTTTGGAGAAAGCAGGAGCTACTCTTTCCTTACAATCAATAAATCAATCACAACCGATCTGCATTTAGGGCAGTCGCCCAGGTGGCAGATTCCCTATCTCTTGTTTTCCTAGCCTTTTCTTAAATGATTGCAAAGAAATTGGAAATTTATTGAACATCTCCCTTGGTAAGTTATTCCAATCCCTAACTTCCCTCCCTATAAACGAATATATGCCCCAATTTGTCCTCTTGAATTCCAACTTTATCTTCATATTGTGATCATTCCTACTTTTAAAGACACCTCTCAAATTTCTTTGTACCGAGCTCGATAGCTGCAGTCGCTTAAGTGCGGCCAGTATCCAGTATGCGGGAGATAGTGGGTTCGAAACTCCCACTGTCGGCAGCCCTGAAGATGGTTTTTGGTGGTTTCCCATTTTCACACTAGGCAAATACTGGGGCTGTACCTTAATTAAGGCCACGGCCGCTTCCTTCCCACTTCTAGCCCTTTCCTGCCCCATCGTCGCAATAAAACCTATCTGTGTCAGTGCGACGAAAAAAGCAACTTGCAAAAAAATTCTTCGTCTACTGATGTCATTCCACGCCACCTCTCCACTGACAGCTCAGAACATACCACTTAGTCGAGCAGCTCGTCTCCTTTCTATCAATTCTTCCCAGCCCAAACTTTGCAACATATTTGTAACGCTACTCTTTTGTCGGAAATCACCCAGAAAAAATCGAGCTGCTTTTCTTTGGATTTTTTCCAGTTCTTGAATCAGGTAATCCTGGTGAGGGTCCCATACACTGGAACCATACTCTATTTGGGGTCTTACGAAAGACTTATATTCCATCTCCTTTACATCCTTACTAAAACACCCAAATACCCTCATAACCATGTGCAGAGATCTGTACCCTTTATTTACAATCATATTTATGTGATTACCCCAATGAAGACCTTTCCTTATGACACCTAGATACTTACAATGATCCCCAAAAAGGAACTTTCACCCCATCAACGCAGTAATTAAAACTGAGAGGACTTTTCCTATTTGTGAAACTCACAACCTGACATTTTACCCCGTTTATCATCATACCATTGTCTACTGTCCATCTCACAACAATATCGAAGTCATTTTGCAGTTGCTCACAATCTTGTAACTTATTTATTACTCTGTACAGAATAACATCGTCTGCAAAGGCCTGTCTCTGATTCAACTTCTTTACACATATCATTGATATATATAAGAAAACGTAAAGGTCCAATAATACTACCTTCAAGAATTTCCCTCTTAATTATTACAGGGTCAGATAAAGCTTCGCCTACTCTAATTCTCTGAGATCTATTTTCTAGAAAGATAGTCACCCACTCAGTCAAACTTTTGTCCAGTTCAGTGGAACTCATTTTTCCCAGTAGTCTCCCAAGATCTGCCCTATCAAATGCCTTAGATAGATCAAGCGCGATACAGTCCATTTGACCTCCTGAATCCAGGATATCTGCCATATCTTGCTGGAATCCTACAAGTTGAGCCTCAGTGGAATAACCTTTCCTAAACCCAAACTGCCTTCTATCAAACCAGTTATTAATTTCATAAACAGGTATAATATAAACAGAAAGAATTCTTTCCCAAAGTTTACACGCAATGCATGTCAAACTGACTGGCCTGAAATTTTCAGCTTTATGTCTGTTACCCTTTCCTTTATACACAGGGGCTACTCTAGCAACTCTCCATTCATTTGGTATAGCTCCTTCATGCAAACAATAATCAAATGAAGCAAACAATAATCAAATAAGTACTTCAAATATGGTACTATATCCCAACGCATTGTCTTTAGTATATCTCCCGAAACCTTATCAGTTCCAGCTACTTTTCTACTTTTCAACTTTTGTATCTTACTTTAACCCTGGAGTGGTCGCGATGGGTCTACGAGACCCAGGCTGACATACATATTGGTGTTTCTGTTGTTGGAATGCACTGAGCGCTTCCCCATCCCTGGTAGCTTATTGGCTCCCGACCTTCAACCGAACACAGTAGCCCGCTCTCAGTTGCCTTGGAAAATTTGCGCATACAGGCTATTCAGGGACTCGCAGACCCGGTGCGACTGTTAACGTTGGTCTTTTTTGCCAACCTTATCATTTTTAGTTTAGTACCGTACACTTTTTCTTCTGTGTAATAATGGATGAAGCTAATTCTGCCTGAATTCGTTCCATATTGGATGAATCTGAAGATGATGAAGCTCTTGGTCATTTCTGCCCAACAAACAAAGACAGGAAGACATCCTTCATCTGTCCCAAGTGCCAAAATTTCATTTGCGGAGAACATGGACAACTTGTCTGCAGAATGTGCATAGAACTTGATTAAAGTGATGTTTCCCTGTACTTGGATGTGTTTCTAAAACTAATTTCATTTTTCTTTTATGAATTATGACACATAATTCACACATACCTAAAAAATCCATATTTTTGTACCAATAGTTCAAGTGTGAAATTCTCAAAAATATGTTTTATTAAGACGGTGTAGAAAATAGATGAAAGTGTTGCTTTGTGCATGTAGATGCAGGAAAAAGTGAAAACAATTATGTAAATTACATTTTACCGTTACAATGTTTTACCTTTCACAAGTTAACCGAAAGCAATCGGTTTTTTAGTGTAATTATAAATATATATTTTTTGGTTAAGAAACGGGATAGTTAAATATTGTAATCATGTAATCTGCATTAAAATAAACGAAATATTGACCTATAACACTGTAATTGGAAATAAAGTATAAAATCTGATAGTAAAACACTGAGAAAAATGGGTCTGAGAGACCCGGTGCGACCATTAATATTGACAAAACCCATGCGACCACTCCAGGGTTAAATGTCATTGTTGTCATAGGTAAATTTTAATACTTCTTTAGTATTAGTCACCTCCTCTATCTGGACATTATCCTTGTAACCAACAATCTTTACATACTGCTGAGTGAATACTTCTGCCTTTTGAAGATCCTCGCATACACACTCCCCTTTTTCATTAATGATTCCTGGAATGTCCTTCTTGGAACCTGTTTCTGCCTTAAAGTACCTATACATACCCTTCCATTTTTCACTAAAATTTGTATGACCGCCAATTATGCTTGCCATCATGTTATCCTTAGCTGACTTCTTTGCTAGATTCAATTTCCTAGAAAGTTCCTTCAATTTTTCCTTACTTCCACAGCGATTTCTGACTCTACTTCTTTCCAGCCTGCACCTTTTTCTTAGACTCTTTACTTCTCTGTTATAATATAGTGGACTTTTACCATCCCTTACACACCTGTAAAGGTACAAACCTATTTTCACAATATCTAGAATTGCTTTAAACCCATCCCAGAGTCTGTTTACATTCTTATTTACAGTTTTCCACCGATCATAGTTACTTGTTAAAAACTCCGCTATGCCTCTTTTTATCAGCCATATGATACTGCCTAATAGTCCTAATTTTAATACCTTCCTCTCTTCCACATTTATTTTTAACTACATCAAAAACTGCTTCGTGATCACTAATACCATCTATTACTTCGGTTTCTCTATAGACCTCATATGGTTTTACCAGCACCACATTCAGAATATTCTTCCCTCTGGTTGGTTCATCACTTTCTGAATCAGATGTCCTTCCAATATTAACTTATTTGCCATTTGTTGTTCAATTGACATTTGGTACATTGAGACTACCCGCTACAATCACGTTCCTTTCTTTATCGTTTCCCGCCGTGCGGTTAGGAGCGCGCAGCTGTGAGTTCGCATCCGGGAGACACTGGGTTCGAACCCCACTGCCGGCAGCCCTTAAGATGGTTTTCCGTGGTTTCCAATGTCCACATCAGGCAAATGCTGGGGCTGTACCTTAATTAAGACCACGGCCACTTCCTTCCCATTCCTAGGCCTTTCTTGTCCCATCGTCGCCATAAGACCTATCTGTGTCGGTGCGACGTAAAGCAACTAGCAAAAAAAAATCGTTTCCCGCATAGCTGATTATCTTATCAAATAATTCTGAATCGGTGTCAGTGCTACCGTTTCCCGGTCTGTACATCCAAAGACATCAAGTTGCCTAGTATCTTTAGAGATAAGCCTTACACCTAGAATTTCATGTTTGTCACCTTTAACTTTTGCGTAGCTTACAAATTCTTCTTTCACCAGAATGAATACCCCCCCTCCTACCATTCCTATTCTATCTCTACGATACACACTCCAGTTCCGTGATAAAATTTCTGCATCCATTATATCATTTCTCAGCCATGATTCAATTCCTATTACAATATTTGGTAAGTATATATCTATTAAGGTATGTATTAACGTTCGAAATCGCCTTTTTCGCCCAAAAATGCCATTTTAATTTTTTCACTGGAAATGAAAGCTTGAAGTCTCTACTTCAAAATGAGATATAATTCATACATATATTCCAACTGTAAGTATCCGAAAATAAGATCTAACTAGCCACGTGCGTGCGTGATAAGGGGCGTGGCTGCAGTGTCCTGCCTACATGTAAACATCTCGTCAGATTTTCTTATTCAAATTTACCTCTTTGGTGTGACATGCCTCCTGAGTACATAGTTCATAGTTCTGACTAACAGATGTCAATACTTGTATATTCCAAAGACTTTTATTCCATTGATAGGCAACGGATATAAACAAACCTTCCTTGTGGCCAAGTGGTCTTTCACATTGCGACCAAAGAGCTTGTTTCTCTGTGAGTGTGTATAAAATGGGTTCTAAAAGCCAATGTAGAGCAAAGAAAAAGAGAAAATTTCATGGAAACAGACATAGCAAGGTGAATGTCAGTGTTACTTGTGCTATCAGTATAAATAGAGAGACGGAATGTAGGCCTAACGTAAGGGAATCATTTGCTAGTGATTCTCAGTCCAAACTTTCATCTGTAGATATTGAATCTGATAGTGTTAGTGACATTTACAGTATCATTATTGACATAGAGTGCTTTACACGTATATTGTCTGCATTAGCTTGCCCTAGTTGCTTCAGCTGTAATACAGTTTTTGTAGAAAACCTAGAAATTCTGAGATTTGTTTGGGGAATGTCCCTTGCATTGTTTTGCAGCAACTGTGATTATGAATTCCGCAACTGACAGGAGCACTCATCGATAAGATGCAAAGTTATTTGGAATTGCTTTACGTTCCAACACAAGCAGTATTCACGCCATGTCAAATGGCATATGGGCCACATTGTACCATTTGATAGCAACAGAGGACCGTCCCACCCACCATTGGTGTCCTGTAGGAACTGACAGCTGGTGCTCATATCAGTGAGCTAAAGCAAATAATGAGTTAGAACAATTTTAATTCAAACCAGGCCTGTCCTTCAAACTGAAGCCTATAATTGAGATACTCACCGACCCAGAAATGCTAAGTCCTTGCATGGATTGACTCAAAATAATTAGTCATTCAATGCCATGTTATGGAGAAGGTGTCCTAAGGAGACATAAATGTGGGGCTTGATACCTTAAAATTAGGAGTGATGGATGCAGTTTGCCATTTCAACTGGGAGAACGGAGTGGAAATAGAAATACTGAAGAGGATGGGAATTGCTCCTGGCAAGTAAGTACACATTATCTGGTGTACTTGAAGCTGATGCAATACGGTTGCACAAAGGTGCAAATCAAAGTACTGAAGAACAAAAGCAGCGGAGGCAGTACTTGAGAGGCAGAAGGAAACTAAAAGAAGACAAGAAACTTCTAAAAGAGGGTAGAGCCTATGGAACAGGCAAGTTTCTAGGTGCCCAAATAAGTAGGTTATGTTCATAACATAGTCCTAAAACTTCAGTGCTGTTTTTCTTCAATGTAATTTTTTGCACACCTTCCCACATTTCAAATACATTTAAATATCCTTAAAATTGAGATAGAAAAATCAATGATAGATTAAATTAAAGCTAATGAACGTGGGAATGTTGTAAACTAGTACTTTCATAATATTGTGAATATTGTTATTGTTGTTATTATTATTTTTATAGCCATTGTAACACGGGTGATTAATTATTTTTAAACTTTTGTCAAAAATTATGTCCAGCTCCCTTTCTGTTTGTGATAATTAGAAGATCCTAGTTCACAACATTCTATGAATGAAATACTTCAACTTGGTGAAAACAATTTCAAGATTATTACATTTTTGGAAATTTTATGACATTTTGAAAATTTATGTGTTTTTTTCATTAAACTAAATTTTTGGGTGAAGATAAGGCACAAAATTTTGATTGCATTATACGAAACTGTTAGTATAATATTTTTTGTTTTATGGAACGAAACTCAAAAAAATCGGTTCAGAATTGTGGATTTTCCTTCGAAACGTTAAAACATACCTTAAATTACTTAATTCTATTCCTTTCTTTACAATACTTCTACAGTTCAGCACTAACAATTTTATGTCATCCCTACTTGCCTTCCTGTTCCCTGTTCCCTTATCACCGCTCCCTAGGCCACCCTGTTTCCCTGAATGTGCCTCCCTATAACCCTTCAGTACAAATTTCCTAACTTATATGTACCACTGCAGTTTAAGTGAAGGCCATCTGAGCGCAGATCACTATCTCCTACCCACCCATTAGGATCTAGAAAACTCACTCCCAGTTTCCCACATACCCACTCTATCGTCTCATTTAAATCCCCAATCACTTTCCAGTCAGTAACCCTCCTGCACAGTATTCCACTGATAACAATTTCCGCTTTCTTAAACTTCTCCCGTGCTGCATTTACCAGATCCCACACATCCCCAACTATGTTGGTACTTAGGGTACCTGCTTGCCTTACGTTGTTAATACTAACTTGAAACACTACCACCTTCTCCTTTCCCTCCCTCTTCTCTTCTACTTTTCTCAATATCTGCATACTCAGTTACTCCAAGCAGGGAACCACGAAACTACTTTCAGCATATAAGTCCTAAATGGGATTTACTCCCTCATATAAAAGAGACTTACACTATATAAGTGGCCAAAGAAAAAATTAACTCCAAAGAAGAAAGGATTTTTTTTTTTTTTTTTTTTTTTTGAATTTGGCGAAAATAGCTAAAAGCTAGAGATACAAATATTACGCGAGAACCTTGCAATGCCAGAGAAAATATAACCTACTAGGGCACGGTTCCCAAATTCAAACAAGGATTAAACCCGAAATATGCTGTGACTAGGAGAGAAGAATGCTAGAAATCCGAAAGGAGTTCAAATTTACGAGAAACCTACACGCCGTTAAAGAAAGGTGAAGAGGATAGAAAGGGTAACACATTCGGAATATCCTTGTGACATTTAGGATGTCTAAAACTTACCTTATCCCGGCATGGTAATACTTGGATATGGGCGTAAAATCACTGACTGGTGGCCCATCACTGTAGATGGTTGGTCATGGCTAAAATCCTCAGAGAGTAATTTTGTGAACTGAATGAATTCAGCGCCTAATCATTCTCATTGGCCAAGTAAAATAGTCACTTACGTGACTTAAAAACTGTAGGTAAGGATAGTAAGAATGAACTTTGTACCAAAAAAACCTCCTTCAACCAGGAGGGGAGTTCCGAAGAATACCTTTCTTAAATCACATTTTAAAGATGCCGTACCTTATTTAGCCCACCAACCCGCAGTCGCACGCGTGGAGTCCGAGTTCTGATGGGGTACCAAGTTCCCTACAGAAGAAAATCACGTTTCTTTAATAGCTAACTGGCTGGCCGCTGATTGGACACAGATAGTGCCACCTTAACACTCCAGGAAGTGTACCAACCCTGAAAATGAAATCTACCGCAGATAAATTAAGAGGATGGACAGGGTAGATCAATATTATTATTATTTTTATTTGTATTATTATTATTATTATTATTATTATTATTATTATTATTATTATTATTATTATTGCTGTTGTTGTTAATGTTACCG
This sequence comes from Anabrus simplex, assembly GCF_040414725.1. Lineage (NCBI taxonomy): Eukaryota > Metazoa > Arthropoda > Insecta > Orthoptera > Tettigoniidae > Anabrus > Anabrus simplex. The sequence continues at coordinate 340,132,863 of NC_090266.1, read as the reverse complement.
TGGTTCCGTGGTGGACAGAGGTGAAAGACGGTGCGGGCATGAATGGGCCTATCTACTGCAATCAAAAGATCAATTAAAGGCTTTAAAATCGGAGTTACATTTCTTTTCTACTGTGTATTTTTCAAATGCCAGATTTTAACAAAACACGTCGCTCAGCGACAGAACAAGATTTCAGGTAATGTAGTTTAAATACAAAGTAGGAGAAATCAGAAAATCAACACACCGGGCGAGTTAGCCGTGCGCGTAGAGGCGCGCGGCTGTGAGCTGCATCCGGGAGTTAGTAGGTTCGAATCCCACTATCGGCAGCCCTGAAAATGGTTTTCTGTGGTTTCCCATTTTCACACCAGGCAAATGCTGGGGCTGTAGCTCACTTAAGGCCACGGCCACTTCCTTCCAACTCCTAGGCCTTTCCTATCCCATCGTCGCGATAAGACCTATCTGTGTCGGTGCGACGTAAAGCCCCTAGCAAAAAAAAGAAAATCAACACAATTGCCAATTAACAATACGAGCTTACCGCTCTCAATCTTACAAATGTTACTTGAGCACTATGGCTCCATCCACTCAACAGTCAAGGAGATAGGTCTCCCAATTTCCTTTACAGAGTATACGAACACCTCTACAAAAATAGAAAGAACATCTATGCTTTATCTAGGGGGCTGCGCTCCGAACCTTATGCCATACTGCCTTTTCAAGGCAACTTTCAACCTTTACAACCTGAGCATCTTTGCTCATTAAAATTTACACTTTCCAGGCCTCTCGAGGCACAACCTACATTTTACATTTCAAAGAAAATTCACTGTCTTAAACTCTCAACAGTCTAACCACTTAACATAAATGATTGAATTTTACAGGAGTATCGAATACTCATTCTACCGGGCTTTTGTGGGAAGAAAAAAACACAGGTTTAAAGTTACTGGCCAAAAAATCAAAATGATGCGGAGGTAGACACTCCTTGAAACTTACACTTAGAAGTTTAAAACCCTAGTTGGGCTCACTGCCCGACGTTACAGAGGCTAATCCTATACTACTGAGGTGACTAGAAGGAGAAAATTTTAAGTTACAGACAGAAAAACGGTTACAAAGTCATAGTCACCTCCAAGTCAAGTTGATAGGGAACTCGAGAGGGTGTCACACTCTCTATTCCCGAATTTAAACTAAATGCTTTCCGGCCTTTTTTGCAATTTACAGTAGAAATTTACATTTTAGAAGACTGGAAATCAAAGGTTACATTATTAAACACAGGAAACCTTCCCCTCGAGTTAGCTTTCAGAGGCTATCACCTAGTTATTAAATGGCTGCCATTACCTTACTGCGCTGGACTGCTCGATGAAGGGCGAGACGCCCCTGCCTCCACTATTAGCACACACTCAGTACACTGGACGATCAATAAGACAAGGTGGCTCGAAAATGTACCAGCTTTTATACTCGAGAGGAAGGTTCTAGAGAGATCTGGGCTAAGGCCTGACACCCACCCCCCACCATTTTTATTGGATAATCAAAGAAATACGCATACAGAATTTCCTATTGGTCAATTTTGAATTTGGCGGAAAGAGATCTAAGTGTTGACAACTGTGATACACGAAAGACAAAGACAAATCAACTCCGTTTAGGAAACCTTAAAATAACAAATTACTTTGTGGTCTTAATCGTTCCTCTTCATACTAGAGGGCATAACATACGTTTTTTTTTTTTTTTTTTTTTTTTTTTTTTTTTGTAGAGACATCTGTGAAGAAAAGCCCAACCTTCTTGCACAAGTTGTTGCACATTTATTTTGAAGATGGCATTCATCAAGGCGCTTCATTTGAATGAATGGGGGCGGGCGTACCTCGCGGTACAGTTAAATTCGGTAACATTACATCGAGAGTTAAATACATTCAAAATTAACATATTGTGATCACTAAACGCTGACTTAATACTGTGTATTTTGTATTTAAAACACTGTAGGTTAACAATAGAGTGATCAATTTACCACGAAGACTGCTACTTTTCTCTTCTAGGATAATATTGCAACAGAATAGTCCACATGATTCAAAAAAGTAAATGGTAAGTTCCAGTATGTGAAGAATTTTATAGAAAGGTATTGATGTTAAAAGCACCTGTTACAACCTGAGCTTCTTTGGGTAATGTTTGTAAGAAGTTTTCATGTACTGTTAGAAATGCAAGTACAGTACAGTACTCACTCTTGAGTATACCTAATTTCTTCTTCTTCTCCTTTCACTTTTCCCTTTATGCCCTCACAGGCGTCGGGTCCTTCAGAAACTTCCTGTTTGAAGTCCGGTCCAATACCAATCTTCTCAATTCTGCTGGAGTCTTTCCCCTCTTTCGTGCCAGGTCAAAGACGAAGGTGTCCCACTCCAGCCTCGGGCGTCCCCTTCCTCTTTTCCCCCCGGTCTTGCTTGGAATATTTATTTAGGCTTCCTTTCCTCTTCCATCCTCACCAGGTGCCCCAACCATCCAAGTTCCTTCCTTTCAATTAAACTGATCAGTGGTTCTTGGTTAAGACACTCTTCCCTTCTCCTAGTATTTCTAACCATATCCCTCCTTGTCCTTCCAACTGTTTTACGTAAATACAGTTCTTCATTTCTGTGGCAGTGAGTCTGCTCTCTAAATTACTCTGCAGTGTCCAGCTTTCAAATCCGTACGTCAGCACTGGAAGATATACTGAATTGTATATTCTCATTTTTGTTTTCCTGGTAACGTCTCTCTTTCCTATGATGGTATTATTAATATTATAATATAGATTGTTAGCTTTATGTATTCTGTGATTTATTTCAGAATCCACTTTCCCATCTGCTGTTGTGATGCTGCCTAAATAATCAAACTGTTGAACCTGTTCTAAAATCTCATTCTGCCACTCGATGTTAAGGTCTTTTTGTTCTTTCCCAGTAAGATGCATAACTTTACTTTTACTAACATTAACTTCCATCCACCTGTCTTGGAGTACGCACCCCCATTCCAACACTGCCCTCTGTAATTTATCTCTACCTGTTGCCAAAAGTGCGATATCATCTGTATATACTAGAGCCTGTATCCCCACTGGTCTCATCTTGAAATTTCCAACTTCGCATTTACTTGTTCGCCTCTTACATTGTTTAATAACTTGATCCATGAATATTATAAAGAGTAGAGGACAAAGCCCGTCACCTTGCTTGACACCTCTTTGCATTGTAAATTTCTTTGAGGTTTGACCATTTATCCTCACTATACCTATAATCATCCTGTATATACCTTAAATCACCCTGGTCAGTTTGGGAGTAATATGTGCCTTCTGTAAAGTCATCAATAGCTCATCTCTCGGTACTCTGTCAAATGCCGACTTGAAATCGATAAATGCTGCAAATAGTTCTCCTTCCCGATTTAGGATCTTTCCTGCTGCATTTCTCAAACAGAAGATCCAATCTTGTGTTTGCCGATGGGGTCTAAATCCAGACTGTTCTTCTTTCAGCTGTTCCTCCACTTGCTCTCTAAGTCTCTTCTCTATTATAGTTGAATATAACTTCTGGAGAACTGATACTAAGCATATCACTCTGTAATTATGACAGTCAGTTGAGCTTCCCTTCTTGTGAATGGGAACTATGATGTTCCGCTCCCAATCTCCTGGTATTTTCTCAGAGTCCCAAACCAACTTGAAGAGATCCCAGACCCATTTCTCTAGTTCTCTTCCTCCAAGTTTCACAAACTCCGGGTGGATATTATCCCAGCCTGCTGCTTTACCAGTTTTGATTGCCTTAATTTCAATACAAAATAATTAAAAATTGTATGTTATTATTCTTAACGATTATAATATGATCATAATTCTCTACTATACCGGTACTAACAAATTTCGAGACCAAACGGTTATTTACATATATGGACTTATCTTCATCGGTTTTACTTGGCCTATGAGAATGATTATGCACTGAATTCATTCAGTTAATGAAATTTACTCTGAGCTAAGAAATCAGGACTTTGAGGTCTTCTATCTCATTTCTGAGAATTTTCGTGTTTAAATAAAGAATGCTAAAATATGCTTTATAAATTATGGTTTCTGCTGATATTGCTTTGAATAATCATTTTTACACCAGATAAATAGAGTGGGGTGTGATTTAATTGAGGCAACGGCGTTACCGTGCCTTCCCAGTCCTTCCCTCTCCTAACGTCACCGATAACCTTTCTGTGAGTATGCGATATCAGGTAGCGAAGAAAGAATTTCAAGGAAGGTAATAGGAAGTACGTAGATTGAAATTTCAGAGTACCGTCTCCTTCATACAATGAACTTCAAATTGCAAAAAGACAAACTAATCTTCAGTAATCATATAACGAATTCCACGTACGAAAGAAAGCCACCAAATGGTTGAAATTTTCCAGTTCTTTTAGGAGTTCTGAGAAACGCCAGAAGTAATGATTCATTGGTAAGCCAAATGAGAGCGTGCTTTCCTAGAAACCGTGACTAACAGAAATTCTAGACAACCAGGTAACTAAAGCACTCCAACAGAATTTCTTCAGCTCCTTTATTTCTAATTCACAGGATTTCGAGGCTACGCTGAGAGAAATTAAAAAAAAAATATCCAGAAGAAATAATAAACGAAAGTTAAAATTTGACGAGGAGACGGTGGTAACGAAACTACGCAATAGATCGCATTATGAGTGTAATATGTCATTACTTTTGCCTTGTAAAGGGGTTGGAGTGTGACTCGACGGATTAACCATCATTTTGACCTCTTGGTTCACCATTCACATTTCAATATTACATCTGCCCCCCACAAATTTGCACCGTGTGCGTTCGTATGCAAATGAAAGAGTTCTAATTTCTTGTGCTCTTTCCGTGTAAGGTACTGTTTTGTGTTACCTACTAGTTTTGAATGTTCTTGTGACATAATCAAATAATATAATAATAGTCTGCGAATGTCTGGTCCGACGCATTGGCTGAATGGTCAGTGTTGGGGCCTTAGGTTCAGAGGGTCCCGGGATCGATTCCCGGCCGGGCCGTGGATTTCAATTGCTTCTGATTAATTCTTCTGGACCGGGTACTGGGTGTTTGTGTTTGTCCCAACACATTCCTCTTCATATTGAGACAACACACTACACTACCAACCACTACAGAAACACGCAATAGCGATTAAAACCCTCCATATACGGTTGGTGTCAGGAAGGGCATCCGGCCGTAAAACAGGGCAAATCCACATATGCGACACAGTTCGCACCCGTGACCCAACAGATGTGGGAAAAGCGGTAGAAAAAGAAGAAAAAGAGGAAGAATAGGTCTATGTCTTATGCCATAAGTTGTGTAAGTGAATCTCAGAAAAGAAAACGGACATTTTCTGACAAACTGAGGCAAAAGTATCCCTGTTCTAAAGATAGACCTCTTTCATTACGAAACTGAGACAATTACAAATAAATTGTTTTGTGGTAGTTGGAATGAAAGACACATCAGTAATGAAAAACATAAACAAAAACAGTTAGGTCCAATGCTGTATCACACAATATTAATTCGTTCCTTGCCCCTAAATATACTTCTATAGACAAGAAAGTTCAGGCAACAGAGGTAATATTAGGATTTAATGCAGTGTGTCATCAATGATAATCAATCCTATAATTCTATTGATTGCACATCTAAAGTAAATTAGTTGAATTTTAAATATTAAACTCAATAAATTTTACACTTTAAAAAACGCATAAGTATGACATTTTCTGAAGGAATGTTCCGCACAATATTAGCATGGCAATCCTACGTTATACGCACCTGGATTTAGTTTCATAGTGATGCCGAATGTACAGGTAAAGTATAATATTCCATCCCTGTTCAAATTGTGAGAGAGCCATTGCATATGAGGGAAGACGAGTGATCTGTTATAGCGTCCCGTTCCGCACATGGTCAGTTAGGTACAGTAGACTACGTTCATTTACTGACATTCGTCAGAAAAAGTTTTGCGTTACTTTACCAAACATGGGACAGAGTCCTACTTAAAGAATAGGTCTCTGTGGTTATACTTTAGGGAACCTGATGAGGTGGATGGCCTGCAGGTGAATGCTGTGGCTGTCAGAGTCCCTATGATAATGACGAGACTACTTCGAAAAATATAAGGGCCATTCAAAAATTAAGTTCTGTTTGTCAATTTAAAAAACGCAGAATATAGTGGAATACTCAACTTTTCGCACACTAAAGTTGGTACCTTGGACTAATGTAAGTTTCAAACATGTATCATTACGTGACAACATTTTTTATAACCCTACATCGCAGAATACTGCTGCTTGTGATGATAAACATGCGGTAACACGTCGTCGTCGCACCACAGAAAAATCTCAGATACTAAAAGGAGATGCGGACATTTTTCCCACCTATCGTTCATCAGGAGTTGTTGCGTTGCTGCCATTCTTAAAGTTGATAAGGAATGGTAAATAACTGCTATATTATAACAGAGAGGTAAAGAGACTATGAAGGAGGTGCAGGTTGGTAAGAAATAGAGTTAGAAATGGCTGTGGAAGTAAGAAATCGCAGGAACTTACTACGAAATTGAATCTAGCAAAGAAGTCAGCTAAGGATAATATGATGGCAAGCATAATTGGCAGTCATACAAATTTTAGTGAAAAATGGAAGGGTATGCATAGGTACTTTAAGGCAGAAGCAGGTTCCAAGAAGGACATTCCAGGAATCATTAATGAACAAGGGGAGTGTGTGTATGCGAAGATCATCAAAAGGCAGAGGTATTCAGTCAGCAGTATGTAAAGACTGCTTGCAGTAGCGGCGATTGGGAATTAAAAGTGGGGGTGGGGGGCAAAAACTGTACAGGCAACAAAAAGTACCCGCGTTAGCGGGCGGAGGAGGGGGAGGGGCACAGCGGCGTATATGTATGAAAAATGGAAAAAAAGCTACAAAATGGTAAGTTTTTTATGCTCTCTGAGTGAATTTCCGAAGAGAGGTAAATGTTTCACCAACTTAAGTGCAGTAATAATAGTTTTTGAGATTTTGATTCAATACTAGAGTAGTGTTACAAAAATGTTGCAAAGTTTGGGATGGGAAGTCTTGGGAGAAAGGAGACGAGCTGCTTGACTAAGTGGTATGTTCCGAGCTGTTAGTGGAGAGATGGCGTGGAATGACATTAGTAGACGAATAAGTTTGAGTGGTGTCTTTAAAAGTAGGAAACATCACAATATGAAGATAAATTTGGAATTCAAGAGGACAAATTGGGGTAAATATTCGTTTATAGGAAGGGAAGTTAGGGACTGGAATAACTTACCAAGGGAGATGTTCAATACATCTCCAATTTCTTTGCAGCCATTTAAGAAAAGGCTAGGAAAACAACAGATAAGGAATCTGCCACCTGGGTGACTGCCCTAAATACAGATCAGTAGTGAATGAAGATTGTGTATAATGTTTGAAATTCCTTTGTGGTACATGAATGTAGCATACTTGAACATATTTTACGTATTCTTCAGGGATTGTTGTTGTTAGTTTAGGCCCATTTTTGAGACCTTTTTGTCACAAATATTCCCCAGCGTTATTGTGAGGAGCTAATAAGGATGAAAAGGATGATGCTGAATGAAATTGGGTAAGCGGATGGAAGGAATCGGCTGTGGCCTATGAACAGGAGCTGTCCCAGCATTTACCTGCAAGAGAAAATAGGAAACCACAGAAACCATTTCTCAGGACAGCCGACTGTGAGATTCGAACCCATACGTCTCCCGAATGTGGAGCTTGGCTCCATAGCCGTAGCGCGTTAACATGCGCGGCCACTCCGCTAAGGCACTGATTTTCCTAAGACTAAGACTAAGAAACCTGAAGGCAAACCATCATGAAGATGCTGTACGTTACATTGCACAACCGATAAACTCTAACTGATCAAAAAAAATTAACGAAATTTTAACAAACTCAGGCATGCCACCCCCCTAAAAATCTCGGGAACTGAGGTGTTAAGTGATGAAAGAACATGGATTAAACATCATAGTACTCCCTGATGCTTTCCTAAGGAAATCTGACCAGAAACCCGTTACCTGTACATAATTCAATTGGAAATTAAATGTTCATTGGCCATGTGAATCCTCATGAAGTAGAAAAACATTTAATAGTGTAATAGATTAAAAAAATGACGATTCAACAAATGCACTTTTAAAGAAAACTAAAAGTAATCTGAGTCGTGTCATAGCTCCGCGCCTAAGAAATGTAAGTCGCTGGAGTTATTCCAAACTTTAAAGGAGGCTGTATCTCAGATCCGTCGAATTACCGACCCATTTCAGTTTTACCTGTTTTAACAAAACGATTGGAGTAATATATGAACAATAATCTGTATAATGGGTGAATTAGCTGCACCTATTCTTTATGCAGCTTGCTGGGAATTAAATATCTCGTATTTGTATCTTACGCAACATTTTACAGCAATTCTGTTAAACATCATTAAAATCGAGCCGCCCTCTGGTGCCACCACCTAGTAGTATTTTATGTTTGCTCTTTGATTACGAGCAGCCATATTTTGTTCAGCTCGGTTCGCGCCGGTCACCCGACATACTCAGATGAATTTGAATATCTCAAATTTGATCCATTTTGTATTCCATAATCCTGCACTCTAAAGTAAAGGGCGTAGTACTTCGTTTCGTAATCCACAGCCTTCTAAATAGGCCATGGGCCCAGAGTCGTGCGTGATGAAATTAAATTATAGAAAGGCGTGAAAGTGTGTTTACATAGTTCAGGAACATTCCGTAACGTGGTGTGAAAGAACAAGAAATGACGTCGTCGGCGATAACGCACACCGAAATGCTTTCAAAAGACAATTTTGATATGTGGAAAAACCATATGAAAGCATTACTCACAAACAATGATGCGTGGACCTACTTAAGTCTTGCAAAAGTAAAGTTCGAGGCAAATGCTGATAATGCGGCTGCGGTGTCGGCGTGGGAGTGAAGGGATAGTAAGGCCAAATCAGTAAAACTTCTGGGAATCTCTTCAATCGAGTTGAAACAGGTGAAGGATTGTGCGACGTCGAGGGAACGTTGTAAATTTGGAAAATGTGTACCAGTCTAAAGGCTCTGCAAGAAAAGGTAACCTGCTGAAACAAATAGTGCTATAACGCATGAACGAGGGTAACGACGTTCGTGATCATCTGCGAATATTCTTCGATGCTGTTGACCGACTCAGCGATATGGAGATGCCAATAAACAACGACCATCTGTTGATATTGTTACTCTACAGTTTACCGATGAGTTTTCATAGTTTCTGTATCGTGATCAAATCACGAGACGAACTCCTGTATCCCGAAACATTGCACATAAAAATAATTGAAGAAAATGTCACGCGATCGAGTAATCGACAGACTCATATGCAGAACGGCTATGTTATAACAGACAGGTAAAGAGACTAAGAAGGAGGTGAAGGATGGGAAGAAATAGAGTTAGAAATGGCTGTGGAAGTAAGAAATCGAAGGAACTTGCTACGAAATTGAATCTAGTAAATGCTGAGAACGCGGCCGCAGTATCGGCGTGGGAATGAGGGGATGGTAAGGCCACGTGAGTAATACTTATGGGAATCTGTTTGGATAGTGGGTGTACCGCACACCTGGCAAGGGCATTGACAGTTTTAAGTGCTTTGGTGTAGAAACAGAACAATAAAAGCAGTTGGAACTGTGGCAAATCAGGTAAAACGAATAAGCATGACGATGGCACATCCATTTGTTTCAAGACCAAAAGAGGGGGGTCAAAAAGCAGCGATTTCTCAATCGGAAGTGAAAAATGGTCAAAACCAAAACAAGACAGAAAACACGTCGTTGCGTCAATTTCGAGTGTGTGTGTCACGAAGCAAACGTCTCACTGGCCCATTCGACAGGCAAGAAACGGTGGTGTTTGGATAGTGGGTGTACCGCACACCTGGCAAGGACATTGACAGTTTTAAGTACTTTGAATCGGACATTTGTGAAACGCTGAACTTGGCGAACTCCAGCTCCACGAAAATCGGTGCCAAAGGTATTGTATTGTTGGTGACACGAGTTAAAGAACGCGATAAGACAGATGACTTGAGTCAACGAAATTACGAACCAATCTTCTCGGTCGGAAGGATTGTTGGCAAGGGTTATCGTGTGACATTCGATGAACACAAGGCTGAAGTTATCGACAAAAAGGACAACAGTGTAGTTTTTCACGCGATTCGGGTCGGCGGACTATACTTTTTGAGTGATTCGCGCGTGAAAGGCTGCTCAGACATGCTGTGAACACAAGAAATCTTTGATGGACTGGCACAGGACGATGGGACATCTGCACGTCAAAAATCTTCGAGAAACAGCGAGAACCCACACGGTGCCCGGACTTCAAATTATTGACATTAGCTGAGTCTTCGAATGTGAGGCTTGTTTTCAGGGGAAAATGGCATGTCAGCCGTTTCCAATATCGTATCCTGGTGAAATGATGCACATGAATGTGTGTGGAGCCATGAAGGTCGAATCAAATGGTCGTGCCAGATACTTCGTTACGTTCATCGACGATTCTACACGTTGGAGTGAAGTTCGTTTTCTACGCAAGAAGAACGCAGTACTTGATGAATTCCGGGCCTTCAAAACCACGATTGAGACGCAGTTCGACAACAAGGTACAGTTCCTGCAATGTGATAACGGAACGGATTACGTCAACAGGCAGTTTAACGACCTACTGAAGAGCTCCGACATTAAACTTCGACTGCCGGTCCCGAACAAACCTGATCAAAACGGGGTAGCCAGGTGGAAAAACCACACCTTAATTGAAATGGCTCTGTGTCTACTGATCCAGTCTGGCCTCCCACCTTCGCTCCGGGAAGATGCATTGTCAAGTACGAAATATATCAGCAATCGCTGCCCAACTTCCGCGATAAATGGAAATATCCCCTTTGAAGCGTAGATGGGAGAAAAGCCAGTTAGTGGGGAACTTTCAGGAATTTGGTTCGTTGGTCTACTGTTTAAATCGAACCAAGAACAAGGGAAAATTTGAGCCACGTACAGGTAGACCTCGTTATACGCGACAGTTACGTTCCGCGGAATCGCCGCGCATACCGAATTCGCGTAAATCGAGTGTCATTTCATATGTAAAATATAGGGTTAGGTTTCCCTTTACTCACATATTAAATTTAAATATACACTTAAAAACTGAAACACACAATAATAAACTTAACTCTGCATACAAGCTCTTGACATTACCTTGAATAGCAGCTCCAGAGAGAAGCATGTGTTGTTGGTTGTGATGCTCAATCCAATCCATTATTTCCATCGTTTCCGAGCGAGAATTGGTCACTCTAGTCACACTTAAGTTAGTAGAAGACTGAACATTGTCAAGAATAGTTCTCACAGTGGATTCACTAAGTCCCAAGGCACGCTGAATGTCAACAATACGCTCACCTTTCTCATAGCGATCCAAAACCTCTGTGTTTCTGACGAATACAGCTTTGGTACACACTTCTTTCCTTCGACAGGCACACTTTCTTTCCTTCTACTCGGCGTCTTCAATACGAAACCTGTCAAGTGCAACTTGATAGCTCTACTGACCGGAAATGACGATTCACGTCTCGACAAACACGACAGAAGATGAGCGTAGAGATGGGCTTGCCCCGTTTAACCTTGGCGCGCGACGTAGTGTACGTTACAGAGTTCGACACGCATGTCTGTACCCACCCACCTTAAGGTATTACAGCTTCCATGTACTGTTAACAGATGACAGCACTAGGCTCAAAAACCAAAATCGCGTATATGCGAAATCGCGGATAACGAATCCGCGTATAACGGGGTTTACCTGTACGTGAGAAGGCGTATTCCTGCACTTTGCTGCGGATTCCAAGGCCTTCAGTATTTGTATCCCTGAGGAACGTTGAGTGGAAATTTCACTCGACGTCCAGCTCCTGAAAGAGCTTCCAAAAGTGGATGGTCGTCATTTCGAGGATTTATACCCAGAAAAGATGACCGACATCGTTTGACGATCTGAGCCTTGGCGAGAGAACATAGGAACATATGTCGATAATTTATCCTCGTGGTGAACAGGGATGATCAATAAACGTTCAAGTTCAGAAAGAAGATATACAACCGAATTTGACATTTTCAGAAGACGAACCCAACTTCTGGGCTTCGATGTGGATCCAGTTCCAGTAGAAGTTACAACTCCGAAGAAACGCAGGCCAGGTAGGCCTAAGAAGGTTCTCACGGGAAACTCATTGAGACCAAGGAAGCACTAGGTTCCCAATAGGAACTCGGATTTCATCCAGATGTCGCGTACATAGCGGAAGTTCCCATTAAGACCACACTCTCTGGTCCCGATGAAGAAAAGCGGATGCAAGCAATGACCGACGAGTTTTCCTCGATACTGAAAACTGATACATGGAACTTGGTGGAACGTCCGAAGAATTGTTCAACTGTCGAGATAGTATTGAGAAACAAATATGGCGCTGATGGTTCTATAACTAAACGGAAGCTAGGGTTGTCGCGAAGGGATTTTCTCAACATCCTTGGATGGATTACGGCGAGACTTATGCTCGCGTCGTCGACTCAGTTCTACTCGCCTTGTTATGGCTCACGCAGCACAGCGTGGGATGCATGTACGACAGTTCGACGTCTCCACCGACTTTCTTAATGATATTTTAGACGAAGAGATTTGGATGGAAGTTCAGGAGTACATTTAAAGAGTTTTGAAGTTCGTCATTGAAAGAATTATGGCACTGAAGATGAAATCGACAAGACCAAGATGTTATCCGACCTACAGAAGGGAAACAGAGTATGCCACATGAAGATAGGGCTATACGGATTTAAACAGGCTGGACGCGATTGGTACCAACGTTTTGAACAAGAGTTACGGAAGTTGCGCTTTCTCTACAGAATCTGAGTGTTTAGCTCTCAGCGATGCCTAAACGGAGGTAATAACCCTGCAACGACTAGTAAATGTCTACTGCCTGCCGTCAATCTGCACATTGGCAATCAAGGAGCACAGAAAATGGTCGAGAATCCCACGTTGCACTCACGCATAAAGCATATTCACGTGCGTCTTCATTTTATGAGGGAAGCTCTGTCTGCAGAGGAAAACAACCTGAAGTACCTTGAGACGGATGATATGCCAGCGGATGTACTTCCAAAATGATTACCCAGATCAAGCACTGGAGGTATTTGAACAACCTCGATCTCAAGAAGTGAACTATTCGGGCGATCATCATTTTCAGAGGGGACGTAATATTTGGTTTAAATCCAGCCGCCCTCTAGTGCTGCCACCTAGTAGACTTTGGTGTTGTCTCTTTGGTTACGAGCAGCCACCTTTTGTTCAGTTCAGTTCGCACCGGTCACTAGATTTGTTCAGACGGATTCATTGTATTAAAAGGGCGTCGTACTTCATGTAATCCACAGCCTTATTAATTCTTTGTACACGTAGCCTGATACAAGCTTCCCCGCACAATGCAAACATCTTAGGAGATGCAGTAAAAACATTGTGCCCTTCTCTGTAAAGTGGAGTCTTCTTCTCTAAACATTATTATGAAATGTTTCGTACTGTGCAAACTACGTCCACATCTACAGCTATCGCACGTGAATTAGGTATCTGACTGGCCCAAGACGCCATTTTCTTTTGAGAGAAAAGGGCGTTGGCGGCATAATAGAAGACGCGATATGTTCCGACATCTCACACATTACAGATATGTCAATTCACCACAATTTTGTGCAGTCTTGTCACGCCAGAATAATTGATAATCAAGGTTTCTTTTTTATTTTTCTTCTTTTAAATACATCAAATGTGAAAGCTTGCGCCACTTTTTTTGCAATTTGCTAAACGTCGCACCGACACAGATGGGTCTTATGGCGACGATGAGATAAGAAAGGCCTAGGAGTGGGAAGGAAGAGGCCGTAGCCTTAATAAATGCACAGCCCTAGTATTTGCCTGGTGTGAAAATGGGAAACCACAGAAAACCATCTTCAGGGCTGCCGAAAGTGGGGTTCGAACCCACTATCTACCGGATGCAAGCTCATAACTGCGCACCCCTAACCACACGGCCAACTCTCCCGGAACGCAGTTTATTTGCGAGTTAGGCGAGCGGTTAGGGGCGCGCAGCTATGAGCTCGCATCCGGGAGATAGTGGGTTCGAATACCACTGTCGGCAGCCCTGAAGATGGTTTTCCGTGGTTTCCCATTTTCACACCAGGCTGTACATTAATTAAGGCCACTGCCACTTCCTTCCCATTCCTAGGCCTTTCCTGTCCCATCGTGTCATAAGACCTATCTATGTCGGTGCGACATTAAGCAAAATAGCAAAAAAAAACATTTTGTTCTCGGGTAGGCATCCTTTTATTTTTTGGAAGTCTCAGATACTATTTTATCGGAGTTATAATATATATCACCACATAAACACCGACTGTGGATAAACGCATTGTGTATGTCATTTTCAGCACTCATTTAAGGAAGTAATCGGTAGGTCGCATTGCTGTGAGCTTGCATTCGGGAGATGATGATTTCGAATCTCACCGTTGGCAGCCTGAAGATGGTTTTCCGTGGTTTTCCATTCTAATATCAAGCAAATGGTGGGGCCACGGCCGCTTCCTTCCCCATCGTACCCCTTTCCAATCATTGCGTCGCCGAAAACCTTCAATGTGTTAGTGCGACTTTAAACCACTAGCAGAAAGAGTTAGGTACACATACTCTTCTAATTGGGAACTTTTACAGTTATCTAGGGTTAAGAGGGGCATGATACGACTAACTGTGCTCGATGCGGTAAAACACACCTGTCTACACACTCGAGTCATAGTTACCGTACGGACAACCCCTAGGTATTGAGGTGATGAGTACCTGAATACAGGAGGTCTTTCGAGATCTCTGGTGACGAGTTTGAAGGCCGCTGGTGGCGCTGTTATCAACTTTAGCACGTCAAAACGGGGAGTGATGAGATGATTCACGTTAGTACTGAGAACGTGTGTGTAGAGTTTCGTGACATTAGCTGCAACGATGCCGAAACGGATTGACCCTTACTGGGAGGGCTACATGACAGTCCGTTTCGATGCTAAATATAGCTATTCTGCAATCCAACGAATGTGCAAGCAACATGATTTCTTTATATTAAAGGACGGGATCAGTACTGTATTGAATAAAAAAGGCAAAGGCCGACTGGGCAAATCCACAACCAGCCACCAGCCGTACACCAGAAGTGGAGAGGAAAGTGGTGGTAACCCTGCCCCCCAAAGGACTATCGCACATACGTTGGGGATCAATAGATAACACCATACTTAACATGGACCTGCAATTAGAAAAGCGGCATAAGCGCTGAGTTCACAAGTTGTTGCCTCGTCGCATTTTCGAACGTCGCACTAACGCCAGAAAGCTGTATGAAGGATATCTGCAGGGGACAGATAAAAATGCAGTGACATTAGACGAAGAATACTCAGAAGTGTATTGACGCAATCAATCAATCAATCAATCAATCAATCAATCAATCAATCAATACTGATCTGCATTTAGGGCAGTCGCCCAGGTGGCAGATTCCCTATCTCTTGTTTTCCTAGCCTTTTCCTAAATGATTTCAAAGAAATTGGAAATTTATTGAACATCTCCCTTGGTAAGTTATTACAATCCCTAACTCCCCTACCTATAAATGAATATTTGCCCCAGTTTTTCCTCTTGCATTCCAACTTTATCTTCATATTGTGATATTCCCTACTTTTATAAACGCCACTCATGTGTACCTAAGGGAACTGTAAAAAGAACCGCTTGATTTACTAGCACCCTAGAAGCAAAAAATCAAACATTGTATAAAGAATGCCAGGAAAGTTTTCCAAGGGGTTTCATGATCATTGCTGGATACTGATAGAATGGCAAGTTAACCATTCACCGTATCGCTAATAATGTGAAGGTGAACTCTACATACTATCAACAAGAAGTTTTAACACCCATTTACAACATAGATATCCCAGCACTGTTTGGGACGTCGAAAAGTCAGTTATGGGTACATCAAGATAAAGCAGCCACACCATTCGTTCGACTCGTGTGTTCTTGGAGAGAATGGAGATGGACATTGGAATCCGTGCAATTCCTTTTACTGACTTTACGTTGAAGACACCTGATGTGTCACCCATGGACCTCTGTGCATTTGAACTCCTGAAAAGGGCCTTGGGATATAGACGTCCACGCACTATCAGTGGCCTCTGGAAAGCCTTTCAATAAGTTAATTTCCCTTCAAACACCATCCCTAGAGATCCCGAACTACCTTCTGTATTACCCTTCACCGGGAAATCGAATCTTAAACTTTGGTTTAAAGGGCCTCACGGGCCAAGCGTTTACAACCAAGAATATTTACATCTTAAATCTTATTAGCTTTTCCCTTTTAGACACTCTCTACACTTACTTGAAGGAGAGGTAATAACAAAGATGAAGATCTGAAAGATCTAGGAACAAAGGAGCAGAAGCTACACGGCCGAAAAATGACAATAACAAAAGGTTAAATAGAAAAGATCAAAAACATGCTGGGAAGCAGAACTCACTCAAGGAGTCCCGTGACACGACTTACCATAAAACCTAATGGGGAAGAAGACCTGGTGACACAGAGAATAAGCCATACTACGTTGGTGACAAAGACAAGGAAGAAAAGTTAGAGACCAAAACGTGAGATAGAAAAATGAACAAGTTAGAGAAACTTATTCGCCAAAAGCAAAGTGATCAAGGGAAACGAGGGTCTACACTCGTACGTACTTTCGAAATTATATTATACCCACTAGGTGGATTAAACTCCGTCCGTAGACAGCCCAGACAACAATACATTACAAGCTAACCGAATACAGTATTAGGAAGCCCTACATTAAAACTGAGGTAAACGCGGCACGCCTTAACTGTTACATGCTAGAGTGGTACGCTCTTATCTTCCCGTCGCCACATGCAATTAAGTTCACAAGTTTGATCAAAAGATAGCCGTCTACCTTACATATTAGCCCAGCTCATCCGTAGACTCCTGGGAGGAGAACCTCACTTATCGCCGCACAATTCAAGATCCAGACAGATACATGAGGTCCAAGATTGCCAGTATTTATGAGGGCGAGCTGGGCGGATTGGTAGGTTTGATCTGAATAGACAGTAGTGGCAACTTAGAAACAGATGACTTAGATTCACGGATCCCAACCCATAAATAGGTACACAATTCTACTAATGCTCCTACATTCCTAGCCCCTAGGTTGCACTTAAATTCTTAAGTAGTGACATCTATTAACAAAATAGAAAATTACGTACGTTTCATAAAGTTCTGTCTCTTTCCTACAGACTACACTGCTTTCAGGCATTAAATGTGTTTTCTACCACTAGGGAGATACCATACTGATATTGCAATTATTATTATTATTATTATTATTATTATTATTATTATTATTATTATTATTATTATTATTATTATTATTATTATTACTGCTCGGGAATTCTTCCTCTCAAGTATCTCACAACTCTACACCTCTTTACTTGATTTGCAGCTCTTGAGTCCTTGAAACCTTTTAATCACTTGTAATAAGATTGATAGCCTTTTTAAGACAATTCTCTACGTTTTTAGTCTCTCTTAATCATTAAATACTTAGCTCGAATGCCGAAGGCTCTTTCTTGATTCTTCTCTTGATCCTTGGATTCTTCACTGATGATGTGCTCGGGGCTCGAACAAGGAACTATCTCGGGCCAGCGCGCGTGCTAACGACGATACCACTCATGGACGACTCTCTCACTTACAGTCTTACAGCCTTACTACTATAACGGCAAGACTCCCCAAATAAAGTTTAGAGCACTGTACATAGATAAACTCAACTAGAGAGACACTTACTACACCCGTGGACTAAAGCTATAATCCCTTTAGAAATTCTTCATTGAACTGTCAACGTACCGTACTGTCTCTAGTGCTCTACGCAACGGGCCTACTGGCCGGCGCACAGAGCAGTTCTTCACCTCAAAACCTGGCCAAAATTATTTAGGGATTTCATTTAGCATAGTAAGCAATAACGAGTGATTTAGTGTAATTAGTTAGTACATTGTTCATATATAACACAAGAAATCAGACCATCAAATACATATTTAGTACTTGTACACACTTGTAATATTGATAAATATTAATATATAATACATGACGAGTTTAGAGATACGAAACAATCAATACAAATTTATCTGGAATCCTCTCCGAATTATTTTCGTATCATTTCATATAACACATTATTACAAATTATTCATAATGATAAATAATAAACTACAGGAGTTTTCATAATTGACGAAAATAGGCACACATACAGTATCTTCTTCGAATCGGTCTAATGCCATTGTGTATAAAATATGACTGTAGAAATGTACCTAATCAAACTCATCACTATCGGTTTCTTATGTCTCTTCATTGCTTTCCTCTGTTAGAAGTACGATAGGTGTTTCTGGAAGTAAGAGCTCTAAGTCTTCTTTTGTCGCCTTTGTCTATTACTGCTCAGCAATGGATCTGATGCTAACAAAAGTCTATTCAGTATACCTTTGTTACACTGAACTCGGGAGAACTTCGTGGAAAATTGTAGCCTATATAGGCGAAAATGTCTATTTCTTGCTTCGGCTGCCTCTTCTGAAAGTTGGCCAATGGGCTATTGCATGTTTTATTACTGTGGCAGCGTGTCTCAGAATTGTATGTACTGTGAGTGTCATTGGGTGCCACCCATTCAATTTTACATACAGTTTTGCGGTTTCTTCTGAGTAATTCGCGAATTTCTTTACATCAATTCTGTATCCACTCGACAAAGTCTCCAAAATAACCTTCAATTTCCTTATGAGATTTATATCTATTCCCGTGATTCTGGAAGCGGTATCAGGATCGGCAAAGAATCTCCTTGAGATGTTTCCATCATTACTATTGCCACATCCTACTTTAGGAACATCAACCAAGATTCCCATTTCTTCTTTCAAACCTGCTTGAATACGTTTCTTTGTGTCTGTTATAATTGCTTTGTCTGCATTCGTTCTTGCTTGCCACTTCTGAATAGTGATTTTGTAAGACAAATGCACGAGTGACTAAAAATCGTATTCCCGCGTGAAGAATTGAAAGTTTGAAAGTTTCGGTGTTTTCAGTGCGTCGTTCCCTCGTTATTAAAACCTTTGGAGGTGTCTCCACATATATAGCACCTCACAGTGGAAGATGTACTTGTCACATCATTGCATACTTTTGCGTCTACCGTGGTGGGAACCAGTGTATGTTTTATGTGAAGTATAACACCACCTGCTGAAGGTAATTTGGTCTTCCTCATATTTCTTACTTGGTTTTCTATATAATTTATTTCTTCATTTGTAATATCACTTGTTCGTGAACAAAACGAATACGTATTGGCCTGCAATATCTCGTTGATGACGCCACTGGGTTTTGCCATATAGTATTTCTCTGGTGTCCTGTGTTAAATACCAGTCGCAAGGCCACAAATGAACCTGGAAAGATATTTGCGTCACTATCCGCACAATTCTAAAACACTTGTTTGAATTGTTGCTGTTGTGATCCATCGCAACTCCATCTGGACAAGAGTTCGAGATTGTTTCCCTTCCTCATTTAAATTTATACTTTCCATAACATCCTTCAGGTATTCGCATAAACGTAAAGACGTGTGATTCAGGAGTTCCTGAGGATTGATTTCGGCACAGGTTTCGGTCACTGTCATGGACTCTTCTCGCGGGTAACAAGCTTTCTTTGCTTCCTTCACAAGTGAATAACATGGAAACATATCTTTACTAGAAGCGTGAATAGTCTCATTTTGTTTTTCGTCATGTCAGCTTCCACAAAAATTGCTAATGCTGCTGCTGGAGTTTTTGGATGGCATTTCTGGAAGTAGACGTAAGGATTTTTCTGTACCTTGTAGCTCTTTCATAATTTTGTAAGCATCAATATTTCCTGCAGCACGCTGACTCATCTGCGCTGCATATGTCAACTGACCTTGAGGTTTGTTTTGCGGCGTTTGCTGCGCTCACTGGACGCTTCAAATTCCTTCGATAGTCGACCTGGTTTTTGTGACTTCCATGTAGGTAGTTTAATGCTCGATTTGAGCCATTGTTAATTTTTCTTCAGAAACCGTTCTTCCTCTTTACTGGCAGCTGTCCACGTTTGCTTAAAGTGAAACTTGAAGAATTTTAAAACCTGTCTAAGGGAACCCTTCGCACTTTCTGGACAGTTAGTCATTTCTATAAAAGTGCATTCCAAAACTGAAAATCTTTCATCTGTCTTCCGATTTGGACACTGCTTCAGAATGTCGTAAAGTGATTTTCTGGACATCTCTAGAACCGACCCTGGAAATAATAAAGCGGAATATGTATGATAATCTATATATATGTTGGATAAATTAAACATATACGTTTATTTTACTGGCCTATGAACCTCAGCTTTCTTCACCCCACTTTACATCGAAATCACATTAAATAGAAAGGGCGTGCATATGCGGGACATTTTTCTTCTTGAATCTTTCCAGCAAACGCTAAAGTTTGTAATACCACAAGGATTATAGATCAACTCGGCTGAACTCACACTCAAAAGTACTGCAATAATTTGAATTTATCAAACTTTGAGTCAGTTTGTACGCCTTGTTTCCTTATGTGCCCGTAATCGATAGGAGTCATTAAAATGCATATTATTTACATGTTAAAATGAAGTAGGCTACATAGGCTACCTTCTATATCCTCAGCCATAGCCCTCGTTATAAAACACTTCTAATCACAATCTCAGAACAAGAAAGTAGTTTATACTGTTCGTCACATTAGCAAGAGCGGACACGAGCATATCAGACGATGACTTACTTCCGACTGCTTGTGTGGCAAGATCTTAGGTGTGGGATTACTACAAGTACTGATATATGACGTAATATTTATTGACCTTCAAGGGGATATAATTTGTCACGGTATCTGACCAAGTTCATGTTTTCGACTTTTGGCCAGCTTTTTGCGTGGTATACTCCTCTGCGCGGCGTCACAAATGTCGACTGACGAATGGCCATACTTAAATAACCATGACGAATCTCTCGCGGCACGGCTGCTGTTCAGTTTTAGAGTTCTTCCCAATGTTCCACAGTGTTCCCCTCTATTACTGAAGGGTGACACAATTCACTCACATGGCTAGTTTGGTTCTGTCTAAGCAGACCTTAGTTGCAAGTCTCAGTACACATGTACCTAGCTTTCCACCCCAGAGTTTTCTGGAAGCATTTGATATCTTCACATGTCACCCTATTTGCTACTTGGTTCTAGAATTGTGTTTTACGTCACACCGGCACAGATATGCCTTATGGCGACGATGGGATAGGAAAGGCCTAGGACTGGGAAGGAAGCAGCCGTGGCCTTAAGTAAGGTACAGCCCCGGCATTTGCCTGGTGTGAAAATGGGAAACCACGGAAAACCATCTTCAGGGCTGCCGACAGTGGAGCTCGAAACCACTATCTCCCGATTACTGGATACTGGCCGCACTTAAGCAACTGCAGCTATCGAACTCGGTAGAACTGTGTCTACTTGACAACTATTTGGTTTATTCCTGTGACCTCTTTCCTCGTTGAGGCCCCTAAGTCTTCCAATGGACAAGAAGTCTGCTTATGTATTTAATTAGTATACACATTGCACTAACTTGGTTCACTACTAGAACCTATCTCCACTGAATCAGTGTTTCTTCCAGAAAACACCATCTAAAAATATGTGGGCAGGTGGAAAGAAAAATATAACCTGCTCGGCCACACAAAGAAAATACATTTTAAAATCTAACAACTACAACTGTAGGTTATTTATTAGCAACATATCTGGCCCACACTTCGGTTTGCCTAAATGACACAAGATAAAAAATATATTTTTATACACGGTTGCACCATAAAAAATAATATAGAAAATGAAGAATAAGGTATGTATAACAATAAAGAAACACCAGTAATGTAAATATACCTGTAATGTAGTTACCTGCCACTAATTGCATTTATTGTGTTATAACTACTGAGCCAGCGCAAATCTGTTGCTCTGGAATTATCAGTATCGGATCTGCAAGCATTTTCTGAATGTCATGGACAGCTGTTTATCGTTTTGGAGATTGGTGGAAGAGCGTATAGATGTCTTTGACTACATACAAATATCTTTTCACATCGGGAAACAAAGGGCGGATCCAAGGAGTAGTTTTGGCGGCGGGGGGCTTTGAGAGTAAGCTCAAGCAGGTGTGAAAATTTGGCAGGAGTCCGGGATTCGGGGCCATCGCAAAAATTAATTAACCTTGCACTTTGAAGGCACTCTGAAAGTGTTTCTAGACACCTGAAAGTAAACCAGTTAATTACTGAAGTCAACCAATATGCTTTATTTGCAAACAACAGGGGTATTAGCCGTGGTGGAAAATTTCAAGTAAAATAATAATGAAAATAATAAAGTATGGCCTCAGCTGCAAGGTGTAGGCATATTGAGATGACACCATCTAGGCTACGTGGGTATCAATTTCCCCGTTCCGTTTTACTCTGCCAGGTCGCATTAGTGAACCGAAACTATACTTGATGGCCTATGGCCGATTTTTTAACTAACTTTGTCAGGGTAAACACCAAGTGTAAACACCAGATGTAGCTCCAGAAATCTTTAATATGTCGAAGTCGTAAGAATTGCAGTGCCGAGTATTTTGTTTTCTTACAGCCTTCAAAAATGGACTACCTGTTACATTCATTAAGATAAACAAAATAGACTCCAAAATCCAGAAGCCTAATATGTACAGAACTTAATTTAGGTACTTCATAAGTACAAATATCGGTAACTAATCTAGAACACAAAGCTGGATAACTAATTTTTACCAAACGAAAACTAAACTAGAGACATAGAAATACTAATAAATGAACAATCGTCCTAATAAAATAACGAATAAATAAATAAATCACTTGTACAATATAACACGTCACTTTCTCCGCTTAATATGCTCTATGTACAGCATAATGGAAAGCAATGGCAAACTACCTCACTCCTCACTTTGCCTAGAATCAGGAACTTCATAAGGTGCAGCCAGTGGACGAGAGGGTGAAGATCGACTCAAGCTTTGGGATGATGACTTCACACACAGCCCGTCACTTTCTCCGCTTAATATGCTCTATGTACAGCATAATGGAAAGCAATGGCAAACTACCTCACTCCTCACTTTGCCTAGAATCAGGAACTTCATAAGGTGCAGCCAGTGGACGAGAGGGTGAAGATCGACTCAAGCTTTGGGATGATGACTTCACACACAGACAATATACGATATGCATAAAATAAGAGTGAACAAACAAACCGCTAAGTTAGCTCAGATATTATCTTGCCACTTCCTCAACAGCCTCTGAAACTTTCTATCGTTTTCATTAATAGAGTCTAAAATTGGACAGGGATGCGGGAAAGTAGACTATAAGGAAACCACCGTCAACCATGGCTTCTTTGTGACAGGTTAGATACGTTTGTGACACAGAACTCTTTTCTCTCGAATCCGAAGCCATATTAATATACAGTTTGTTATTACAAGGTGTAGAATTGTAATATTATATTGGTGGATAAAGTACTGAATAATTCTCCTTCAGGATATTAATGTTGCATCTCAACTCAAAGTTATCCATCTCGTCACAAAATAAGCCCAGTTGTCGATAAGGATATCCAGTAATAAATGTCGAAATATATTCCTGTTTACAAGAGCATCCTATGTTTTCTGCTTTTGGCAAACCGTTCAGTCACTTGATGTCGGTCTAAAATAATGTCATTGTGGATGAATTCAACAAGTCTACTTTCCACCATGGTTGTCCTCAACGGGTAACGTGCATAGTATTTGCAATAGAGTGTACATCGAGGGATATTGTCTGTCGTCCGATTCCTTGGCTGAATGGTCACCGTTGAGGCCTTCCGTTCAGAGGGCCCGCGTTCGATTCCCGGCCGGGTTTTGGATTTTAATCGCCTTTGAATAATTATTCTGGCCTGGGGACTGCGTATTTGTGTTTGTCCCAACACTTTCCTCTTCATATTCATACAATACACTACACTACCAACCACCACAAAAATACGCAATAATGATTACATCTCTCCATATCCTCTTCCGACCCAATGTCCACATATGTGGACAAATATGTTTTATTCTCTAACGAACAATGAAGTTCAAATTTCCCTCCAATATTACTTTGAGTGTGTTCACAAAGGATCTCTCTTTAAACTTCACTGTTTTTCAACATTCTATAACCTCCTTGGTAGCACTCATCAAGTTGGCGGAAAGTGAAGACATGGATACATCACAGGACAGCCGACTTACAGGAAAATACTTGTTAATACTTCATTTACGGGCTTGCCTGTTAAACTCTTTCGGTTAGTTTCTGGTAATCAAAGACCTGAACTGACGAATAATGCAGAAATGTATTATTGTTTTTATTTGGTGTCGACTGTATGTGCTTGCAAATTATTTTGTCCACACACGTGGACATTAGGTCTCTATAACAATAGCTGGGTAAGACTATTTTGTCCACGCATGTGGACATTTGGTCTTACCAATAATAAGTTGCTCAAGGTAATGTAGAGACCATGTTGCCATGGTACCTAATTTAACTAAATCTACATTAATCTAGAACACATAGGGGAAACTCTCATAAATATTCATACTTATTTAGTTACACAATCAACTATGTTTCTAGGTTTGCCGGTCATCTTCCTCTAGCCATGGATGTTAAAGACATGCAAAAATGCCGAAATCCTGGCTGCAATGAAAAAAGCCGCATTCCCTGCATAACATGCAAAGTCTACTTGTGCCCTCTTAAGGACAGGAATTGTTTTGTGCATTTCCATACGTAAAAGGGAAGAAAACTTGGTCTGTTACTGAAATAACATTTAAATATGCGTTTCATTTATGTATTCATGTCAGCTGATTAAAAATAATTCTATACATTTAGAATTGATTTAAGTTGACCCAACTCTTTATTGAAGTTAAACCATTATCGTATTTGAAATATTAACGGATTTCACCATTTATTCATAAAAGTGAACAAGAGGCATAGACATAATGCAGACCTAATGTCCACATTTGTGGACAAATTATATTAGAAACGTCTGACGGTAAAAAATATAAATATTGGTACATATTGTTCATTTAGGAACATAAGAGCTCAGAAATGTGGATTCCATTATAGTTGTCCACTTGCGTGGGCGTTGGGTCTGAAGAGGATATAGGGTTGGCGACAGGAAGTGCATCTCGCCATAAAACAGGGCCAAATCCATACGTGCGTCACAGTTCGCACCCGCGACCCCACAGGTGTGGGGAAAGCGGTAGAAAAAGGAGAAGATATATATCTCTGGCACATGCCTGAAATGCATGTAAAACTTTGGAAGGGATTTTCACACCACCTTGTTCCTTGGTTTGCCATTGATGCTGCCAGTGAGACATTTCTCCTTTTGTCTTTCACTGCCCGTAACCGCCAAGATCACTGCGAATCTGTCCACAATATACCTAGAGCTTCGTCAATATCTAAGGGCCTGAGCTTCACTGTAGCCTTTGGAAGAAACACGGTAACCTTAGCACATCGAGTGAATCAGGAGAAAATCGTGATTTGAGGTCTCAGATATGTTGTCTATCAAAGGAATATAGGTAGAAATTCTATAATAATCTTCTACAGATTCTACTTCATAGTAGTCACGTTTGGTTTGACGGCAACAAAGTTTTGGTTTCTTGAGCTCTACATCAAGTTTTAGGGCCATGTTTTCAATCTTGGCGTAAAGATTGTGAAAGTATTGTCGACTGTCTGATCTTCGTTTATCCAGTGTTTCTAGAAGATTCGTGACCAACTGAGATGCCCTGGCCAAATCAAGTGTTTCTTTCTTCAGTAGAACACTTAGTGGAATTGTCAAAGCTAGGATATCACTCAGGCAGAATACGCCTATTATAAAATGGCATTCGCACAAAGCTGTCGTTCATGTCAAGTAAGGCACCCACCGCTTCACTTACAAGTTGGGGTGCGATGACCTGAGAGCCGTAACAGAATGGAAAGACCTCGGACTATTTTTAGGCAGGGAGCTGACCTTCACTCAGGTACCGATGCAGAAGGTAGCCGCTGAACCGTGCAAAATTTTAGGATTTGTGATAAAAACGTGTATTAATTTTTACAACACCTTTATGACGCCAAAACTGGAATACGCGAGCGTGGTGTGGAGTTCTAGGTGCAAAATGCATATGTATCAACTAGAAGGGGTGGAAAAGAAATACTTGATAGATTTACACTTTAAAAGAACATCTCAATATCCACAAATGGTTTCGTAAAACGAGCTTTTGTTAAATTGTTAAATTTAGAAATGGGGAGTTTAGAAGATCGAAGGCAGAAAGATGCGGTAAAGTTCTTTTATAAAACAATAAATTCGCAAACTGATAATCTTGAGTTCCGCACCCTCCTGAATTTCCATGTGCCGCGCCCAAATTCAAGATGCTATATAACACAAATAAGAAAGCTAGAACATCTGACCATCAAAATCCACCACTTTACAGACTATGCAGTAGCCTATCTATAACAATCGAGCAAGTGGCTGTGCGGTTTGGGTCATGTATCTCTTAGCTTGCACTCGGGAGATAGTGGGTTCGAATCCCACTGTTGTCGGCAGCCCTGAAGATGGTTTACCGTGCTTTCTCATTTTCACATCAGGCAGATGCTGGGGCTGTACTTTAATTAAGGCCGTGGTCGCTTCCTTCCCACTCCTAGTACTGTGACGTGCCGGGTCACCTAAATTTTAATATAAATAGATACTCACTCATTTCCCTCTCCATAAATAATATATCTTGGGCGCCAGCCTTCAAACTTATGGCTTGAAGACAATAGTTGATAATTAATAGTAATAAGTAATGAGACTCTAGATACTCCCAGAGGCGGGGTGATAGAACACTAACCATTAAGTACACTCAAACTAGGAAACTAAGGATCAAAGGAATATAGGTAGAAATTCTATAATAATCTTCTACAGATTCTACTTCATAGTAGTCACGTTTGGTTTGACGGCAACAAAGTTTTGGTTTCTTGAGCTCTACATCAAGTTTTAGGGCCATGTTTTCAATCTTGGCGTAAAGATTGTGAAAGTATTGTCGACTGTCTGATCTTCGTTTATCCAGTGTTTCTAGAAGATTCGTGACCAACTGAGATGCCCTGGCCAAATCAAGTGTTTCTTTCTTCAGTAGAACACTTAGTGGAATTGTCAAAGCTAGGATATCACTCAGGCAGAATACGCCTATTATAAAATGGCATTCGCACAAAGCTGTCGTTCATGTCAAGTAAGGCACCCACCGCTTCACTTACAAGTTGGGGTGCGATGACCTGAGAGCCGTAACAGAATGGAAAGACCTCGGACTATTTTTAGGCAGGGAGCTGACCTTCACTCAGGTACCGATGCAGAAGGTAGCCGCTGAACCGTGCAAAATTTTAGGATTTGTGATAAAAACGTGTATTAATTTTTACAACACCTTTATGACGCCAAAACTGGAATACGCGAGCGTGGTGTGGAGTTCTAGGTGCAAAATGCATATGTATCAACTAGAAGGGGTGGAAAAGAAATACTTGATAGATTTACACTTTAAAAGAACATCTCAATATCCACAAATGGTTTCGTAAAACGAGCTTTTGTTAAATTGTTAAATTTAGAAATGGGGAGTTTAGAAGATCGAAGGCAGAAAGATGCGGTAAAGTTCTTTTATAAAACAATAAATTCGCAAACTGATAATCTTGAGTTCCGCACCCTCCTGAATTTCCATGTGCCGCGCCCAAATTCAAGATGCTATATAACACAAATAAGAAAGCTAGAACATCTGACCATCAAAATCCACCACTTTACAGACTATGCAGTAGCCTATCTATAACAATCGAGCAAGTGGCTGTGCGGTTTGGGTCATGTATCTCTTAGCTTGCACTCGGGAGATAGTGGGTTCGAATCCCACTGTTGTCGGCAGCCCTGAAGATGGTTTTCCGTGCTTTCTCATTTTCACATCAGGCAGATGCTGGGGCTGTACTTTAATTAAGGCCGTGGTCGCTTCCTTCCCACTCCTAGTACTGTGACGTGCCGGGTCACCTAAATTTTAATATAAATAGATACTCACTCATTTCCCTCTCCATAAATAATATATCTTGGGCGCCAGCCTTCAAACTTATGGCTTGAAGACAATAGTTGATAATTAATAGTAATAAGTAATGAGACTCTAGATACTCCCAGAGGCGGGGTGATAGAACACTAACCATTAAGTACACTCAAACTAGGAAACTAAGGATCAAAGGAATATAGGTAGAAATTCTATAATAATCTTCTACAGATTCTACTTCATAGTAGTCACGTTTGGTTTGACGGCAACAAAGTTTTGGTTTCTTGAGCTCTACATCAAGTTTTAGGGCCATGTTTTCAATCTTGGCGTAAAGATTGTGAAAGTATTGTCGACTGTCTGATCTTCGTTTATCCAGTGTTTCTAGAAGATTCGTGACCAACTGAGATGCCCTGGCCAAATCAAGTGTTTCTTTCTTCAGTAGAACACTTAGTGGAATTGTCAAAGCTAGGATATCACTCAGGCAGAATACGCCTATTATAAAATGGCATTCGCACAAAGCTGTCGTTCATGTCAAGTAAGGCACCCACCGCTTCACTTACAAGTTGGGGTGCGATGACCTGAGAGCCGTAACAGAATGGAAAGACCTCGGACTATTTTTAGGCAGGGAGCTGACCTTCACTCAGGTACCGATGCAGAAGGTAGCCGCTGAACCGTGCAAAATTTTAGGATTTGTGATAAAAACGTGTATTAATTTTTACAACACCTTTATGACGCCAAAACTGGAATACGCGAGCGTGGTGTGGAGTTCTAGGTGCAAAATGCATATGTATCAACTAGAAGGGGTGGAAAAGAAATACTTGATAGATTTACACTTTAAAAGAACATCTCAATATCCACAAATGGTTTCGTAAAACGAGCTTTTGTTAAATTGTTAAATTTAGAAATGGGGAGTTTAGAAGATCGAAGGCAGAAAGATGCGGTAAAGTTCTTTTATAAAACAATAAATTCGCAAACTGATAATCTTGAGTTCCGCACCCTCCTGAATTTCCATGTGCCGCGCCCAAATTCAAGATGCTATATAACACAAATAAGAAAGCTAGAACATCTGACCATCAAAATCCACCACTTTACAGACTATGCAGTAGCCTATCTATAACAATCGAGCAAGTGGCTGTGCGGTTTGGGTCATGTATCTCTTAGCTTGCACTCGGGAGATAGTGGGTTCGAATCCCACTGTTGTCGGCAGCCCTGAAGATGGTTTTCCGTGCTTTCTCATTTTCACATCAGGCAGATGCTGGGGCTGTACTTTAATTAAGGCCGTGGTCGCTTCCTTCCCACTCCTAGTACTGTGACGTGCCGGGTCACCTAAATTTTAATATAAATAGATACTCACTCATTTCCCTCTCCATAAATAATATATCTTGGGCGCCAGCCTTCAAACTTATGGCTTGAAGACAATAGTTGATAATTAATAGTAATAAGTAATGAGACTCTAGATACTCCCAGAGGCGGGGTGATAGAACACTAACCATTAAGTACACTCAAACTAGGAAACTAAGGATCATTAATAGGAATTTATGAAAGTACCAATTAAAATAACGATTTATTAGGGTGATAAACGTGACGGCGTATTTACGAAAAGCTGAACTTAACGGAAACAAAAGAAAAACTGAATGAAACAAAATGAATATCAAAATATTAAAACTACCTTGGGTTGCGTTCATGGAGAGAATACACTTGTATTCTTCCGTTTTACAGAAATGTAGCGTAACTAAAGATATAACAAAAATATCTCCTTTTCTAGACAAGTCAAAACCGGAGACTTTCAGTAATTTATGCCATTAGCTCACCATTTGTAGATTCTGGTATCTGGACACGTTCGATGTAGGAGCTGCTGTTTCCTGGTTCTCTCGTACTGTCGTTGTCATCTCTCGTAGTAAGTACCAGTTCTATTTCCGCTTCATGCATTGCCCACTAATTGGACGACTTTCCTGACCTTAACAATTCCTATACTACTCATTACATAACGTGGTAATGAGCCCTAATTTCAATATCAAAACCACCTTGAGTTGTGTTCATGCAGAGAATACACTTGTATTCTTCCGTATTACAGAAATGTAGGATAACTAAAGATATAACAGATTATCTTCTTTTCTAGAAAGCCAAAACCGGTCACTCGTTAACTTGGTCTCTTGTCATTGAGATAGCCAGTTGTCAATGAGAGTATCTTTGAGTAGTGCTCTACTCAGATGTGAAGTGAACTTGTAAACTAAACGGAGAACATCCTGTTGTTATCTGCCCTGCCTTCTCTCGTATAGTGAGAACGACGAGAAAGACCTTCCTCTATCATCATGACCATCAGGCGCTAAGGCCCTCACACGCTAATATGTTCTCATATTAAGACTTTAAGACATTCACGAGGTCTTGTCGTTGAAGTATATAGGCTCTAAAAACTTCCTCCATCTCCCATATCACATGGTCCAGTAACATCTGACGTTCTATCCCTTTTTTTCCATCGCTGTATATCCATCATCTTGTTTCGTAACCTCCATTCACATAGGTTGAAAGTTCGCGGGCTTCGTAAGCCTCAGGTAGCATGCTTCAAAAACTGGGAGTTGACAAATTCTAACTACCTCTTCAGAATATAAGGGGACTAGGTAATTCTGTAATCTCGATGACGTACTTTTCGTGGCAAAGGGCTAAAATTAGCATGGCGTGTCCGGTCGACTGTTCTCGGACTACTGGAAATTACTGCAAGCAATTAATACGGGTGATGTTGCAATACGTTACTGAAGACTTGACTCGTTCAGACTTCGTTATTGCCGTGATACAAAGAAATGAGATGATAATGTGAAACAGATGACTAAAAACCCTACATATACGCATAATAATCTAGAATGACCTACCATAAATTAAACATATTCACCTTTCCAATTAATTACACTGTTTGATGATTTTATGTACATGCTGTGATGTTCAAAATATCACAGTCTTTTCCTATCCTATCGTCGCCATAAGACCTATTAGTGTCGATGCGACGTAAAGCAGATTGTAAACGAAGTATCTATAAAAGTGGGTCTCGGAAAAATAATGCTCTTGATTTCAGTATAAACATGACAGTGTTTTTAAAAGGATTCACGGCTAGCATTAACAGATAACAATTATGATATAAAACACTGTATGCACCGTATACGAGGATCGAGTCATAAGTCATGGCAACTATTTCTTTTCTCGCGAAGAGGAGACAACACAGAAAATCTAAGATATGCATTTGATAATATAGGGCATGTACTTATGCATAGTGCCAGCAGACAAATTCTGACTACAGGAGATTCTCGTAGGAAAGTGACAGAACACAGGCCATTTGTAAACATTGTTTTATTATGGTATAGACAGCAAATACACAAGACTACGTACAAAAGACAGGTCTCCACTGGTTACAGACCTTCGAAATAATCACCCAAGGTTTCCACTGTGCGTTGCCAGCGGAGGGGCAGGTGCTGAATACCATTCGCTGCATGTGTGTCGCTAACGTGTGGCACCTCTCTCCGAAATGCTGTTATGATGTTCTCTTTGTTATCAAACCGTTGTCCACCTAATGCTTCGCGCAGATCTGCATGGCATGGGCGTGCATTTCTGCCGTGGAGAACTGCTATTTTAATATACGATCGTTGCTCCTGCTTGTTGACTTCCATTTTGTGACGCTCTCACTCACACACTGAACTTGGGGGCATGCTTAGACCCACACTGTTGTTTACATACACCATCTAGCGGCTTCATACGCAAGTAAATACCGTACATTTCTGGTATGACTCGACCTACGTATTAAACTAAATTGGAACAATGGCATGTGAGCGCAAGAACATAATAACAGGATAGATTGGATTAGATTAATTAGATTAGTTCAGATTAGATTTAATTATTTTAGGGTACGTAGTATTAAGGCAATAATTATTCGTAATTTTACTTTGTATCACGAAGGATGCTGCTGTGATTGGGATGAAAATACTGTAGCAAGCAATCAATTAAATTAAATATTGGAGAATTTTCAACGGCTAAGAAATTAGTGTACTTAATGATGGAGAGAAGTTATTATAAGGGTTCCGTATCTTACATGTACGCGCTAATTAAATTCCTTTATTTCAAACACAAGCCAACCATTGAATTGATTTATCTATTTATTTTACCTTATAAAGGTGCTACTGGAAATGTCACTCAGAGTGTCGTGCGGTATAGATTACATCGTATCAAATAATTATACAGCCTCGCATGGGTTGAGTACTGCGTTCAAGAATAACTTTTATGACATTTCACTGGAGATATATCTCTATACCTGTATGTCGCAATTGTAAGCACGTATAAACTTCCTTATAAGCATGGAAAATCATAGGATTAAGGCTTTTTAACATACATGCCAGTCTCACGGTTTAAGGTAGCACGTCGGCCTCTTACCCGGTGACCCCGGATTCGATTCCCGGCTAGGTCAAGGGTTTTTACCTGGATCTGAGGGCTGCTTCGAGGTCTACTCAACTTACGTGGTTACAGTTGAGGAGATATCTGACTTTGAGATAGCGGCCCGGTCTACAAAGCCCAGAATAAGGTCCGAGTGAATTCGTCGTGCCTACCATACGACACCTCGTCACCTAAAGGCCTTCGGGTTGAGCAGCGGTCCCTCGGTATGCCATGGCCCTTTGGGGCTGTTGTGCCGTGGATTATTTTTTATAGCAAGCTTTCATTCTGTACCCTGAAGGAGTACGACGGGCATCCTAGGAGGAAAGCCCCTCTCTTAGGACAAGGCAATTTGTAGAGGTGATTTGACGTGTGGAGAAAGTAAGGGAGTGGCCACCGTGGTCTATAAGAGGGTCTGTCCCGGCATATAGAACTCTAGA
The DNA here is from genome assembly GCF_040414725.1 of Anabrus simplex. NCBI lineage: Eukaryota > Metazoa > Arthropoda > Insecta > Orthoptera > Tettigoniidae > Anabrus > Anabrus simplex. The sequence goes on along the minus strand of NC_090266.1, from coordinate 340,100,052 downwards.
GCGGTGTCTGCTTGGTTTGGATAACATATGTCGGAGTGCATTATGTTTAAAGAGAGCATCATGTTTATATTGCGAGGGAGAACCTTGCGAATCTCTTTCTCTCATCAGCCTGTCTGTCACTGCGGCAACAGCGAGCATGCTACTGTACGAGCCAAAATTATATTTACACACACCAATGCAAAAATAGAGCTTCAGTGATTCGGGTGGCAACGCGTCGGCCTCTCACCGCGGGGTTCCGTGGTTCAAATCCCGGTCACTCCATTTCAGATGTGTGGGGGCAGGATTTTCCGCGGGTTCTCCGGTTTTCCCTGTCATCCTTCATTCGTCTACTGCCTGCTAATAAGAATAACGTGCTCACTTATTCGCTCACTCACTCACTCACTCACTCACTCAAAACGACCAATAATTTTACGGTGGTCAGAAAACATGCCCGTGAAGCAATCTCCCGCAGTCCACCGCAGAGCTTTTCTCGTCAACGGATGACTGAAAAGAACGAACAGGGAGACGCCACGAACTATGGGACGTGGTATGAGAGGGGCGGCATTTTAGATAACACTGTTTTGGGATTAAGAGGCCTCATAACACATATTTTTAAACCCAAATCTATTCGAGATCATAAAATAAATTGACACTTGTTTAGGTACTAATTGACCGCCTTGTGGTATAATGATTAGCGTTAGGGTACGTCCAAGATGCGCGCTGGTTTTCTGAGTCAGACAGTCGGCGCCGAGTCGGCATAAGTATATCTTTTGTTGCTAAGTGGGACTGGCCATAATGCACATGCGCGCAGGAAGCCTGCGCACTGGTAGTCTGACTCAGATGTTCACCGGAATGATTAGTTCATTCTGGTTTTAGGCAACCTGCCGCGCAGGCTCTTGATTTTCGTGTTGAGTGTGTTTGACATTTTGTTAACGATGGATATCGAGTATTTGATTTCAAAAGTTCAACTTAATTCTCCGATATGGGATACGCGAATTAAAGTTCATTCCAATAGGAACTTCGTCGATGGCTGTTGGAGAAAGATTTCTATAGTAACTGTGGAAAAAGGTGTTTGTACTCCCCGTAAATAGATCTTAATTCATTAATTGGATGTATATCACTTCTCATTCGTTTTACCTTGGTTGTAGCATTGTCACTTAGCGGCAATAGAGCTGCAGCCTGTTCTCTTGTTAGTTCCATGCTACACCGATCAGTTGTATCTCATATCTTTTCTTTTGTGGCAGCACTGTCTGCGCTGACAACCAGCTTTCATAATGGCCACATCCCACCTGCCGCTCGGAGTCAGACAGTCAGCACGCATCTTGGACGCACCCTTAGAAGTTTGAGACCCCGTCAATCACAGTGCTTGCTTTGTTTCAAACCGATTCGGCAACCCCGGCATAAAACGCCATCGATGGCCGTGCGCTTGTAACCACCTCCAATAGGTTACTGATAAAATACGATTTCTCTCAGTCAACATTTCATTTAATATACCGCGTTATGTTTATGCCTATGCAATACCAAGTGCAAGGGGTATATAATCGAATAGGACAAATGCAAATAAAGAACAGGAAACAATAGCTTAGAAAACAATGCTGTTGCCGTATTAATAAACCGGTAGGTAATATGCATGTCATACTTACGTACCATTTCATGAGCTGCAATATGTCGTTGGTGAGCACTGTTGTATGTCCGGCGCTTCCTTCTCGCTTCGCCAGCCAGCAGCACGCGCGCCTGTGTATCATTCTGCTAGCTTCGACGCGCAGCTCTCAGTGCGCGTGCCTGACCATCGAGTGTACTATAAATAGGAGCTCCCGGTCTGCTCACTTGCCCACTTGCCCCGGTGTCCAGCTCCAGAATACACCCTACGTCGAGCACGGAGGCTACTCCTCTTGAAAATGTGCTTCGACCAGGTGGACTGAATTTCTGGCAGTACGAGGTCTCACCTCTGGTCACCGCTTCCTTACCTGTTTCCGCTGCCTATGTTCCGTAATTCTTTTACAAGCCATTTTCATTACCTAATTTATACAAGCTCCCTTAGTTTCGCTAGGTGGAATTTCTTCAATCAATTGAACTTGCTTTTTAGGAATTCAGGCACTTCAACAAACAAGGACTCTCATGAACATTTATGTTAGTGTGCCAGATAGTTCTCGACTATCAACGTGTCAATTCACAAAGACTATCTTTTCGAGATAGAGGTGTATATAAAGACTGCAAACCTGTACATATTGTATAAAGACAGACTTTTCTCAAGATTCAATATTCCTTTTTGCTTCAAAATAAATTTCAGTTATTTGTGTAAATATTATAAAGTGAAGCAAATAAAAGTTGTGTTCTGTAAACTTCAACCTTGGTTACAACAAGCACAGCTAATGATATAACAAAATTTCAAAAACTGACACACACTTCAGTTTTTCACTTATTTCCTACCGAACGGCCGAACCAGAATCACGACTGATTATGCTAGCTTGCTACATCTGTTAATTTGGCGGGGCATTTCTCCCGTCAATCAATGCGCTTGCTCAAAAGAGGGTGGATGCTTTGACCGTTTACTCCCTCTCGGTCTTTGTCTCTCCTCAAGGTCAAGATGCTGGAGCTATTAACAGAAAGACCGGCGATAGGCCTGCCTCCTGTCTCATTTTCAAACGCCACAATGTGTGTCGTGTTGCTATGTAAATTGTATGTTAATTACAATTCACAGTGGTTACTTGATATATATCATTATATCACCCTAGAGTCTAGAAACTGATACTTTCTTTAATGAGTTAATTCCTGTAAATGTAAAATTTTTCGTTTATTCATCTGACCATTTGCGAGGGGGAATTCTCCCCAGTCCCCCGCGTGGACCCGCCTCTGGAGGGAAACTGATTCCTTGCACTTGTCACTGCAAGAAAAAATACACCAGGTCTACAATGTACACTGGCTGAAAATGAAACCCCAGCACCTAGAAGACATTAGGCTACTTTAGAGGAATACAATTTAGGCTAAGCAATTGTCTATGTAACATATTCGATTAAAGTTTCCAGGTCACAGGTTCAGGTATGCGCGAGAAGACATTTGACATTATGGTACATTAATAACCGCTCTAGTCACCTCGAATTTCAATGAAAGAATGCAAACATGCATGCATTGTTTCGTACAGGTGCCGTGTGTCGTTTTATGGGACGGAGTTCCATGCCTGTCGCGCTTGGTCTGTCAAATCAGCAACAGTTAATGCACGAACTGGATGATTCTGGATTTGTCATCCCATAATGTCGCATACGTGCTCAATGGGCGAACGGTCTGGTGATCTCGCAGGCCAAAGCAACTGGTCGACACTCTATAGAGCACGTAGGTGATAGCAGGTGTATGGGGACGAGCGTTATCTTGCTGAAAAACACCCACTTGAATACTGCGAATGAGTGGCAACACAACCGGTTCAATCACCAGTCTGATGTACAAATCCGCCGTCACGTTCCTTGATAACGACGAGAGTGCTCCTGCTGTCAAAGGACCCCCTTCCAATAATAATAGTAGTAGGAGAAAAAAGGACGGAGCTGGCGCAGGGGGTTATGTGCAAGATAGCGCCTATACACGGGCTCCTATGGGACTAAATTTGGGGATCTGGCGCAGGGGCTACTGTCCAACATGGTGGCTATACATAGGCTCTTATGGAGAAAGCTCGCCCAGGGGAGACATAGAACTAAGGAGACGCCTAGGGGCTATTGCGCAAAATGGCGACCATGTGCAACTTCCTAGTGCTAGGGTCCCCGAGGCAAGATGGCGGCTATTCATAGGCTCTTATGGAGAAAGCTGGCCCAGGGGAGACATAGGACTTAAGGAGACGGCCTACGGACGATTGCGCAAGATGGCGACAATGTGCAACTTCCTAGTGCTACGGTCCCGGAGGCAAGATGGCGGCTCTACATCGGCTCTTATGGAAAAAGCAGGCCCAGGGGAGACGTACCACTAAGGAGACGTTTAGGGGCGATTGCGCAAGGTGGAGACCATATGCAACTTCCTAGTGCTAGGGTCTCCGAGGCAAGATGGCAGGTATACATAGGCTCTTATGGAAAAAGCTGGCCCAGGGGAGACATAGGACTTAAGGAGACAGCCTAGGGCGATTGCGCAAGATGGCGACCATGTGCAACTTCCTAGTGCTAGGGTCCGTGAGGCAAGATAGCGGCTATAACAGAGGCTCTTGTGGAGAAAGCTGGTTCAGAGGAGACATAGCACTAAGGAGACTCCTAGGGGCGATTGCGCAAGGTGGAGACCATATGCAACTTCCTAGTGCTAGGGTCTCCGAGGCAAGATGGCAGGTAGACATAGGCTCTTATGGAGAAAGCTGGCCGAGGGGAGACATAGGACTTAAGGAGACGGCCTAGGGGCGATTGCGCAAGATGGCGACCATGTGAAACTTCCTAGTGCTAGGGTCCTGGAGACAAGATGGCGGCTATATATAGGCTCTTAGGGAGAAAGCTGGCCCAGGGGAGACATAGCACTAAGGAGACGCCTAGGGGCGATTCCGCATGGTGGCGACCATGTGCAACTTCCTAGTGCAAGGGTCCCCGAGGCAAGATGGCGGATATACAGAGGCTCTTAAGGATAAAGCTGGCCCAGGGGAGACATAGCACTAAGGAGACGCCTAGGGGCGATTGCGCAAGGTGGAGACCATGTGCAACTTCCTAGTGCTAGGGTATCGGTGGCAAGATGGCAGCTATACATAGGCTCTTAGAGAAAGCTGGCCCAGGGGAGACATAGGACTTAAGGAGACGGCCTACGGGCGATTGCGCAAGATGGCGACCATGTGCAACTTCCTACTGCTAGGGTCCTTGAGGCAAGATGGCGGCTACACATAGGCTCTTAAGGAGAAAGCTGGCCCAGGGGATACATAGCACTGAGGAGACGTCTAGGGGCGATTGCGCAAGGTGGCGACCATGTGCAACTTCCTAGTGCTAAGGTCTCCGAGGGAAGATGGCGGCTATACATGGGATCTTAAGGATAAAGCTGACCCAGGGGAGACATAGCACTAAGGAGACGCCTAGGGGCGATTGCGCAAGTAGGCGACCATGTGCAACTTCCTAGTGCTAGGGTTCCCGAGGCAGGATGGCGGCTCTACATAGGCTCTTATGGAGAAAGCTAGACCAGGCGAGACATAGCACTAAGTAGACGCTCAAGGACGATTGCGCAAGTTGGCGACCATGTGCAACTTCCTAGTGCTAGGGTCTCCGACAGTAGCGTAGCCAGTATTTCAGTTTGGGGGGGGGGGGGCATTCATCCAGAATTTTATTTTGATAGGTGTCCAAACGTCCAGAATTTAGGTGGTGTAGAATACCTAAAAAGGAAATGAGTGTCCTTGGATCCAAATAAGAGTGGCGGATTCAGGAAGCTAATAGAAATCTTCTTCTTCTTCTTCTTCCCCCGCTTTTCCCCACATCTGAGGGGTCACGGGTGCGAACTGTATCGCACATGTGGATTTGGCCCTGTTTTACGCCCGGGTGTCCTTCCCGACGCCAACCCTATATGGAGGGATGCAATCACTGTTGTGTTGTTCTTTGGTGGTTGGTAGTGTAGTATGTTGTCTGAATATGAAGAGGAAATTGTTGGGACAAACACCCAGTCTCAGAGCCAGTAGAATTAATCAGACGCGATTAAAATCACCGACCCGGCCGGGAATCCAACCCGGGACCCTCTGAACCGAAGGCCTCAACACTGATCATTCAGCCAATGAGTAGGACTCCGGAAGCTAATATTAATCTATATATATATAAACAAGAGTTTTGTCTGTACATTGCTCAGAATTTGAAAAGAATGGTATTTCTGTATCGGTCATGTCCACAGTAACAAGAACATGCATATTTTACTTTTCCGTAATTTCTGTCTGTCTGTCTATCTGTATGTATGTATGTATGTATGTATGTATGTATGTATGTATGTATGTATGTATGTATGTATGTATGTATGTATGTATGTATGTATGTACATGCATCACGAGAAAACGGCTGAAGAGAATTTAATGAAAATCGGAATGTAAATTCGGGTGATGAACCGCTACAATCTAGGCTATAAATTATTTTAATCACGCTGAGCGAAATGGTAGTTTAGGGAAAGGCCTGAAATTTAATTCTCAAATATTTATGTTATTAGTGATCGTGTCTTAGTGAAAATCGCTAGACAAGGATGGGAAATAAGTCGCTACAATATAAGCTATACATACTGAGAAAAATGGTAGTTTAGGGGAAAGCTTAAAATTTAATTTACAAATAATTATTTTATTAGTGGTCGTATCTTCACGAAAATTGGTATGCAAAGTCGGGGAATAGGTCGCTATAATCTAGGCTATCAATAATATTATTCACACTGAGTGAAATGGTAGTTTAGGGGATGGCCTGAAATGTAATCGATATATAAAATAAGCGTTTTGCCTGTGCATTGCTCAGAATTTGAAATGAATGATATTTCTGTATCTGTCATGTCCACAGTAACAAGGAAATGCATTTTTTACTTTTCCGTAAAATCTGTCTGTCTGTCTGTCTGTCTGTCTGTCTGTATATATGATTGTACACGCATCAAAGGAAACGGCGTACGAGAATTTAATGAAAATCGGTATGTAATGTCGGGTGATGAACCACTACAAGCTCGGCTATAAATTATTTTATTCACGCTGAGTGAAATGGTAGTTTAGGAGAAGGCCTGAAATTTAATTCTCAAATATTTATGTTATTAGTGGTCGTGTCTTAATGAAAATCGCTAGACAAAGATGGGAAATAAGTCGCTACAATATAGGCTATACACGCTGAGAAAAATGGTAGTTTAGGGGAAGGCCGAAAATTTAATTTTCAAATATTTATTTTATTAGTGGTTGTTTCTTCACGAAAATTGGTATGCAAAGTCGGGGAATAGGTCGCTATAATCTAGGCTATCAATAATATTATTGACACTGAGTGAAGTGGTAGTTTATGGGAAGGCCTGAAATGTAATCTGTACATTGCTCAGAATTTGAAAAGAATGGTATTTCTGTATCGGTCATGTCCACAGTAAAAAGAAAATGCATTTTTTACTTTTCCGTAATTTCTGTCTGTCTGTCTGTCTGTCTGTCTGTATGTATGTATGTATGTATGTATGTATGTACACGCATCACGAGAAAACGGCTGAAGAGAATTTAATGAAAATCGGAATGTAAATTCGGGTGATGAACCGCTACAATCTAGGCTAAAAATTATTTTAATCACGCTAAGTGACATGGTAGTTTACTGGAAGGCCTGAAATTTAATTCTGAAATATTTATATTACTGATCGTGTCTTAGTGAAAATCGCTAGACAAAGATGGGAAATAAGTCGCTACAATATAGGCTATACACGCTGAGAAAAATGGTAGTTTAGGGGAAAGCCTAAAATTTAATTGTCAAATAATTATGTTATTAGTGGTCGTATCTTCACGAAAATTGGAATGCAAAGTCGGGGAATAGGTCGTTATAATCTAGGCTATCAATAATATTATTCACACTGGGTGAAATGGTAGTTTATGGGAAGGCCTGAAATGTAATCTATATATAAAATAAGTGTTTTGCCTGTGCATTGCTCAGAATTTGAAATGAATGATATTTCTGTATCTGTTATGTCCACAGTAACAAGGAAATGCATTTTTTACTTTTCCGTAATTTCTGTCTGTCTGTCTGTCTGTCTGTCTGTCTGTCTGTCTGTCTGTCTGTCTGTCCGTCTGTCTGTCTGTCTGTCTGTCCGTATGTATGTATGTATGTACATGCATCAATAGAAAACGGCTGAAGAGAATTTAATAAAAATCGGAATGTAATGTCGGGTGATGAACCACTGCAATCTCGGCCACAAATTATTTTATTCACGTTGAATGAAATGGTAGTTTAGGGGAAGGCCTGAAATGTAATTCTCAAATAAGTTATTTATGTTATTAGTGTTCGTATCGATAAATACTATATAACTAACATAACTGTAGTTATGTCGTAAGTTAGTAGTAGTTATGTAAGAAGTTATTACATTTCCGATCACTTATGTCTTATACGTTGTTACCGTACCGCATATAATCAGATATATACATGAATTTGGATTTTTGTTACTAAGTCCATATCAGCGCCGTGTCACGGGAAAATGGGTAAACAGAATTTAGTGAAAATCGGTAAGTAAAGTCTGAGAATAAGGAACTACAGTCTACGATATAAATAATTTTGTAAGACATCCTAATATCAGAGAGTCGAAAGAAAACTAATGTGAAGGCCTGCAATATAGAAAGCTCATAAACTTTATCAACAATAACATTACATTGACCATAGTTTGTTGTGATTTGCTTTTTGTCTTCTGTTTCCTCTCATCCCCGATAGATAGGATTACTGCAGCGTATCGAGGTTTTTTTAAATTTGCTTGACGTTGCACCGACACAGGTAGGTCTTATGGTGACGATGGGATAGGAAATCAATAGTGGTGTGAAGGGAGCGGCCTTGGCTTTAAGGTACAGCCTGGTGTGACTGGTGTGAAAATGGGAAACCACGGAATACCATATTCAGGGTTGCCGGCATTGGGGTTCGAATCCACTATCTCCCGGATGCAAGCTCACAGCTGCGCGTCCCTAACCACACGGGCAACTCGCCTGGTCGTACCGACTGTAACAGCCTGCAGGTATATTGGCGGGAAGTAGCTGGGGAGTAAGATAACTTTCTTCTTTAGCATGCCATTCCTCTGGTTCATATATTTTCTGATATATCTGGTACGTAACACACTGGTTCATCATAGTATTCGAGCTATTCAATCCCTACTCTGAGGCACTGATTGGAATGAGTAGTGTGCATATTTAACGGAATAATGACAGAGGAGTGTTTACGGCAGTCTGCGACCTGGTTATTTCAGCTCTGGAACTTTGGACTCTTAGATCTGCACCGTTGTACTGTTCGTTGAAAGTGAGAAAGTGTGCGGTTTTTCATTTGATCAAGTATTTCATATGATAACATTGCTTTCAATCGCTACATTTCTACTGACGTTTTTGTAATGACCTGTGTTTAATTCAGTTAGGAAAACCACCAAGTCAGTCTTTCTGAGAATCCCGTAGCGAAGCACGAGTGCATCAGCTAGTATACATTATATATCAAATGCTTAATAAAAGTACATTCGTTAAAACTCCTGGGGTGTCTGGACTCCTTGGACGAAATTTCCCCTTCCCCCGGCTACCTATTACTCCCATCCCAACATAACTGCAGCATTTCATATATCGAGTACTTTTTTTTGTTGTGCAAGTTGCTTTACGTCGCACCGACACAGATAGGTCTAATGGCGGCGATGGGACAGGAGAGGGATAGGAGTGGGAAGGAAGCGGCCGTGGCCTTAATTAAGGTACAGCCCCAGCATTTGCCTGGTGTGAAAACGGGAAACCACGAAAAACCATCTTCAGGGCAGCCGACAGTGGGGTTCGAACCTACTGTCTCCCGAATGCTGGATACTGGCCGCACTTAAGCGACTGCAGCTATCGAGCTCGATTATTCCGAGTACAAGTGAAATGAATGCAAGAATAAACAGTCTGAGTAAAGATGCAATATTCTGGTTTAGAATAAATACGTTAATGTTTTCATAATAATGGTAATGTGATAAGCAGTAATGAAGTGACATTTTATACAAACAATGCAGCAAAGAACACACACACACACACACACACACACACACACACACACACACACACACACACACACACACACACACACACACATCTTGTCCATGGCTAGATGATGAAGCCAAGAGAATGATGGCCCACCGTGACTCGTTATTTCAACATTATAAACAAACCCTACATACACAGACTTCGAATCTTACCGCATCTTAAGAAATCGCACAAAGCAGTTAATCAGAAATAAAAAATGTATGTATTTCCGCAATTTAGCCAAAAACATAAATTCTAATCCCGCATGGGACCAACTTAAAGCTCTGGGAATAGAAAACCATCAATAGAGACAGACAACTCCTGACATTCCACTTGAGGAACTAAATGATTACTTTAGTAGAATAAATATTCAACCTACCTCAATTAACTGCACCGACCCACCGCCCTCCCCTCCAGCCAATCCACCATTCATATTTCACAGTATCACAGAAAATCAGGTTAAAAAGGCTTTGTACTAGATTAAATCAAAGACTACAGGTGCAGATGATATTTTTATTACTTTTATACATAGTAGCCGGCCCCGTGGCGTAGGGGCAGCGTGCCTACCTCTCGCCCGGAGGCCCCGGGTTCGATTCCCGGCCAGGTCAGTGACTTTTCTCTCGACCTGAGGGCTGGTTCGAGGTCCACTCAGCCTACGTGATCAGAATTGAGGAGCTATCTGACGGTGAGATCGTGGCCTCGGTCTCGAAAGCCCAGAATAACGGCCGAAAGGATGCGTCGTGCTGACCACACGAGCCCTCGTAATCTGCAGGCGTTTGGGCTGAGCAGCGGTCGCTGGGCTGGCCAAGGCCCTTTCAAGGGCGTTAAGTGCCGTGGGGTTTGGTTTGGTTTACACATAACTGACTGTTTACTATACGGAACTTTCCCTCCTGTCTGGGAAACAGCCAATATTATACCGGTACCTAAGAGTTTAGACCCACAATCACCCTCTGACTATCGTCCTATGTCCATACTCCCTGCGCTTTCAAAAGCCTTTGAACGTTTAGTATACGAGCAATTTCTGGAATACCTAAATAAAAATGGTCTTTTGGACCCTTTGCAATCTGGATTTAAGAAAGGTCACAGTACCATAACGGCATTTTTGAAGGTTATTGAAGACAATAGAAACGCTATGGACAAACGACTGCTCACTATACTTATCCTTCTGGACTTCAGTATTGCCTTTAACACTATAGCAATTCCGACTACGATAAAGAAAATGGAACTGCTAAATTTCGACCTGGCTGTGCTTAAGGTTTTTAGTTCTTATTTGAGTAACCGTCAACAGCGTGTAACAGTAAACTACAAGGCCTCTAAATGGAAAATGAAATTTAATGTTGCCCCACAGGGTAGTATTCCAGGGCCCCTAATTTTATGTATTTATAACAATGACATACCATCTGTGACAGGAAATAACACACACCAACTCTATGCTGACGATCTTCAAACATATCGGCACTGCAAGACAAGATATTAACAATGACCTCCGACGACTCAGTGTATATGCACAACGAAACTCTCTTATACTAAACCGCACAAAATCTCAGGCAATCATAATTGGATCACGAAAATTACTGAGTTGCTCAAACAATGTCGAAATCCCGCCTATCCTACTAAGTGGTAACATTATTCCCTACTGTAAAACGGTTAAAAATCTCGGCGTAATGATGAATGAAACAGTTGATTGGTCTGATCACAGGAAAGAAATACGTAATGTTTTTTTTGATTTCTTCACCCTCTTAAACGGCAGACGGATGTATTTCCATTGGGCTACAGGCCAAACTAATACAGACACTCATTCTACCTATTCTTGATTATTGTGACGTTGTTTTAGTTGACATGACGAGAGAAGAAACCCTCAAACTTCAACGAGCATTTAATTCCTGCCTGCGATTTATTTACAATATCGGGTACGATGTTCATATCACCCCATACTATCAGGCTGTCTCATGGTTGATGTCTGATAAACGTCGGCAGCTACACACTTCAACGATGGTGTTTATAGTGGTAGCTGAAAGTCAGCCACTGTATATCTCTTCTAAATTCATCTTTATATCATCATTTCACGACTTAATACACGTTCTAGATTCATTCTTTCTATTCCACTGCACCGCACAAATAAAATTAATTGATCATTTGTGGTGACTGTCGCTAGATTATGGAATACCCTGTCAGAGAAACTAGCTTTTTTAAAATCACGATTTAAGGTCGCCTGCCGAGACTACCTGTTGAGGACAGCTGAATGAATGGTTGAGGTATGAATGTGTGCGTGCCTGAGGATTAGTCATTTAAAAGAGTTTTTAATATTAATTAGTTTTAATATTAATTTAGTTAGTATTTATTTAAATTTATTTTCAATTCTATTAAGTTATGTAGTTTTAATTATTTTAAGTATCTCAGTATTTTATTTAAGATTCTGATTAGTATGTGGTTAAGTGTACGAGAGGGCCTGGAGCCCTTCGCTTCTGTACAGAAGGCACTAATAAATAAACAAATAAATAAAATAAATATAGAATGTAAAGCGTATGAGTATAGATATTTTGTTAGTTGGTAAAGAAAGATACACGTCACAACATATGCTAGGTAGGGTTTACCTTGTCCTATTAGTTTCGCTCGCTGTTAGGGCCACGCATCTCTGAGCTTGCATCCGGGAGATAGTGGATTCGAACCCCACACTGTCGGCAGCCCTGAAAATGGTTCCCCTTGTTTTCCCATTTTCACACGAAGCAAATGCTGGGGCTGTACCTTAATTATTAAGGCCACGGCCACTTAATTCCCACTCCTAGGCCTTTCCTATCCCACCGTCACCATAAGACCTATCTGTGTCGGTGCGACGTAAAGCAAATTATTAATTACTTTCCCTCGCAAACCTGGGATAGAGAATATAGTACCGTAGTATAAAGTTACAGTTTTGTGACGCTAATATTCATATGTATAATTTTTATTAACGTGCTAGAAACCAACGACACGGAGCTGTTGACATTTCAACACCGTTTTAAAGGCCACTGAACCAAGACGGGATTTGAACCTGCGAACTCGGACTCAGAAGGACAGCGACTCAACCAACTGAACCACATGAAAAGGAGGCGTTTATGATCATTGTTATAAATAGATGCAGTTATTATTTTTACAAAGGTTTTATGAGGAGCATTTATTACGGCGCACGTTTTCCAACTGTCCTAAACGCACGAGGCCGGACAGAAGAACTAGCTGGAAGATAAAGAGCCTTGGAGGGGTGTCGCTTCCTTCTCTGTTCACTTTTCCAAACCAAACTCCATGGCGTAACAGCCCCGAAGGGCCATCGCCTACAAAGCGACCGCTGTTAAGCCCGGAGGCCTGCAGATTATGAGATGTCGTGTGGTCAGCACGACGAATCCCCTCCGCTGTTATTCTTGGCTTTCTAGACCGGGGCCGCCATCTCACCGTCAGATAGCTCATCGATTATAAACACGTGGGCTGAGTGTATCTCGAACCAGCCCTCAGATCCAGATAAAAATCCCTCACCTGGCCGGGAATGGAACCTGAGGCCTCCGGAAAGAGGCAGGCACGCTACCCCTACACCGCGGGGCCGCCTGGTTACTTTTAGGTACCTTTATTTTAGAATTTGACTTAAGGCATCCTGCATTCGATTCCCGGCACTGACAGAGTTAAGATAGGCATGGGATGGGGAAGATACAGCCTTGTTTTGGGTGCAGTAGAGTTGGCGTTGAATCTCCCGTAATCGAAATATATACGACCTGGAAGTCACCTTCACCGGGTGTAGTACCAAAGTGGTTCCTTTTTATAAGAAGACAAATTAAATGAAGATTCTACTTCCTCACAAACGAAGAACGATATTACCAATTTTACGAAGTTTCAATAATGCAGGCGGTTTATGTTAAGAGTAGAGAACCTATGATTGTGCATGGTAACAATCAAAACCATCAATATCTACTGACGATCCGTCAAAGCACTCGGTAGGACCGGCTTTCTTTTCATTTCCAACGGGCGAGTTGGCCGTGCGATTAGGGGCGCACAGCTGTGTGCATGCATCCGGGAGATAGTGGGTTCAAACCCCACTGTCAGCAGCCCTAAGATCGTTTTCCGTGGTTTCCCATTTTCACACCGGGCAAATGCTGGGGCTGTACCTTAATTAAGGCCACGGCCGCTTCCTTCCCACTCTTAGCCCTTTCCTTTCCCATCGTCGCCATAAGACGGTGCGACGTAAAGCAATTTCTAAATAAAAAATACGAAAATCTTTTCACAACCCCTTCCAAGGAAAAGTTGTATCCATGCTACTGGCCTGAAATTATTTTGTGGGTACGCCACTGCATCCACTCACCATTTAAGGTACAAGGTAAGTCCGAAGAATGGTTGGATACTCAAAATACACCACCATAAATGATGCCGTTATGGCTCAAAAGTATAAAGAAAGGTAAGGGGCGGGATCTAGTGTTTTAAGTAGAATCCGTATCAATAGAACGTGACTTCCCATTTTAAAAATGTTTCATGCATCGACTGCTATTCAAGCCCGGGCTGTCCTGATTAGAAGATGGAACCATTGGAACTGAGTTATCACGTCCACCAATTACAAAATATTTTTGATGGTGCCATTTGAGGTTCCAATCAGTTCCCGAGCATTTGACACAATATATAGGCCTACCTATCGAACTTAGGCACGCATCCGCGATTGTCTTGCAACTGTTAGAATTTTAAAAAAATTCATAACTTACCGAGGATGCACATAGTTTTGCCTTCTCAGTGAAATAACGGTCCCTCTTCAAAGAAAGTTACTTATATGGCACAAAATGAGGAACTAAGTGCAGCTCACAATCCTGACACAGTACTCCCAACGCTGCCACTTACACACTGCACATCTCTCAACCACGGTACAACCCGAGGACCCGTATGACATTGTTGTTTCCGGGAACCGATGTGCAAAAGCTGACACGATGGTGTAAGCTTGCAACTGTCTCTGGCCGTGGCGCCCGTTATCTCGGTGGTCACGTTCCGGCCCCCTACTGAGTAATCCCTTGCTAATTGCCCCTTTCCTCGTGTCTTGACATTTTTCAACACACTTTTACATTCCCAATACTGAGGCCTCTACAGGAAAATATCCCCGCATATCACAATCTTGTTTTCCTTTCAATCAAGCAGTACAAATATGGAGAACTGTGTATGGTCCTATTGAGCCTTGCTAGTAGATTTTTTGTCGCTACGTTAATTTAACATTTCGGCGTAGGTTTTTAAGTTGTTCGTGCAGTTCGTAAAATAACGGCTGATCCTCGCTCTAGTTTCGGGAAACATTTGGGGGGCGGGCGGCCCCACTGCCCCCCCCCCTTGACTACGCCAGTGGTCTCCGAGGCAAGATGGCAGCTATACATAGGCTCTCATGGAGAAAGCTGGCCCAGGGTAGACATAGGACTTAAGGAGACGGCATACGGGCGATTGCGCAAGATGGCGACCATGTGCAACTTCCTAGTGCTAGGGTCCCCGGGGCAAGATGGCGTCTATACATAGGCTCTTAAGGATAAAGCTGGCCCAGGGGAGACATAGCACTAAGGAGACGCCTAGGAGCGATTGCGCAAGTAGGCGACCATGTGCAACTTCCTAGTGCTGGAGTTCCCGAGGCAAGATGGCGGCTATACATAGGCTCTTATGGAGAAAGCTGGCCCAGGGGAGACACAGCACTGAGGAGAAACCTACGGGCGATTGCGCAAGGTGGAGACCATGTGCAACTTCCTAGTGCTAGGGCCCCAAGGCAAGATGGCGGATATACATAGGCTCTTGTGGAGAAAGCTGGCCCAGAGAAGATATAGCCCTAAGGAGACGCTTAGAGGCGATTGCGCAAGGTGGAAACCATGTGCAACTTCCTAGTGCTAGGGCCCCCGGAGCAAGATGGCGTCTATACATAGGCTCTTAAGGATAAAGCTGGCCCAGGGGAGACATAGCACTAAGGAGACGCCTAGGAGCGATTGCGCAAGTAGGCGACCATGTGCAACTTCCTAGTGCTGGGGTCCCCGAGGCAAGATGGCGGCTATACATAGGCTCTTAAGGAGAAAGGTAGCCCAGGGGAGACATAGCACTGAGGAGAAGTCTTGGGGTGATTGCGCAAGGTGGCGACCATGTGCAACTTCCTAGTGCTAGGGCCCCGAGGCAAGATGGCGGCTATACATAGGCTCTTGTGGAGAAAGCTGGCCCAGAGAAGATATAGCCCTAAGGAGACGCTTAGAGGCGATTGCGCAAGGTGGCAACCATGTGCAACTTCCTAGTGCTAGGGTCCCCGGGGCAAGATGGCGGCTATACATAGGCTCTTAAGGAGAAAGCTGGCCCAGGGGAGACATAGCACTAAGGAGACGCCTAGGAGCGATTGCGCAAGTAGGCGACCATGTGCAACTTCCTAGTGCTGGAGTTCCCGAGGCAAGATGGCGGCTATACATAGGCTCTTATGGAGAAAGCTGGCCCAGGGGAGACACAGCACTAAGGAGAAACCCAGGGGCGATTGCGCAAGGTGGAGACCATATGCAACTTCCTAGTGCTAGGGTCTCCGAGGCAAGATGGCAGGTATACATAGGCTCTTATGGAGAAAGCTGGCCGAGGGGAGACATAGCACTGAGGAGAAGTCTTGGGGCGATTGCGCAAGATGGCGACCATGTGCAACTTCCTAGTGAAAGGGTCCCCGAGGCAAGACGGCGGCTATAATAGGCTCTTAAGGATAAAGCTGGCCCAGGGGAGACATAGCACTAAAGAGACGTTTAGGGGCGATTGCGCAAGGTGGAGACCACGTGCACATTCTTAGTGCTAGGGTCTCCGTGGCAAGAAGGCAGCTATACATAGGCTCTTATGGAGAAAGCTGGCCCAGGGGAGACATAGGACGTAAAGAGACATCCTACGGGCGATTGCGCAAGATGGCGACCATAAGCAACTTCCTAGTGCTAGGGTCCTCTAAGCAAGATGGCGGCTATACATAGGCTCTTAAGGAGAAAGCTGGCCCAGAGGAGACATAGCACTAAGTAGACGCCTAGAGGCGATTGAGCAAGGTGGGGACCATGTGCAACTTCCTAGTGCTAGGGTCTCCGAGGCAGGATGGCAGCTATACATAGGCTCTTATAGAGAAAGGTGGCCCAGGGGAGACATAGGACTTAAGGAGAAGGCCCACGGGCGATTGCGTAAGATGGCGACCATGTGCAACTTCTTACTGCTAAGGTCCTCGAGGCAGGATGGCGGCTATATATAGGCTCTTAAGGAGATAGCTGGCCCAGGAGAGACATCGCTCTAAGGAGACATCTAGGGGCGATTGCGCAAGGTGGCGACCATGTGCAACTTTCTAATGCTAGTGTCCCCAAGGCAAGATGGCGGCTATACATAGGCTCTTAAGGTTAAAGCTGGCCCAGGGAGACATAGCACTAAGTAGACGCTCAAGGACGATTGCGCAAGGTGGCGACCATGTGCAACTTCCTAGTGCTAGGAATCCCGAGGCAAGATGGCGGCTATACATAGGCTCTTATGGAGCAAGGTAGCACAGGGGAGACACAGGACTACAAGGGACGGCCTAGGGCAATTGCGCAAGATGGCGACCATGTGCAACTTCCTTGTGCTAGGATCCCCGAGGCAAGATTGCGGCTATACATAGACAGTTATGGAGATAGCTGGCCGAGGGAAAACATAGGACTTAAGGATACAGCGTAGGGGCGATTGCGCAAGATGACGACCATGTGCATCATCCTAGTGCTAGGTCCTCGAGGCAAGTTGGCGGCTTTACATACTGTAGGGTCTTGTGGAGAAAGATGGCACAGGGGAAGATATAGGGCTTAAGGAGACGGCCTAGGGGCGATTGCGCAAGATGGCGACCATGTGCAACTTCCTAGGGCTAGGGTATCCGAGGCAAGATGGCGGCTATACATAGGCTCTTATGGAAAGATACATGGGAGTTAAGGAGACGGCCTAGGGACTAATGCTCAACGTGGCGACTACGTCCAACTTCCTAGAGCTACGGCCCCCGAGGTGAGATGGCCGCTATGCATTCGGTTTATGAGACTAACTTTAGGGAGGTGGACCAAGGGCTAATGGTGATACATTGTTCTTATAGTCCTAACTCTACAGATCCACCTCAGGGGCTCACAACTTGTTACTTACGTCCTATTATTTTTATCAGCCTAACTTTCGGGAACTGAGACAAGGGCTACCATGCAAGATGACTGCTATACTCTATTCGTATAGACCTAACTAGAGGACTACCTTAGGGGCTCACAACGTGTAACTTATGACCTATTGATTTGATCAGTCTGACATTCCAGAACTGACGCATGGGCTACTATGCAAGATGGATGCTATATTCTATTCGTATAGACTTAACTACAGAGCTGCCCCAGGGGCTCACAACTTGTAACTTCGTACGACGATTGTCCCTCCCTACACTAGCTAGGATAAAACTTTACATCCTAGCTAATTTTGCAGGCTATAACCGCACGCTGATCAGGTGTTAACCTAACCACGTGCCCTTCCCCCACCACGAGTTTAGGCGCTACACTTTGTAGTTTTAGAACTAGGGCGATGATGTAAGACTTAATACATGTGCTTTATTCATAGGATCGTAACGTTGGAAGATGACCTTAAGTCTTGTAGCTGAACTTGGAACAAGATGAGGGGCTGCACATGGGACTAGGGAAACGGTATAAGGCTTAATATATATGCCTTATTCATAGGCGTGTAATATTGGGGAGCATCTTTCAGGCTCGAAGCTAAGAGTCTTATAGTAGCTTACAATATTGTTGACATTACTTAGAGATTTAAAGACTGTGTTCATAATCGAAAAACAGTTCGCGCTGTACATGATGGGGGATCGAACTCAGCACTCTTTCCTATGGACTGATGAGTATCATAAATGATTGTGAGTTAAATTCAAAAACACCTAACGTATGAGCCATAAGAAAATCACCGACCTGACTAGGAATCGAACCCGTGTAGATGGTGGCTTCACATTCTACTAGGCGGATGGTGTAAGACCTCATACATATGCATTTTTCATCAGGCGTAACGCTGAAAGGCGACCTTAGTCCTTGGAGCTGAGCAAGTGCATAAGGCAAAATGGCTAAAGGACAAAAAGTCTAAGTGGCAAAAGTACAAAGGGTCTAGAGGCTAAAAGTGTAAAAGGTCTCCTCCTCCTCATCCATATCGCAAAGGGCTAAAGGGCTGCTCCTCCTCATCCGTGTGTCAAAAGGGCTACAGGGTAAACGGATGAAGGCCTAATGGGCTAAAGGGCTCCTCCTCCTCCTCCTCCTCCTCCTCCTCCTCCTCATCATCATCATCATCCATTTGGAAAAAGGGCTAATGGGCTAAAGGGCTCCTCCTCCTCATCCTATGGAAAAAGGGCTCCTCCTCATCCTCCTCATCCGTACGGCAAATGGGCTGAAGGGCTAAATGGCCAAACCAGACGGATAAAGGGGAGGAGGAGGAGCACTTTTGCCCTTTAGCCCTTCAGCACTATTGCCATACGGATGAGAAGTAGGAGGAGCCCTTACGCCATTAGCCCTTTTGCCATATGGATGAGGAGGAGCCCTTTAGCCCATTCACCCTTTAGCCCTTTTTGCCATACGGATGAGGAGGAGAAGCCCTTTAGCCCAGTTGCCACACGAATGAGGAGGAGGAGGAGGAGGAGCCCTTTAGCCCTTTTGCCATACGGATGAGGGGGAGGAGGAGCACTTTTACCCTTTTAGCCGGATGAGGAGAAGGAGCCCTTTAGCCCAGTTGCCACACGAATGAGGAGGAGGAGGAGGAGCCCTTTAGCCCTTTTGCAATACGGATGAGGGGGAGGAGGAGCACTTTTACCCTTTTAGCCATTAGCACCTTTGCCCTTTTGCCACTTAGCCATTTTTGCCCCTTCGTTCTTTAGCCATTTTGCCTTTATGCCGTTGCTCAGCCCAAGACCTAAGGTCGCCTTTCAGCGTTACGACTGATGAATAATGCATATGTATTAAGTCTTACACCATCTGCCTCGTAGCATGTGTAACCACTATCTACACGGGTTGGATTCCTAGTCAGGTCGGTGATGTTCTTATTGCTCGCACGTTAGGTGTTTTTGAATTTAACTCACTATCATTTATGATACTCATCAGTCCATAGGAAATAAAGCTGAGTTTGATACCCCATCATGTATAGCGCGAACATTTTTTCGGTTCTGAACACAATGTTTTAATCTCTAAGTAATGACAACAATATTGTAAGCTACTATAAGTCTCTTAGCTTCGAGCCTGAAAGATGCTTCCCAATATTACACTCCTATGAATAAGGCATATATATTAAGCCTTATACCATTTCCCTAGTCCCATGTGCAGCCCCTTATCTTGTTCCAAGTTCAGCTCCAAGACCTAAGGTCACCTTCCAACGTTACGATCCTATGAGTAAAGCACATGTATTAGGTCTTACATCATCTCCCTAGTTCTAATACTACGAAGTGTAGCTGCTAAACTCGTGGTGGGGGAAGGGCAAGCGGTTAGGTTAACACCTGATCAGAGTGCGGTAAAGCCTGCACAATTAGCTAGGATGTAAAGTTTTGTCCTAGCTAGTGTAGGAAGGAACAATCGTCGTACGAAAGTTTCAAGTTGTGACCCCTTGACGCAGTTCTGTAGTTAAGTACATACGAATAGAACATAGCATCCATCTTGCATAGTAGCCCTTGCCTCAGTTCTCGAATGTTAAGCTGATAAATCTAATAGGTCATAAGTTACAAGTTGTGAGCCCCTAAGGCAGCCCTCTAGTTAGGACTATACGAATAGTGTATAGCAATCATCTTGCATGGTAGCCCTTGCCTCAGTTCCCGAAAGTTATACTGTTAAAACTAATAGGTCATAAGTTACAAGTTGTGAGCCCCTGAGGTAGCTCTGTAGAGTTAGGTCTATAAGAACAATGTATCACCATTAGCTCTTGGTCCATCCAGTCTCATATAACCAATGTATAGCGGCCATCTCACCTCGAGGACCCTAGCACTAAGAAGTTGCACGTGGCTGCCATCTTGCGCATTAGTCCCTAGACCATCTCCTTATGTCTTATGTATGCCGCCTATCCTACCCTAGGCCAGCTTTCTCCATAAGAGCGTATATATAGCAGCCATCTTGCGCATTTGCCCCTGGCCCAGGTCCCAGGAATTTGTCCCATAAGAGCCCATGTATAGCAGCCATCTTGCGCGCCGTTGATCAAATACTCAAGTCACTTTTTCGTATGCCTTTATTTCTAGAAAGGCCATACCAAGGTATTAGAGTGCTTAAATTTTGTCCGTTTTGCTCTACGACGTACCGTTTTCGAGATATTTGACATTTTGCATTTAAATCCCAAATTTGATCAATCGAACCATTGTGCTTAGCACGTAATGAATTATGCAATGGCAAGAACAGATCAAGTTACGAAAGTTGTTGCAGGACACAACATAACAGGTTAAAGCAGACCAAAGGTCGAAGGGCCTAAGTAGGAAGCGAACCGTTGATTCCGTCATTAGGTCACTTTTCTCTTACGCTATCATGTTCCAGACATATGGTCCTGAAGTATTAGGGGGCTATAATTTTGCCCGTTTTACTCCACGACGCACTGTTTTCGAGATATTTGACATTTTGCATGTAAGCCCCAAATTTGCTTCTTAACTTTTAACTGTTTTTCTTAAGTTATCGTGTTCTAGACGGTAACCATTGTGTCTACGACATCTCGAATGTCAGGCTGATCAAACTAATAGGTTAAAAGTTACAAGTTGTGAGCCACTGGGACAGCTCTATATAGTTAGATCTATAAGAACAATGCATCGCCATTAGCTCCTGGTCCATTTCCTTAGTCTCATATAACCAATGTATAGCAACCCTCTTGCCTCGGGGGCCCCAGCACTAGGAAGTTGTACGCGGCCGCCATCTTGCGCAATCGCCCCTAGGCCGTCTCCTTAAGTCTTGTGTCTCCCTTGGGCCAGCTTTCTCCATAAGGTCCTATACATAGCCGCCATCTTGCCTCGGAGACCCTAGCACTAGGAAGTTGCACATGGTCGCCATCTTGCGCAATCGCCCCTAGGCCGTCTCCTTAAGTCCTATGTCTGCCCTTGTGTCAGCTTTCTCCATAAGAGCCTATGTATAGCCGCCATCTTACCTCGAGGACCCTAGCACTAGGAAGTTTCACGTGGTCACCATCTTGCGCAATCGCCCCAGGGCCGTCTCATTAAGTCCTATGTCTCCCCTGTGCAAGCTTTCTTCAGAAGAGCCTATGTATAGCCGCCATCTTGCACAGTAGCCCCTGCACCAGCTCCCCAGAGTTAGTCCAATAAGAGCCCGTGTATAGCCGCCGTCTTGCACATTAGCCCCTCCGCCAAATCCAGCCTATTTTCCCTACTCACCATAACACCTGGTGTAGTGCCAGTGTCTCGACGCCGCAGACGGTTTGGATACAAGCACTCAGCTACATCCACCTTACCAACTTGCGGAAATCACTGGCAACCAAGACAGAAATTGCGCTCTGAGAACACACCAGATCTCCAGTCTGACCTCCTGTGAGCTTTAGCGTGACTACACTGAAGTCGCAGATGGCAGTGATTCAGAGTTAGTGGCATGAACGCTACGGGACGCCTGGCTCGGGGCTGTCCCTTAAGTAATAGATTTTTTACAGTTCGCTGTGTCGCGTTGGTGCCAACTGAAGCTCTAATGGTCGCTTCAGATGCAGTACGATCCACCACAGCCATGCGGCGAATACGGCGGTTTTCCCACTCCGTGGTGGCCCGTGTGCGTCCGGAGCCCGGTCTTCATGAGACAGTTCTTTCCCGTAATCATTGCCGACACCGATAAACTGTGAATAAATCCCTCCCAAGTCTTTCTGGAATATCGCGGAAAGAATAAACACCTTGTCGTTGCCCTATTACACGACCTCGTTCAAACTCAGTCTGCGGCTGACACTGCTTTCTTCGTTGACTAGAGCGCAAATCTGAATAGGCGCCATCTTTCAGATATCCAAATACGCCTCCCGAATTTCGTTCATCTAGCATAACTCCTTCTGGGTACTGGGGTATTATTTTCCGCTAGTGTATATGGGGAATAGGCCCTCCTGCTTTTCCTGAAATCCTTATGTTGACCCCAGAGGAAATGTCAGGAAAATGGCATCCATCATCATATCCACAAGCCACTAGACTATCGAATGAGATGTATGTATGTTTAGTCCACTGACCTATGGCTGGTTGGATCCTCAACGGTTCCCCCATCCGCTATCGTAGATGGCCTAGGAATCACTGAGGAGGTTCACGAGGGAAATAAGGAGTGAGGTAGTTTTCCGTTGCTTTCCTCACCGAGCCCGTAGTTGTTATTGCATAACAGTCTCCCAAGCCAACTGAAATGCGTGCATCAATCGACTCTATGAGCAACATTTTCACACCTCGAATGGCATACTTGGTTTATTTATTTCGCTTTCAATGTAGTTTGTGATGGTTTCAGCTCTTGTTTTATGAAGTGGAATACTGGAAATGCATATAAATGCTTCTCTAATATATATTCCACATATCTCACACATGTAGACAGTTCGGTAGAAGCATTGTAAACCAGTGGCGGCCCGTGGCCAAATTATCCGGCGGGGCACAACTTATAAAATAATATGGACAGACAAGTAGATATTTAAGGTATCGGTTGCAAAATATAACAATAATGCGCATGTGAATAAATACACTAACAACTGACTTGTAAATCAGCTTATCCCGTTTACAGTTGGTGCCAGTTAGATATTAACACCAAGGAAAAAGGCAGTGAAAGGTGAGGTCAAAGGAAACGGGACACGAACCCGTGACCTCTCCATTTCCGGTCAAGTGTTATTTCATTGAGCTAAATGGCAAGGGATAAGCTGATCCACATTTCGTTTATAACCTGTTCCCCTACAAGTCAAGTAATAATGAATATACTAACCTTCTCATTTTTAGATGAAGTCTATTCGTCGATCCTTTGCTTGAGCAAATACTTCGATAACTCGCTGGTTGAAGTCACCATTTTACTTTCAATTGAAAGCATCGCCAGGGCCGTTAGTCTGTCTTGGCTCATCGTATTCCTCAAGAAGGTCTTTATTCGATTTAGAGTAGAGAAAAACTTTTTACTTTCCACTGTCGACATCGGATTTGTAACAATGATGCTCAGTAACCTAACGCATTCATTGAAAGTGTCTTGCATATTGTTGCGCAGGAAAAGTTGCAAAAGCGCCGCAGCACCATCTGCCGCACGCACGTCTACCCTGGAATATAACACTTCAAGTTCGGTCCTGAGCCTGGCTTTGTTCACTTTCGGGTACTTGTTTACGGTTGACGCGGAATTTTTTCCGGAAAGAGAGTACAAAATTCTCCAAAACTTGATACCCGAATAAGGTTGGCAGCTGCTAAATGGCCTATTAGAAACACGGTAACCTCATTTAACTTATTTTAATAATGAAAACATCTGAAAGCAACTAAATCCCTGCATGAGCGATATGAACGCATTTTTAAATAATAGGAGTTGGAAGGAAGCTGCCGTGGCCTTAATTAAGGTACAGCCCCAGCATTTGCCTGGTGTGAAAATGGGAAACCACGGAAAACCATCTTCAGGGCTGCCGATAGTGGGATTCGAACCTACTATCTCCCGGATGCAAGCTCACGGCCGCTTCCTTCCAACTCCTAGGCGTTTCCTATCCCATCGTCGCCATAAGACCTATCTGTGTCGGTGCGACGTAAAGCCCCTAGCAAAAAAAATAAATAAATACGAGTACAAAAGGTATCCTCTCTTCGTGCTTAAAGACATGGTGGGTTTAAATACCTACCAAAATCCGTAATCCAGTTAAGAATATAACATTTTGTCGTGATAACATTTGTAGAAATAATTTTGTTGTTCGGCTGTAGCCCAACTAAATTATAAATTATTTCCTGAAATTCTGAGTGCAAAATGTTGACAGGGCACGTGCCCCTGTGCCCCTAAGGGCCAACCGCCACTGTTGTAAACAAAGGAATCAAGTAATTTAAGAGATAAATACTTAAAAGATAATGTAATAGGAGTTGAATAATGGCTGAGAAATGATATAATGGATACAGAAATATTCTCACGGAACTGGAGTGTTTATCGTAGAGATAGGACAGGAATGGTAGGAGGGGGAGTATTCATTCTGGTTAAAGAAGAATTTGTAAGCTACGAAAAAGTTAAGGATGAAAATCATGAAATTCTGGGTGTAAGTCTCATCTCTAAAGATAATAGGCAACTTGATGTCTTTGGAGTGTACAGACCGGGAAAGGGTAGCGCTGACGCTGATTCAGAATTATTTTATAAGATAATCAGCTATGTTGGAAATGACATGGAAAGGAAGGTGATAGTAGCAGGTGATCTCAATTTACCAAATGTCAATTGGGAAGGTAATGCCAACGACAGGAAGCATGAACAACAAAAGGCAAATAAGTTAATATGGGAAGGGCAGCTGATTCAGAAAGTGATGGAACCAACTAGAGGGAAGAATATTTTGGATGTGGTGCTGATAAAACCAGATGAGCTCTGTAGAGAAACAGAAGAAATATATGGTATTAATGATCACGAAACGGTTTTTATCGTAGTTAAAAATAATTGTGAAAGAAAGGAAGGTATTAAAATTAGGACTATTTAGCAGTACCATATGGCTGATAAAACAGGCATGAGGGAGTTTTTAAAAAGTAATTATGATCGCTGGAAAATGGTAAATAAAAATGTAAACAGACACTGGGATGGGTTTAAAGCAATTGTTGAGGAATGTGGAAATAGGTTTGTACCTTTAAATGTGGTTAGGAATGGTAAAGATCCACTATATTATAACAGAGAAGTAAAGAGAGTAAGAAGGAGGTGCATGCTGGAATGAAATAGAGTTAGAAATGGTTATGGAAGTAAGGAGAAATTGAAGGAATTTACTAGGAAATTGAATCTAGTAAAGAAGTCAGCTAAGGATAACATGATGGCAAGCATAATTGGTGGTCATACAAATTTTAGTGAAAAATGGAAGGGTATGTATAGGTACTTTAAGGCGGAAAATGGTTCAAAGAAGGACATTCCAGGAATCATTAATGAAAAAGGGGAGTGTGTATGTGAGGATCTTCAAAAGGCAGAAGTATTCAGTCAGCAGTATGTAAAGATTGTTGGTTACAAGGATAATGTCCAGATAGGAGAGGTGAGTAATACTAAAGAAGTATTAAAATTTACCTATGATAACAATGACATTTACAGTAAGATACAAAAGTTGAAAACTAAAAAAGCAGGTGGAATTGATAACATTTCTGGTGATATACTAAAGGCAATGGGTAGGGATATAGTACCATATCTGAAATACTTATTTGATTATTGTTTGCTTGAAGGAGCTATACCAAATGAATGGAGAGTTGCTATAGTAGCCCCTGTGTATAAAGTAAAGGGTGATAGACATAAAGCTGAAAATTACAGGCCAGTCAGTTTGACATGCATTGCGTGTAAGCTTTTGGAAAGCATTCTTTTTGATTATATTAGACATGTTTGAAAATTAATAAGTGGTTTGACAGAAGGCAGTTTAGGTTTAGGAAAGGTTATTCCACTGAAGCTCAGCTTGTAGGATTTCAGAAAGATATAGCAGATATCCTGGATTCAGAAAGCCAAATGGACTGCATTGCAACTGATCTATCTAAGGCGTTTGATAGGGTAGATCATTGCAAGTGATAAAAATCATTGTTATTCGTATTGAAGATACTGAATGTAGGATGCTATAAGGTTTGTTTTATCACCTATTCAATACATATAAATTTTATAAATTAGGAATTTATTATTGATTCCACTTGAGACATGTTTCGCCCTTCATTGAGGGCATCATCAGTCAAATTATCACCTCAAGGCAAAAAATCAGGTACCTGGTTAGTAGTTGACATGTACAAATTAATACATATTATTAATAGTATGGGAAATAGTTGTACAAAAGTGATGGTTGAACATATAGGTTTATAGATGAGAAGTCAGCACCAATGCGTAAAATTAAAATAGTAGAGTTCGGCAGTGGTGCTCTGGAGAACAGTTGACGCAATCATAGGAAAATAAAGTTTAAAGATATTTACATTATAACAATTAAGGGAGAAAAGGTGTAGTGTTCGGCGTCAATGTTCGTAACCAAAAATTAATGTCAAAGGTTGGTAACTATACAGTATTTACAATGTTCAACTGAACAGTTGAGATAAAGTTTTAAAAATATTTACATTATAACATTCAGCGTAAATGTTTGTAATAAAAAATAATGTCAATTATCTAATTGAACAGTTGAGATTTACAATTATATACATAATTACACAAGAGCAGCTTGGTGCGCAAGGATAAAAAATTCTAGTACCAAGTGCGTCCTGATGTTTTAGAGGTTGGAAGAAGGAATTAGCACTGACATTTCAGAAATATGTAGAGCGGTTTATTTTAGTTAAAATCACCGGGGGTAGGGAAATATTTCATAGCCAAATGGGTTTTATAGGCATCAAGCTGAAAGTTGTCTGGTTGCAGCACCGAGATCGGTACGGAGACTGGTCAGTGTGGATGGAGATTCATGGGTATTCCGTGCGTTTGAATGGCAACAATGGTGACAGTTATTAGTGGGTAATTGCTAATTAGGAAAATGTTGCGGGTTGAAACTTTCGCTTATTCTTTTAGTTGACTTCTGTAGCATCGAATGTGATGTGAAGACATCGGTGTGAGATGCCGGTGAGACAAATTGATATTGTTCCGTGGAATAAAGTATGGCGGACTTCGGGATGAAGTTATTGTTTTTTACTGGTCTGGTGAGATAGAATAGAGTTGCTTGTGTTGTGAACTGCGGTGGAGAGATTAGAATGTATACGGCAACTGCAGAGTCAGAGCGTTGTAGCTGGGGTGAGGTATCTTCTCATTCTGACTGCGAAGAGGAGCCGTAGTGGCACGCCATATTCGTGCCGATGTGCGCTGGGTTCCGGCGTGTTGTTGAAAGTTGTATTGTATGAAGTGGAAGTTATCTGATGTGTCGCTGAGAGGTAATTGTTGATGAGTATTGGTGGACTATGAAGGAGGCTCAGTCGGTAATACGCACATGCGGTTAGCAATGGCGGCGTATTACCGACTGAGCCTCCTTCATAGTCCACCAATACTCATCAACAATTACCTCTCAGCGACACATCAGATAACTTCCACTTCATACAATACAACTTTCAACAACACGCCGGAACCCAGCGCACATCGGCACGAATATGGCGTGCCACTACGGCTCCTCTTCGCAGTCAGAATGAGAAGATACCTCACCCCAGCTACAACGCTCTGACTCTGCAGTTGCCGTATACATTCTAATCTCTCCACCGCAGTTCACAACACAAGCAACTCTATTCTATCTCACCAGACCAGTAAAAAACAATAACTTCATCCCCAAGTCCGCCATACTTTATTCCACGGAACAATATCAATTTGTCTCACCGGCATCTCACACCGATGTCTTCACATCACATTCGATGCTACAGAAGTCAACTAAAAGAATAAGCGAAAGTTTCAACCCGCAACATTTTCCTAATTAGCAATTACCCACTAATAACTGTCACCATTGTTGCCATTCAAACGCACGGAATACCCATGAATCTCCATCCACACTGACCAGTCTCCGTACCGATCTCGGTGCTGCAACCAGAAAACTTTCAGCTTGATGCCTATAAAACCCATTTGGCTATGAAATATTTCCCTACCCCCGGTGATTTTAACTAAAATAAACCGCTCTACATATTTCTGAAATGTCAATGCTAATTCCTTCTTCCAACCTCTAAAACATCAGGACGCACTTGGTACTAGAATTTTTTTCCTTGCGCACCAAGCTGCTCTTGTGTAATTATGTATATAATTGTAAATCTCAACTGTTCAATTAGATAATGTAATTACTATATAGTTACCAACCATTGACATTATTTTTTATTACAAACATTTACGCTGAATGTTATAATGTAAATATTTTTAAAACTTTATCTCAACTGTTCAATTGAACAATGTAAATACTGTATAGTTACCAACCTTTGACATTAATTTTTGGTTACGAACATTGACGCCGAACACTACGCCTTTTCTCCCTTAATTGTTATAATGTAAATACCTTTAAACTTTATATTTTCCTATGATTGCGTCAACTGTTCTCCAGAGCACCACTGCCGAACTCTACTATTTTAATTTTACGCATTGGTGCTGACTTCTCATCTATAAACCTATATGTTCAACCATCACTTTTGTACAACTATTTCCCACACTATTAATAATATGTATTAATTTGTACATGTCCCACTCGTTGGCTGAACGTTCAGCGTACTGGCCTTCGGTTCAGAGGGTCCCGGGTTCGATTCCCGGCCGGGTCGGGGATTTTAACCTTAATTGGTTACTTCCTACAGCACGGGGGCTGGGTGTATGTGTTGTCTTCATCATCATTTCATCCTCATCACGACGCGCAGGTCACCTACGGGTGTCAAATAGAAAGACCTGCACCTGGCGAGCCGAACCCGTTCTGGGATATCCCGGCACTGAAAGCCATACGACATTTCAATTTGTACATGTCAACTACTAACCAGGTACCTGATTTTTTGCCTTGAGGTGATAATTTGACTGATGATGCCCTCAATGAAGGGCGAAACATGTCTCAAGTGGAATCAATAATAAATTCCTAATTTATAAAATTTATATGTATTGAATAGGTGATAAAACAAACCTTATAGCATCCTACATAGGGTAGATCATGGAAGACTACTGGCAAAAAGGGTGCTAATGGACTAGTACAAAAGAGTCACTGAATGGATGGCTATATTTCTAGAAAACAGAACTCAGAGAACTAGAGTAGGTGAAGCTTTATCTGACCCTGTAATAATTAAGAGGGGAATTCCCCATGGCAGTATTATTGGACGTTTATGTTTTCTTATGTATATCAATGATTTGTGTAAAGAATGGAATCAGAGATAAGACTGTTTGCAGATGATGTTATTCTGTACAGAGTAATAAATAAGTTACAAGATTGTGAGCAACTGCAAAATGACCTCGATAATGGACGTTGGGCAATGGTACGGTATGATGATAAACTGGGTTAAAAGTCAGGTTGTGAGTTTCACAGATAGGAAAAGTCCGCTCGGTTTAGTTACTCCGTTGATGAGGTGCAAGATCATTTTGGAGATCATTGTAAGTACCTAGGTGTTAATATAAGAAAAGACCTTCATTGGGATAGTCACATAAATATGATTGTTAATACAGGGTACAGATCTCTGCACATGGTTATGAGGGTATTTTGGGGTTGTAGTAAGGATGTAAAGGAGAGGGCGTATAAGTCTCTGGTAAGACCCCAGCTAGAGTATGGTTCCAGTGTATGGAATCCTCACCAGGATTACTTGATTCAAGAACTGGAAAAAATTCAAAGAAATGCAGCTCGATTTGTAGCGTTACAAATATGTTGCAAAGTTTGGGCTGAGAAGACTTGGGAGAAAAGAGACGAGTTGCTCGAGAAAATGGGGTATGTTCCGAGCTGTCACTGGAGAGATGGCGTGGAACAACATTGGTCGAAGAATATGTTTGAGTGATGTCTTTAAAAGTAGGAAAGATCGCAATATGAAGACAAAGTTGGAATTCAAGAGGACAAATTGGGGCAAATATTCGTTTATAGGAAGGGGAGTTAGGGATTGGAATAACTTACCGAGTGAGATGTTCAATAATTTTCCAATTTCTTTGCGATCATTTAAGAAAAGGCTAGGAAAACAACAGATAGGGAATCTGCCACCTGGGCGACTGCCCTAAATGCAGATCAGTAGTGACTGATTGTTGGCAGTGTTCGTGGACTCATCAGCCATTACTGCAAAATATTTCTCCGTAATTTTAGTACCAAACCGTACATCAAGTACTTCCCCCATGCACTGTAGCATTTCACAGGCTGTTCTTTACTGCACTTTGTAACTTTTACACTCTGTTTCTGAGGCCAGTTGCTTAAACTATCAGCACGTGGTACGATCAAATTTCGCACAATGTGTCCATATTTGGTTAAGTGAGCTATCCCCAACTTAACAAGAAAATATAAGCTCACCATTAATATTATAAGAGTGCCTATTTTCTTCAGTTTCTGCTTTATATTGCTGCTGTTGGATCGACTGAATAGTTCACTTTTCTTGCGATATAGGGATATTTTTTTCTCAACTTCCTTTTTTTAATATTCAGAGGAATCATGTTTTCTTTAGTTTTCCTGTAGTTCCTGTTGTAGCCTACTATAATAATTTGAGAATGGTACATTCATGAAAATGTCTTTGTCCTATTAGAGAAGTCTTGCTCGTGAACAGACAAGATTTCCTTCTGAGGACGCGGATAAAATTTCTCTGCGAAACGTAACGAATTTCACCTTGTTTCCTGACACGGCAAAAGTCCAAAATTGTATTATCATGTCATCAACTGTGTTTTTAAATTATGTTTGCATTATTTAGATAGTAGGTACCTAGAACAAATACCGCAAAATAACCCTCAAATTTTATCTAAAACGAGCCAAGATGCCATATACAGGTGGTTGTTTGAACATGAAGACAGCTAGTATGTTCAACGGTTTCAGTGCATTCATTATTTTCAAGGGTATCCATGCAAGCATCAGGGTACACTTTATTCTTAGACTTAAAATATGACAACAGAGTACGCTTGCCACTCATCACTGCGCATTAAATACATTGATCCCAATAACACACATTTAGATGCATGTTTAGAAGCAGCACAGTTACGAACAATTACACGCATGAAAGAGACGTAACTTCAATCTCTTTGTTGTTCCAACGCTTGTTTCATGTCTCCATGACGTGCCGTAGGTCTATGTCAATTGTCGAACGCTCAGAAAGCCTAAACATTCTGAGCGAAAAACATTTCTACAGCATCGCAGAGTATGAAAAATCTATTTATAAATTTCTCATTCTTGTATACCAGTATTTATTTTTGCATAGATATATATTTCAGCTATAAAACAATAATATATTAATTTATTGATTATTATGTACACATTTATTATAATGTATCGTAATTAGGATTTTTCCGCGGCGTAGTTTATATGTTCCGGGAGGGTTAATATCCCGCCGGGTATCCTCTGAAAGGCACACTGCACTGAATGCTTCTCCCTCAAGCTTTTATTCCGAATACACTCAATGAATTTATGAACCACGCATTTATTATTTCCACCATCACTGCAATGGGGTCTTGGGTTTACTTATATGGTCTTCCCTTACAATACATTAGGGTAAATAAACGTAAAGTCCTGGTATCGTTTCCCTGGAAGTCTCGGATTGACTCCCATTTGATCCGTTCACCCCTGTCTCACGCCGAAGGGACCTCTGGCGAGTTCTGGTCTCGCGACAGGAATACTATAAAGCTGAAATATCCACAATAACAATAATAATTTTTATTATATAACTGTTAATATATTAAATTAATAATTACCCAATTTCACCCCACGATTAGGCTGTGCGCTTTTTATAGTAAACCATTTTGAAAACTGAAAATAATACTTTATTTAAACTGAATTAATAGTCAAATTAATTATTATTGATAATCAGTATAATTATTGGCTCCTCCGTGGTGCAGACGGTGGAATGTCGGCCTCTCACCGCTGCTCCGGTGGTTCAATCTCCAGTCACTCCATGTGACTAAACCTTTGATCTCTATACATGGATGGCTGGTAGCTTGGGTAGCAGTAAGCCGAATAGAAGATGACTGGCGTAGTAAGATGGCAGCGAGCGCACGGTGCAGTAGACAACGAGGAGCGCGCTTGCTTTGCTTATGCTTTGTTCAGTGACACCAGGCCTCCTGATTGTAGTTCCACGGGTATTCTTTGCTGTGTTATTGCAATACCCCTCACATTTACAAAGGAATTAAGATGAAATACATCAATGAAAAATCACTAGTTTAGATATTTCACTCGCTGAATTGAAACCACATGTTACTTCTGCATGTTAGTAAAATATAAATAAACAAGGGAGCCATGGTTTTACTACTACGATTAACACAAATACGAATTCTTAAATGTAAATAATACAAATACATAATATATTTAAGCTATCAAAGATACATGTGTGGCAGATATACATTGAGTACTATTTGGAAGAGTTACAACATTCTCTCCGTCAGTTTAAATTACAATATTTCCTAACATAATGTAATTGTATTGTTTACGTAGTAAACAAGTGACTGTAAGCATGTCGAAGTGTACTTCTATGGAAAATACGCCGCGAAGTACTTGAATTTCCAGCGAAAAACACACAGTAAACGGTCACTGTACCGTTACAGGAGAAGTGGGTGTGGCCAAATAGCCAAATTCAACGGGTTCAATCTAGATATGATCAACAAAATCATTAATAAAGTCAGACTAAAACTAACCACAAACCATTCTCCAATAAAACCCAACAAACCAAAATTCGCGAAATTCACATATACCAACCGCAAAATCCATCAAATCACCAATCCCTTAAGAAAACATGAGGTAAAAATCGCTTACACAACGCAGAATACAAATCGAAATGTATTTTTTAATCACAACTCAGTCAATTCAACCAATAATAAATATTCAAGCTCAGGTATATATAGACTTAAATGCTCCGTATGTAATTTTTCTTATGTTGGTCAAACTGGCCGCTGTTTTTCAACTAGATATGCGGAACATTATAACGCCCAAAAACATAATAAATTTTCTGCGATGAGTAACCACATGAAAGAAACAGCTCACAAATTCACTACAATAGATCAGGATTTACAAATTTTAAAAAGAATGGAAAAAGGTAAGCTCATGACAGAATACGAACACTTATACATCTTCTTAGATCAACAGTTTAACAAAGACAAGAACTTAAATGACGTAATAGGTAACAAAAGTCCTCTTTATGAACAGATTTCAATTCTATTACAAAAACCATTCCTCCTGAATAATTTTTACAAAATATTTAGCACCAAATCAGTAAACACGCCCACCAATCCAACACACACACCACCCCTCTCCCCTCTTCCCAATGCCGACAACGCCTCCTCACACGCAGCGAATGGGCCCTCAGCCACGCCTTCTCAAGCTCAACCCTCTCCACCAAGACTTCACAAATACAACACGCGAAGTAAGAGCTCGGCGACCGCCAGTTACTCTAAAACTCTCAACGTAAACTACATCTCAACGGTCGAAGGGGTAAGTGTCAACACTCTAAATTTAACTTCCACTATTCGACCACTTAATTCCAATTATGGTAATTCATTAAATTTTCAAATTAACTCTTTAATTACAGAACTCATCATACCTTTGGCTAATCACCGAATGACAACAACGTTCCCTTCCAACCAACACGCTTAGCTCAACACGCTCAACAGCAACATCACAAACTCTTACCACATCATAGAAGATGGTCTAATGACGCCTACAAAGACTTCAATATAGCCTACGGCACCAACATTTCCAACTGATATCATCTCAAAAGGAACCAGGCCATAAAAACAACTCTTCAAAATCTATAAGCAAATAAATGAAAAACAACATTTATTACCTGCAAGAACCAACGACGATTACCATTGCTTAACTTTCCATTTTAAAAAATTAACAATACGCCATTTGACAACTAAATGGAATGTATTTTCTGATATTTATCTTCATTGCAATATCTTTTATTATGTCATAATCCTTAAACAACTGCCATGTTTTAGACTCCAATATTATTACTAATATTGTCAAATAACAGCACACTACATTTTATATTGTAATAGTTGTTTAACAATCTCCAATATATTTTATACAACATAGTTTTTAACAGCATCCATAGATTATTTCCAATCAGGTACCTCATCTATTCTAAGGTCGAAAATATGGCTGATGATGCCCACTATTGATGGGCGAAACATGTACCATCTAATACACTAATTTCATGTCAACAATTTTAATAAGGACACTGTCCTAATATTTTAAAAATTGTATTGTATTGAATAGGTGGATGAATATTAAAACATACAAGTGTTATTTAATACAAATATTTTCAATACGGACCCAAAATGAATTTTATAACATGTAACATACAACTTAGTCGAGTAGCTCTTCTTCTTTCACTCAATTCCTCCCAACCCAAACTTTGCAACATTTTTGTAACGCTACTGTTTTGTCGGAAATCACCCAGAACAAATCGAGCTGCTTTTCTTTGGATTTTTCCAGTTCTTGAATCAGGTAATCCTGGTGAGGGTCCCATACACTGGAACCATACTCTAGTTGGGGTCTTACCAGAGACTTATATGCCCTCTCCTTTACATCCTTACTACAACCCATAAACACCCCCATAACCATGTGCAGAAATCTGTATCCTTTATTTACAATCCCATTTATGTGATTACCCCAATGAAGATCTTTCCTTATATTAACACCTAGATACTTACAATGATCCCCAAAAGGAACTTTCACCCCATCAACGCAGTAATTAAAACTGAGAGGACTTTTCCTATTTGTGAAACTCACAACCTGACTTTTAACCCCGTTTGTCAACAAACCATTGCCTGCTGTCCATCTCACAACATTTTCGAGGTCACGCTGCGGTTGCTCACAAACTTGTAATTTATTACTCTATAGAGAATAACATCATCCGCAAAAAGCCTTACCTCCGATTCCACTCCTTTACCCATATCATATATATATATAAGAAAACATAAAGGTCCGATAATACTGCCTTGAGGAATTCCCTTCTTAATTATTACAGGGTCAGATAAAGCTTCACCTACTCTAATTCTCTGAGATCTATTTTCTAGAAATATAGCAACCCATTCAGTCACTCTTTCGTCTAGTCCAGTTGCACTCATTTTTGCCAGTAGTCTCCCATGATCCACCCTATCAAATGCTTTAGACAGGTCAATCGCGATACAGTCCATTTGAACTCCAGAATCCAAGATATCTGCTATATCTTGCTGGAATCCTATAAGTTGAGCTTCAGTGGAATAACCTTTCCTAAAACCGAACTGCCTTCTATCGATCCAGTTATTAATTTCACAGGCTTGTCTAATATAATCAGAAAGAATCCCTTCGCAAAGCTTACATACAATGCACGTCAAACTTACTGGCCTGTAATTTTTAGCTTTATGTCTAACACCCTTTCCTTTATACACAGGGGCTACGATAGCAACTCTCCATTCATCTGGTATAGCTCCTCCGACCAAACAATAGTCAAATAAGTACTTCAGATATGGTACTATATTCCAACCCATTGTCTTTTGTATATCCCCAGAAATCTTATCAATTCCAGCCGCTTTTCTAGTTTTCAACTTTTGTATCTTATTGTAAATGTCATTGTTATCATATGTAAATTTTAATACTTCTTTGGACTTAGTCTCCTCCTCTATCTGGACATTATCCTTGTAACCAACAATCTTTACATACTGCTGACTGAATACTTCTGCCTTTTGAAGATCCTCACATACACACTCCCCTTTTTCATTAATTATTCCTGGAATGTCCTTCTTGGAACCTGTTTCTGTCTTAAAATACCTATACATTCCTTTTCCATTTTTCACTAAAATTTGTATGACTGCCAATTATGCTTGCCATCATGTAATCCTTAGCTGCCTTCCTTGCTAGATTCAACTTTCCAGTAAGTTCCTTCAATTTCTCCTTACTTCCACAGCCATTTCTAACTCTGTTTATTTCCAGTCTGCATCTCCTTCTTAGTATCTTTATTTCTCTATAATCATAAGGTGGGTCCTTACAATTCCTTACCACCCTTAAAGGTACAAACCTGTTTTCGCATTCCTCAACAATTTCTTTAAACCCATCCCAGAGTCTGTTTACATTTTTATTTACCGTTTTCCACCGATCATAGTTACTTTTTAGAAACTGCCTCATGCCTGCTTTATCAGCCAGCTCTGATGTATCAAACGTATCAATTAACAAGACTACAGATTTAGAGGGACGTTGTGTAGGTAATGTAGTGATAGGGACCCTAGAAACTAATAGTCACTGAATGAGTTGGCTGTGTGGTTAGGGTCACGCAGCTCTGATGCAGCTGTGCTTGTTCGCTCAGACAGCAACAATTGCAATTTTAAGGTGTGTCAGGTTTTATTGTGCAGTGCAATTGAAACACCAAAACAAAAAACAGTCAATTGCAAGCCATGTAAAACGATATGTATCAGAATTTTCTCAACTGATGGAACTGTATTGTTCTTTGAAGTGTGCAAAATTAAAGTCGCTGCAGATAAACGGTTCACTGTACAACAACATGTCGAGCGTGAAAAGCATTTGCACACTCTTGAAAAATATGAGAGAAAGGAAAGTGTCCCGATTACTGTTAAAAGAAACTGCTTTGACATCATGTAACAAATCATTTTCCTTCCATAAAAAATTGTGTGAGATGTTTGTTAGTGCAAATATTCCACCAGAAAAACTATGCAGTCCAAAATTAAGTGATTTCCTTGAATACAGATACCACACTGACCATACTATTCCAGATGAATCAACACTGCATAAAAACTACCTATCAAAATGTTACAGAAACATACTAAACTGAATATATAAATGAGTGAATGGGGGAAAAATGTATCAATTGACAAGACTACAGATTTAGAGAGACATTATGTAGGTAATGTAGTGATAGGGACCCTAGAAACTAATAGTCACTGAATGAGTTGGCTGTGTGGTTAGGGTCACGCAGCTGTGAGCTTGTTTTTAGGAGATAGTGGATTCAAACAGCACTGTTGGCAGCCCTAAAGATGGTTTTCTGTTGTTTCTCATTTTTGCACCAGGCAAATAAATTTGTATTGTATAAAAATAAAGGGTATCAGACAGTGTGTAAAAATAGCCAGTATTTTATCGGGAGAAGACTTCAGAATCAACATTTTTAAAGAGGATTTAACAGCTACTGACATACTGTTTTTCAAATACATCTGTGGAAGTAGAGACAAGAAATTCCTCAAAGTATAAAACAGTATTAGCTGACAACTGCCATTTCTTCACTTTTGATAACTTGAGGATGAATACTGTGGTATTTTGCGTTAACTAAGGTATGCTTAGTTATGTTTAGTTTGCTGCACATTTACCTTAAATTTACTGACACAGGAAATACCTCGGCTCGAACACCTAAAACCAGTAATGTCTTCACATTATTTAAGAAGAATTGAAAATGACCTGGTGATAATTGTTAATTTGTTGAATGTTTGTTTTACAATGCAGTTATTCTAATGATATATTCATTATTTCTATAGCCCAGAGCCAAATAAACGTAAGCGCCAAACAATTAACTTTGCAGGAGAGCGAGAAAACAACATTTTGCTGACATTTCTATTAATATCTCTGAAAGGAATGGTTCAATTTTTATAAAAATTATGATTGACATGCTTTACAATGTCGTTCAGCTTTGTTTATCGTTATATCTTTTTTAAATATCAAAATATTGAGAAAAGGGACTTACGATTGTTTGGCACTAAGGGAATTTCATTTTATGTTGCATTTTGCTCTGAGTCATATGAACATAACTCCATGGAATGTACCCAAACACACAGGTTTTTATTAAATTAATAGACTTGTGAAACATTTAAAAGTAACTAAAACATAAGTACCAAATGTAATTAACAATAACAAAAAGTCAAAATTAAAAGTAAGCATACAATTATTTAGATATACATCTGGATGGTTTCTTGTTCCAGGTAAATATGAAATAGAAACATTCCAATAATTTCTAAAACAAATTCATTACCGTAAAGGAAAAGTTGGAACTAATCTTCAGTTCTGTGAATGTATATTCCTCAACTGTATTTTCTTCTGCATTCTGACTGTCCACATCAGCCGATAGAGCCAACTCTACCATTAGTTCCCCTCTACTTTTAAATTTACTGCTTCCAGTTTTGTACATTCCAAAATATTGCTTCTAACAATGCAAACTTAGTCTGGAAAAATATCTTCTAGTCTATAATCTATAACCTACACTAGAAAATAATAACATGGTAATAATGGAATAGGGTTTTTTATGGAGAGCAATAATTCACTGTTTGAGCAATACTATGTTCAGAGCACAGTGTTATCTGAAATTGGAGTTAATTGCACCAGACTGTTCCATACTGAGAGTCAAAGGGAAGTAACTCACACCACTGTGAAGTTACGGGCTTCCGTGTACGCAAATCAAATTTTAGGACCAAAGAGAATCAAGTGGCATTCACTACTATTTGGCTCTATGAAGAAGTAGAGTTACTACTTTTTAACTTTAGGAAACTTTGTTATTAGTGTTCTTCATATTTACTACTCACTGCATCTAATAGACAATGGTTAGATGTAACAGAATCACTAAAAACAAAAACAAAAAGATTGGAATTACGTTTCTTTGGCTCTGGGCTGCAGATTTTTCTAAGACAATTGTTATGAATAAATTAATAACTTTTATTAGGTCGCTTTTTTAATTTGGGGCCATTTGAAGAAAATTTTAGGGGCATTTTATACGTCATTTTTCAATAATTTTCAGGTCACAACCAACCGGGCCCTATGCATCGTCTTTGACAGTTTCTTCTCTTTTCAGTATATCTTTGTACAGTTCTTCAACAAAGCTAATGAATGAGCACATTTCATCTTATTGCATTTACTTCTTTCTCTAGTAGCATTGTCATCAATGTTCAAGTACAGCGCTTGTTTTCCTGTATGCAACATACACCTTAGTAATCCATATGCGCTTTAGCCCTCTTATCCACTGATTTCTACTGCCTAGCTCAGCAGAGAAGCTGCATGGAACGTCCGGACATAAAGGTATGGGTCGAAAAGTCTATCTAAAATTAACTTAAAATCATAGGACAGGTTCTAGAATACATTATTCGTAAATGAGAATTCGAAGAAATAAAAGGGTGGAAAGGTTTATTTACAATAAGCATGAGAAAAGAGTGATAATCTTTCCAAATAAAAAACTTACAAATATATTACAATAAAATTCTCCTTCACAATTTGAAATAGAAATATGGGTCTCTAACAGAAATAATAATTATTATTGTGGAATACGGTGGTATTATTGCGTTTTTGACATAGGATTCAAATAAATGAAACTGTGCATGGCACGTAGCATTGATCTGAATCGTCTCTTTATGTGAAATAATATTATAGATTCGCACATCTCAGCCTGATTGAACAAATCCGAACTAACTGGTAAATAAACATAATAAACTTTTGCTTGGGACTAGCATATACCCCTCAAACAGACACTGAATTTACAATCACGGAATCTGCCTGGAACAAATTGAAGAGGGAACAGAACCTCACAACCTCAAAATAAATATCAACATCCCTTGATCAACAACGCATACAATAACAATGGACAAAAACACATCGGACAACACACACAAGGTCAAAAGAAAAAACACATCCTGAGAAAGAAAACAGATATATACATTGGACTTCATCGTCTGGGGTCCTGAGTCTCGAATGCAAGACCTCTAGGGCTCTGGATGTCAACTGCCATGTATCATGCACAGCGGGTCATTGCGGGCTACCTTAGCAACCCCTGC
This sequence comes from Anabrus simplex, assembly GCF_040414725.1. NCBI lineage: Eukaryota > Metazoa > Arthropoda > Insecta > Orthoptera > Tettigoniidae > Anabrus > Anabrus simplex. The sequence continues at coordinate 340,059,996 of NC_090266.1, read as the reverse complement.
TCAGCTGTAGAGGGAGAAAGTGAATGGCAAAATATTTTTACATGTAAACAGAACTAACCTGCCTTGGTCTGGATAACAGTTTAGTGTGTACACACCATTCATTCATTGCGGCTCAGTCGGCCAACCTCGAGAGACTTCACCTGCATTTGGAAACAACATACCTTTCTCCTCTCGGCTTTCGAAAGCATTCTCCCATTCAACACCTTGGTAGAGAGGTGGGTCTTTGAGCTAAACTTGCATCTCAATATGACACATCAAACTGTATTCCAATATTATGCCTCAATTAGGCCTCACACCAGCCTGTACTCAAATATACAATTTGCATCCCTCATGAGGATAGCCTGTTCTCTTTACGGTTTCTCACACATCGCATATAGAATGCACAGGTTTGAATCTCGGCTCTCTCTTGGCCTATTCTCGTATATTAGCCTCGTCGGACTACTTTCACACATATCTCACTGCGGCGTCACATACACACATGTCTCAGCTCTATCTGGCCACGCATCTACCCTCTCTAGGTTCTCATCCCACACACAGGTACAGATTAGTCTGTTGCGGTATTATATAAAAGACCCTCTCTGAATCACAACGGTGTAAATGTCTCTCTGGTCTCGCTGAAAGCTGAAAAACATGCCCCACGCATAATCATGCACATCCTAAAGCTGTTAACTATGTAATCTCCGATACCGGGTTCCCCGTTCAAATCTTTAGAGGTAAGTTGACCTCCAACTCACTTTGACAACGTTGACATCAATATAACCCTCGCGTCCATATATGGCACATAAGAAATCTACATACAAAATCACGTAATAACCACTAAACTATCATTACCCTCATACCATCTAAAGCAAAGCTAATAAAACACATGACTGGCGCCTGCCATCAGCCCCAAGCTATTACTTAACCTACACTTGAAATAAACATGCTTAAGGCATTTAAAAGTAAAATATTAAATATTTATATTAATGAAAAGGCCCTGAGTTGTATCTATAGCTGCAAATCATGCTTAAATGCAGTTCAACTCATCTGAAATCCTCCGTCATTGCCTCACCGCGCCGTCCAGGGCTGCATTGTGGAATTAGCACATTTTAGCACTATGTGGACTGGATCGTTACGCCTGGCACTCGAATTCTGGGAATGACATTACAGATGCCGCCTTATTCTTTGTCGATCCTCGGCAAATCCTGGAAACTGGATGATGAAGTATGACACTGTTCTTCACTGCCTTATATGTATTTGTGTACAATGCCACGAAATAGGCCAGACGTTAGTAACTTAATCAGCTACTTATGATATTAGTCCGACCCTGAGTAGAGCCTATTATGGGTATGATACCCGGTCACAACAAGTCCGTATGGCAATCAACTTACACATACCGCACTAAATTGAAAAACTCAAAATCTATTTACGATATTTATTTACTCACAGTAAATGCTCGAGTGAGCTAGGCTACTCCCTAACTACAGCTTTCTAATCGCTTTGTTAGAGGCACTTTGTCTCGAGGTTTGGTATGAGCGACACGCACTATACACTGGTCTTTCAGCAACTAGCCTCTAGTTCACACGGTTGTCTACCCTTTATAGTATGGCCAGTTTCCGCTGGGCTGTGTACTTCCCCGCTCTCACTAGAGATTGTCTTTGTGTACCGGACATCCCTTTCCAATGGCTGTTTGAATTTAAGTAACGAAACCTTTAAAAATGCCTACTTGTTACTGCTATGGTGCAAATAGTGCTCCATAATTCCAATCAATATTTTCCAGTGTTTTTACATTCGCCCAAAACATGCACTCATGTGGAAATAACATCTCAGATTAGCGTGCTACTACGCATGGAGTGCTCAGATTTGGCTACGTGATGTTGGCACTTCTGGCTCCACGTGACAAATTCAGACATCTCTGTCTCTCAGTCTTCTTTCTCTTATTCTGACTCACTTGGGAATGCTATCTACGGGGTCTTCATGAGTAACTTCAAATTAAAACTTGCTTCCCCTTGGGGTTTCCGTGAGTAACCGCAAGGAGTGCAGCATGCGCTACGGGGTTCGTCTCCCCCTAAAGCACGGAGTTAGGGCTCTGCTATATTAGAAAGTTTTATTAACATAAAATGGAGATATTTGACCCGTAATACAGTGATACGGTACACTATATGTATATTATATAGGTCTATATACCACAAGCTCAAATTACCTTTTACTGGGCGAGTTGGCTGTGCGGTTAGGAGCGCGCAGCTGTGAGCTTGCATCCGGAAGACAGTGAGTTCGAACCTCCCTGTCAGCAACTCTGAAGATGGTTTTCCGTTGTTTTCCATTTTTGCACCAGGCAAATGCTGGGGCTGTACCTTAATTAAGGCCATGGCCGCTTCCTTCCTACTCATAGCCCTTTCCTACCCTATCGTCACCATAAGATATCTCTGTGTCGGTGCAATGTAAAGCAAATTCTAAAAAAAAATCAAGTTACCTTTTCGGACTGTCATTCTATGAATAATAATTTTTAGTTCGGGAATTTTATGAACTTCATGAATTTTATCAAATATGTTACTTTTTCTTTTTGTCCTTTTTCCTAATTATCTGGGCCAATATTTGATGTGGATTTGAATCAGTTTTACAGCTCAATGCCCAAGTTGATGCCAACCCTATGAGGAGGGATTCATTCACAACTGTGTGTTACTGTGGTGGTTGGTAGCATTTTTGGTTGCATGTACTGTAGATGAAGAGGTATGAATTAGGACAACCACTAACACACTCTCCCCAAGGCACAGGTATTAAATTACGCAATTAATACCCTCAACCCAGCCAAGAATCAAATCCATTGCCCTCTGAACTGAACTTCAGTACGCTGACCATTCAGCCGATGAGCTGAACTCAGAAGTTCCAATGATTGTACATCTCTTCCAGCTTCAATAGAGTACAGCTTCAGAGGGAGTACATTGCCATATAGTATTTCATATACGGTAGATATATATTTTTGGGGAGATTTTCAAGACTAAATTTACCAAACTTTGCAATCATTTAAAAAAAGGCACATCTATATATATAAAATAAGAGTTTTGTCTGTACATTGCTCAGAATTTGAAAAGAATGGTATTTCTGTATCGGTCATGTCTACAGTAACAAGAAAATGCATTTTTTACTTTTCCGTAATTTATGTCTGTCTGTCAGTCTGTCTGTCTGTCTGTCGGTCTGTCTGTATGTATGTATGTACACGCATCACGAGAAAACGGCTGAAGAGAATTTAATGAAAATCGGAATGTAAAGTCGGGTGATGAACCGCTACAATCTAGGCTATAAATTATTTTAATCACGCTGAGTGAAATGGTAGTTTAGGGGAAGGCCTGAAATTTAATTCTCAAATATTTATGTTATTAGTGGTCGTGTCTTAATGAAAATCGCTAGACGAAGATGGGAAATAAGTCAATACAATATAGGCTATACACGATGAGAAAAATGGTAGTTTAGGGGAAGGCCTAAAATTTAATTGTCAAATATTTATTTTATTAGTGGTCGTATCTTCACGAAAATTGGTATGCGAAGTCGGAGAATAGGTCTCTATAATCTAGGCTATCAATAATGTTATTCACACTGAATGAAATGATAGTTTAGGGGAAGGCCTGCAATGTAATCTATGTATATAAAATAAGAGTTTTGTCTGTACATTGCTCAGAATTTGAAAATAATGGTATTTATGTGTCGGTCATGTCCATAGTAACAAGAAAATGTACTTTTTACTTTTCCGTAATTTCTGTCTGTCTGTATGTCTGTCTATCTGTATGTATGTATGTATGTATGTATGTATGTACACGCATCACGAGAAAACGGCTGAAGAGAATTTAATGAACATCGGTATGTAAAGTCGAGGGATGAGCCGCTATAATCTAGGCTATAAATCATTTTATTCACGCTGAGTGAAATGGTAGTTTAGGGGAAGGCCTTAAATTTAATTATGGAATATTTATATTATTAGCGGTCCTATCGATAAATACTATATAACTAAAGTTATATAGAATTCAATTTCCAATCATTTATGTCTTATACATTTTTAACGTACCGGCTCTGATAACACAGATATTAATGAATTTGTATTTTTGTTGCTAAGTCCATATCAACGCCGAGCCACGAGAAAATGGGTTAAAAGAATTTAATGAAAACAGCTATATAGAGTCGGGGATAAGAAACTACAGTCTAGGCTGTAAATAATTTTATTTTCCCCGAGATGAAATGGTAGCTTAGGGGAAGGCGCCTAAAATTTAATTTTCAATACCGGTACCTATGTTATCGTTGCTGTCGAAAAGTACGGTACTACATAACAAAAGTTGTAGACAATACAATTTCCGATCAATTATGTTTCATTCAGTTTTACTGTACCGACTATGATAAGAGTGGTATTTCAGAAGGTCTACAGTATCCAAAGCGCTTAACAGTGATCAACAATAACTTTACATTGACCATTGTTTGCTGTGATGTTCTTCGTTTCTTATGGTGCCGCTCAACTCCGATAGATGGGATTACTACTGCGTACCGAGTATAACAGCCTGACTGAACATTGGCGGGAAATAGCTGGGGAGTTGGAAAACTTTCTTCTTTAGCATGACATTCCTCTGATTCATACATTTTCTGATACTACTGGTGCGTAATACACGGGTTCATCATAGCATTCGAGCTATTCAATCCCTACTCTGAGGCACTGATTGGAATGAGTAGTGTGCATATTGAACGGAATAATGACAGAGGAGTGTTCATGGCAGTCTGCGACCTGGTTGTTCCAGCTCTGGAACTTTGGACTCTTAGATCGGCACCGTAGTACTGTTCGTTGAAAGTGAGAAAGTGTGCGGTTTTTCATTTGATCGAGTATTTTATATAACATTGCTTTCAATCGCTACATTCCTACTGACGTTTTTGTAATGACCTATGTTGAATTCAGTTAGGAAAACCACCAAGTCAGTCTTTCTGAGAATCCCGTAGCGAAGCACGGGTACATCAGCTAGTTTTAAATATATTATTACTTGATCAATACGGTACCTACCGTAGATGTTTTCTGACCATCAGAAAGAATGGGACACTGCAAATTTAACCTATTTAATTTTAGCGCAACTTCAAATGGACCCTGTCTCTTCCCTTACTCTCAATTCATTTAATGGTTTAGTCAAGTTAAATTTACTTTAACTAACTGGGTGAGGCAGAATAAAGCTTTATTCTAAATAAAAATAATCCATGGTTTTCAACTTTTTTATTTTCCTGTAAGCAGGTTTAGTTCTTACAATAGTTTAGGTCAAAATATTGACCTATGCACTATTAGTGTTCTTGACATCAAAGTTGTTAACATCTCTCCACAAACTTATGACTATTTACATTAAACAATAATGCTCTTTGTTCAAAAGATGATCCTTCACTGATGAAGACTTTAAAAGAGGTGAACCATATCTAAATGTTAAACAAACATTACAAATTGTATGGTACTGCCTAGTTATCTTTTCAGTTTGAACAATCTGCCACACTTAGGGTAAAGTGTTTCTTTCACCTGTTTCAACAAGTCCTTAAAGTAATACTATCCTTAAAATTTTCTCCTATGTCATTTCCCTTCAACATACTGGCATTACTTTCCTATTCCTATGGTTTTAACCCATTTTAAACCTTCAGATGTCTTCAGGTCTCATTCATGTATAATACTGATGCTCATTGTTTTGGAATCAAGTGTTTGCAAGAGCTAATCTGTAGTCAGTGTATAACTCTATCATCTATCTTCCCTTTTCTTTTCTCTGGCCTTCACTGTATCATTTCCATCACAATATTACATTTTCATCTTATTTGATAAAATGAGTTAACTTCTAAACTTCTGTACTAGTATGCCATGTAGACCTACTACTTGATTTCTATCTTGACAATATCAATACATTAAATACAGTCAGAAATAATTCTCTGTAATCCTCATATTGATGATGTACATATTTTATATATTGTATGTGTTTATATGTTCAACCATTTACTAATTATCTTATATACACAAACTATATTTTGATGTGTAAGTGCCCGCCAGTATGTAATGTCCTGTACAATTCCTATGTATGAGCCTGCAGGCTCGTTGGAATTAATTGAAATAAATGAATGAATGAATGAATTACCTGTGGCTCAATTTGCCTCCTCACAATTAGATCCACTCCAGCATTTCCCTATGTGATTCCATGTTAATAATTCTGAGCTCACCTGACCACAAAACATACTCCACTTATGCCAATTACATCTATTTTCACCTGTACATTTCCCTTTTCAGATTCTACAATCTACCATGATGATTGTAATTTCTAAACTCCCACATTTTAACTTCCATAATGGCAATATTCACCTTACTGATCACCTCATCCAGAACAGTCCCTACCCAGAAATTCAAATCAGGAGGCTACTTTACACCGAGAATATTTTACAAAGGAGAAAGTCACACCCTCTGTACAACATACTATTAGAGCTGCATGTCCTCAGGAAAATTGGGTCTTTAGGAGGGCTTAATCAAAGTTCCTTATGAAAATTAATAGCTTATTCCTCTATTAATCACATCGGTTGGATAATTGTCTTTAGTTTCCTGCTATGTTCAGCTGTGCAACAGTTTCTACCCAACCAAATCACATTCAGTATCATTGCCAGGCCATTACAATCCAGTTGATCAATGTTGTTTCATTACAATAATATAAAGCAATTGGTTAAACAGACTACTGTGGTAAAAAAAAAAACCACCACAGGACTCGATATAAGGGTCTAGTTAGGCAGTATGGAACTAATGAACATTAGCATAAAATGAGAATATCAATGTTAACTTTAATTTCAGAAAGACATATTTTGTTAAAGTGGAAGCTATTTTCTTTTTCATTTTCACCTTAATACAAAGCACATTTTTAAAGTACCAACATTTTCCTTCAAGGAAACACAGCATTATTTCAAAACTTTTTATCTTTCTTGGATTCTACACACCTTCAACTGCTTCTCCACACAGTCACCAACATTATTAAGCCTACTGTCATTATGAGGCACCCAATTTTTATTTTTTATTTTTTTACTAGTGGTTTACCATCATATTAACACATCAAAGGTTTTCGGCATCGCAAGGATGGGAAAGGGCTGGGATTGGGAAGGTAGCGGCCACAACCTTAATTAAGGCAAAGCTTGGTGGTGCAGTGTCTAATAAAGGGTGTGTTTCTGAGACAAAATTTAAAATCCGCACTATTTTTAATATTATGGTTTTGCCCACTGCACTCGTCAGACGTCAACATAAGGTTGTTCAACTGGCTCCTTCACAATTTCACCTATGCATTGTTGTAGAGATGAAACTACTTTTTGAGCACATCTTCTAGCACAAAATTCTAGTCACACATAATAATGAGCTTGGTTGGTTTTCTAGAATGAGTACCTATATCATAAAGCCAAATCTACCTTTATACAACTTTAGCTATCATAACTGTCTTCAACAGGATGGATCGAGGAAAGCACTCAGATTCGGCTGGAGTGGAAGTATGAATATGGTGGTCTATCTGTAAAGGTGCAGGCTCCTTAACCTAAAAGTGGAACTGCATTATTAACCTCAAAGTGAGAGTAGTGTAGGTCTGAAATACGTCATGGGTGCTACTGAGACACTTTAAGTTATTTGCTCTGTTCGTGGAAAGGATATCTTTTTATTGGAGGCCTCCATATAAGCAATGTTTTGAACCTCACTGCCTGGCACATGTGTAAGAAGAGAATTAAGAGAACCTGACTTGAGAGCAAGCGACAAGCAATTGGCCGTGCGAGAAATATCCTGAATTCCAAACTGTATCCAATCGGTAGTGAGCGTTTGCACATGTGACTTATTTATGGAGAAGGCAAAGCAGACATTTATGGGGACCTGAGGTCACATACATTGGAAGGGATAACTGCTAGGAATCATGGGGGAATACATTGTATAAATACCGTAAAGTTTTGCCCCTTCCAGTACATGTTAACATATCATCCTGTTAACTGATAGGTATTTTCTTTCTTTGCGCGGGATTCTCACCATGATTTTTCCATTTATTTCTGTAACTGGTTCATTTTTTTTGAACCAAAATACTGTGTTCACAAAAAGCCATGTAATTTGAGCACTGCTGATCTTGTAGATGCCTTGGGAAACATTGTCCATTAAGGTATCCTGAGACTCAATGATTTTAGCCAATGACACAGAGAAGGTAGTATTATCCCCAGAGCCCTGTAATATTTTATTTCCAATTTTTTGTTGTACTTCACTGAGTTCTTCTACATGACCTACAAATTACACACGCATGTTGGATATGAGAAAGAGACTCTCAACTGACGGCCATCAGTACTGTTCAATGCTGGGTTCGAGATTCCTCAGAGAAAGGCAGGAAATTGTCACAAGGAAGTGTTAACAGTCTGAAGTGACAGACAGGTGACAGTTCCATCATTACTATTCAGTAAAAAAATTTACTAAACCTACTCCAGTGGTTGGTTGTCAACACGCAACTGAAGAGAGAGGGAAGTACAGTACAATGTTTTTGTGCCAATTGTATGTCACTGAAACACATGCTTACCTCACACATTCCACTCTACTTCCCTCTTCCTTCACTTCCTCACCCTGCAAGGGTTGTGTGCTGGAAATAGGAATGTCTGCACTTCATCCACTCGCTTCACAGCTGCTACAACTGTCAGTGTCCCTTGGAATTCTCTCCCATGTGGGTCAGACGATACATCAAATAATTATCGGGAATGGTTAACCTTGCATGAAATAAATTTCAGGGTTAAAAGCCTGTATTGACAATGCTAAATATATTTATGGTCAACACTTCCACTGTGGTAAAATTGTCAACTGCACTGAAGATCAGAATTACTATTCCTACCTCCCTATGTTACAAAAGAATATTTGGTAAGATTAGAAATGGTAGGACGCAGTAAATAAATAAAAAATTGTAAATATTTCTGTTATTATTCATCAAAGGACTTATTGGTACTATGCATTAGCTCAGAAATGATGTTTTCTACAACTTCTGTTATGTGGCATTTATTGACAGAATCAGTACTGTAATGTAACTTAAATGCTTTTCAGTATGTCAAAAACAAGTAAGTTAATTATAATAAAATGGTATTAACATAGATATTGAAAAATTAATTTTTAGATCTTCCCCTAAACTATTTCACCTAGCATGAATAACATTACATATAGCCTATACAGTAGTGCCTTCTACCCAGTAGCGTAGCCAGGATCGGCCAATGGGGGGGGGGGGTTACAGTAACAAAATTAAGATATAACATAATGAAAGTGCTTGTGCTTGTGCTTGTGCTTGTGCGTGTCTGGTACGCGCATGCATGACTGTCATAAGGATACTGATACAAGAGTGAATTACTGTATGTGATATTCAGATTGCAATACACTACAAAATTCTTACTTTAAAATACAGAACAAGAATAATATGATCGAGGTCAGCAGTTTTATCTCAAACGGTATGTTCAGTTTACAATCTAAAATCTAATTTTCGAGGCTTCCTAGAAAATAAATTTAACACATCTGTTGGTTTTACAACTATGTCTCTGTGAATGTTCAAGGGAGCCAACCCGTTGAGTCGACTTTCACTTGTGGTATTTCTGAGGTAGGTTTTAAGGCATCTTAATGTTAAAAATGATCTCTCTGGCTGCAGTGGTGACAGGTAGGGTGGCAAACACTCTCAACAAGCAGTAGATTGCAGGGAGTTTATTTTGATCACATAAAAGAAGTTTATTGTTTACTGTCAGTTTCTATTTATTTTCTTTTTGTGAAAGTTCAATGGGGGGGGGGTTCTAACCCCCAGTAAACCCCCCCCCCCTGGCTACGCCCCTGCTTCTACCCTGAACTTGAATACCAATTTTCATTAATTTCTCAGTCTGGTGGTATTTGAAGGTGCTCAAATATGCCAACCTTGTGTCTGTAGATTCACTGGCACGTAAAAGAACTCCTTCGGGACTAAATTCTGGCACCTTGGTGCCTCCGAAAACCGTAACAGTAGTTAGTGGGACGTAAAGTCAATAACATTGTTATTATTCGTTAATTTCTATTCAGCCATTTTCTTGTGATTCGCATGCATACATATGTACATACAAACATGATGGATATTTAAAAATTGTTCAATCCTTCTTGTCCTGGATGTGACTGACTCCCAAATACCAATTTCTTACAATTCTGACCAAAGTTTAGACAAAATACTTGTTTTATAAAACTCTTCTTACCGAGCTCGATAGCTGCAGTCGCTTAAGTGCAGCCAGTATCCGGTATTCGGGAGATAGTAGGTTTGAATCCCACTGTTGGCAGCCCAGCTTCCTTCCCACTCCTAGCCCTTTCCTGTCCCATCATCGCCATAAGACCTATCTGTGTCTGTGCGACGTAAAGCAACTAGCAAAAAAAAAAACCTCTTCTTTTATTTATATAGGTTTCTGTTTTGTATCCAAGGAAGTGGTGAAGTAAAATATTAATGATACTAGTTTTATGTTACACTAACTACTTATGTGTACAGTTTTCAGAGATGCTGAGGTGCCAATATTTTGTCCCTCAGGAATTCTTTTACGTACCAGTAAATCTACCAACACGAGGCTGACTCCTTCAAACACCCATGAACTGAGTCGACATCGAACTGCAAAGTTCGGCCCAGAAGGTCAGCACTCTACCATCTGAACTACTCAGCCCAGCCAAATTGACAAATTCATTTGCATGTCAAACACTTTCTAGAACATCTATTGTCTTTGATTTTTGAAAATCATACCTCATTTGGTCCCTTGCAGTTTGTTGAAGATTAAGATGACTGTTGTGGTCTTGCAGTGTTTTTGTTGATTGTGCATTAGAAGTGCATTGAACTTTTGTCTAAAATGGGTTGCATGACCTCGTAAAGAGGTTTCTATTAATGTTAAATTTGGTATAAAATATGTTCTTGTGCTTCAATATGCTTACTGGATTGTATCTCTCTCCTTTGCATGCACCATACATTTTCTGAGGTGTTATGTTACTGTAAGGGTATTCAGTTTCACTCATCCCTGCAATAATGCGATTTACATCATGAGATCATCCTGATGTGGTTAGTAACTTTCCGTTCAGTTTCCTCAATAATCTTACTTTTTACCACCACTTTTGCTACCTTGATTATCATTTACATCTACAGGGTTTTCCACATAAAACCTGACCATTTATGCACTGCTGAGCCAAGGCCAGTAGGCTGGCTGGAATGCTGGCTTCTCCCACACCTGCTGCCCACCTGACTGTCTGGCTTGCCTCCTGTCCTTCACTTTCCACACTGTAATCAGTAGCCCACGTACATTTGCAAAATCAGTTACCTTTAGAGCAACATATTTTTTGTATGTAAATGTTGTTATAAATACGAGGGTGAATCAAAAAGTAAGTTACACTTCCAAGGTATGGCCATTTATGAAACCACCTACACAGATGCAACACGGCTATGACAACATGAAATGTAAGTTCACTTTTCCACATAGTCCCCAAGAGACTGTAAACATTTCTCGGAACGGTGAACCAACTTTTCAATTCCGGATGCGTAGATATCACCTTCAGCACTATGTAACCACCTGGAGACAGCTGCTTCCACCTCCTCATCGTTTCAAAATTGTCGTCCACCGAGGTTTTGTTGCATGGTAACGCAACACCTCACACGGCCCGCCCAAACGTCCGAAATTTGCAGCGATTCAAGTGGGAGGTATAGCAACATCCTCCATACAGTCCATACTTAGCACCATGCGATTATCATGTGTTCGGTAAGCTGAAAAAGGATCTCAGTGGACGACAATTCCAAAACAATGAGGAAGTTTAATAAGTTGTCTCCAGGTGGTTACATAGTACTGGAGGTGGTTTTTTACTCATCGAGAATCGAAAAGTTGGTTGACTGTTCTAAGAAATGTTTACAGTCTCTTGGGACTATGTGGAAAAATGAACTTACATTGTATGTTATCATAGCCATGTTGCCTATGTATAGGTGGTTTCATAAATGGCCGTAACTTGGAAGTGTAACTTACTTTTTGATTTGCCCTTATATAAACTGGCTAGTCATGTTAATGTGGAGTTTATCAGGTGGTTCCCCAGGCAATTGCCTCCATCCAGAACTTCAATTCATGATCTTGAGGAAAAGTCTAAGACTACTGATTCAGTGCTAAACCAGAAACACATGTTGAAGACATACAGTGTTAACAGAAGGAAAATTAAATGAAACTGGCACAAAACTTCAACATTCACCACAAAAATTACTACCAAAATTAGCACAGCAAATTGGAGTTTCAGTGACTTCTCCATATACAGCAACAAAATTATTAAAACTCAAACCTTACAAATGTACGTGTTCATAATTTAAAGCCAGCTGATCCCGCACAACGTGTGTGTTATTGTGCATGGTGTCTGTCATCAGTCAGAAATATGTTTACCCAGTAGAATGCCTGTTTAGCTGCAGATGGACAACATTTCCAGCATTTGCTATGAGGTAAGGGTTTAGTTTAGTTTCTTATACTGTACAGGGTGTAACAATGAGGTACGGCCATACTTCCACATCACATTCCTCACACGTAGAAGAAGAAAATATGTTATATGGACATGCATCAGGAAACACTTTATTTCTATGATAGAACTAATTTTCTGTAACTCTACATAGTACATTAATCATAGGAAACACACAGGAACAGAACGTACTAGCCACACTAGATGAAACTCTTTCTTATATGAAATGTTCTAAAAGCCCTCCGTTAGCATTGATACATGCATCAACACGCTGTCAACAAACTATGTGTAGAGTTATAGAAAATTAGTTCTAACATGGAAAGAAAGTGCTTCCCAACTCATTTCCACATAATATATTTTCTTCTTCTACGTGTGAGTAATGTGTCCAGAAAGTTCTACTACACCTTACTGTTACACCCTGCCTATGCAGATTTACAGATTCAAGAAGCGAAGGCAGAGTACAGACCGGCCAGCGCTGGCTCAGTCGCGTGAGAGCGGTCAGGTTTTATATGGAAAACCCTGTGTTTTTCCTTCATTCTTCAGGCTGAGTTAACTCTTTTGACAGGTACGGTATCTTATAAGTCTTTAAGAACTACTTCGAAATATCCCATAATGTCAGTTAGTTCCATATTGCATAGGTAAGCCCATATAATATTATTTATTTTACACCATACTTCAGCATTAGAAGCTGAATGTGTTAGAAGACTGACTACATAATTCTCATAAATTAACAATGGCCGTATTCCTCACCTGCATGAGGTCAACTCAATAATAATACCTGGTATTTCAGTTAAACTCCCTGCTGATTTCTCTTGTGCTTTTTCTCCATTTCCAACTGTTTGACACGAGCATAAGCTGTACTTCCACCAAGCACTATCCAATTTGATGTCCACCACAGCCATGGTTTTGTTTCACTATAAATGTATGATGCCAACACTGTCTGAGCACAAGCTTTGGCAGTACCGGAGATGTTATGAGTGAGGGGTGAGGTGACCTATAAAGTACATTATTTACAATATTAATCCAATACAAAGAGGGAAATAGGAATTTACATTACATATCAGTATCAGTAACAAGTTAACAGGATTCCTTTATGAGATAACTGTGAAAAATAATTACTATACAATAAAAAGATCACTAATTTAAAGCACTTATTAACTGTAAGATCTACTATTTCAATAAATTCTGTACTGTATCCCTATCCCAATCCCAATGTTTTGCAACCAGTGTCTGTAACCTTTTATGTATGCTACTTAGGTTCCAGAATGGGTAAAGGAAAAAAGAAAAATGTAAAAAAAATGCAATGTAAATTTTAATCTTATACCAGTTGTACAGTATCATTTGAGGTAATTCCACATAAAGTATATCAGTTGACTATATTTGTAAGTAGTACAGGAGATATTATTAGTAGAATTTTGTAAACAATATAAATTTACTAAGGATGAGCTGTGTGTTTAATAGAAAAAATTGTTAGCGTAAATTGTATAATATTGTATTATAGGAAAATATTGTTCTCTTGTTAATTTAATATTTAGTGCTTGACAATAATGTATTTTAATGTACCATTTGCCACCGAGGGTAGGCACCTCATTTGCAAATAAAGAGATTTTGATTTGATGTATTGCATTGGAGGTTACTCTGTCTGCAATGTGGGTTAGGATATTCTTATCTGTTGTAAATTCTCTGAATTTACGCAGCATCTTGGCCACTCCAGACATTTTAGTAGCTTGTTCATTTATCAATAATAATAATAATAATAATAATAATAATAATAATAATAATAATAATAATAATAATAATAATAATAATAATAGAAATAATACCTTACCTCCATCGGGCGTGTCCCATTGGAATTGGGGAAGCTCGCTGGCTCTGCCGCCAGCAGAGTCAGAGGGTAGTAGGGAAATAAAATACCACCGTAAAAAAAAACTGGTCCCTTGCCAGGGTTACGGCGAAGACTGGTAAATGACCAGAAGCCAGAAAACATCTTGAGGCAACCTCTAGGGCTAACAACCCTAGTTGTAAAAGGATGGGTACCCGTCCAAAGCAAAGTCAAGTCAAAAAGCATGATGGCACAACATTTCAAGAAACATACCCCAGGGGGTAAATCTTCGGATAAATCCCTCGTCGTGAATGCCAAGGCGCACGAGTCTCGTTTGGATTCTGGGGGAGACTCGACATCATGCAAGAGACAAGTCGGAGCATCTCGGTGTACCCCGAAGAGTCAAAAACTCAGGCCAAAATCTAAAACCTTTCTAGCAACTTTCAACATAAATTCACTTACACAAACTGGCAAGCTGAAAACCCTCACCAAAGCTCTTCACGAAAATCAGATATCCATAATGGCCCTACAGGAAACAAGGTACCCAGATGAAGAGATTTTTGAATCCAAAGGCTACTGATTTTTCAAGAGCAAAGCGCAAGGAGGAATCCTCAATGGAGCTGTGATGCTTGGAACCGCGTTTGCTGTTAGAACCAAGATCCTTAAATCGGTTGCAAATTTCGAACCTGTGAATGACAGATTGTCTATACTCACAATTAAATGCGCGAACAAAACCTACGCCCTAGTTAACGCACATGCTCCTACAAACGATAAGAACAAGTCTGATCCAGATGAAGTTGATAATTTCTGGGACCTACTGGATGAAAAATTAAACAAAATCCCCAAACACCATGTCAAGCTTCTTTTGGGTGACTTCAATGCCCAACTAGGTCGTGAACAGAAGTACAAGAAAGTTATAGGAAATTACCCTGCTCACAAAAGAACCAATCCCAACGGCAAAAGACTGGTGTCCATTTGCGAAAATGGCTACTGATTTTTCAAGAGCAAAGCGCAAGGAGGAATCCTCAATGGAGCTGTGATGTCGACCCACTTTCGCCATCCACCCAGAAAGCAAATGACTTGGCGTTCTCCCGTCCAAGCTCTCAGAGAGTTCCAAATTGATCATATTGCAATCTCCAGGAGAAACAGCCCTGAGATATGAATGTCAAGGTAAAGAAAGGCATCAATGAGGCCTCAGATCATTATATGTCTCTTATCAAATTCAAACCAATTCCCGCAAACACAAGGAAGACAACCAAACAGATCACACGCTTCGACAATGATAAACTTCGGCAAAGGGTCACGGAGTTCCAGGAGAAGGCTAGACCAAGTGACTGTGACTTTAACAACACCAAAAGTCTCCTTGTTGAGGCTGCCAAAGACGTTGCAGAAATCAAGAGAACCAAAAAGCATGCCTGGTGGAACGGTACCTGCGAATCAGTCCTCCAAGAAAGACTCAATGCGTGGAAACAGTACTACTCTACGAAATCAGAAAATGATTGGGAAACCTACAAAACCCAACGTGCCCAAGCAGCTAGGGTGTTCAGAACTGAGAAACGTAAATACGAAAAATCTCTCATTGAAAAGATAGAACAAAACTTGAGGAAGAATGAAAGCAGAGAGAACTACAGTGCCTTCAAACGCAAACTCACTAGCTATAAACCACCATCTCTATGCTTTGAGTGAAAGGACGGCACACTGGCGACGTCAAATGAAGAAAATTGCAGCATTCTGGCAGATTACTTCAAGAATTTACTTAACTGCTCTAAACCGCAAAGCACCATTGAGACCAAGGAACCCTTACTCAGGTACCCAGATTCCAGACCACCCGACAGAGATGAAATCAAGCGCCACATTGCCCATCTCAAAAATAACAAAGCGCCGGGGGAAGACTCAGTAGTAGCAGAACTATGGAAATATGCCCCAGAGGAATCACTTGATATCTTGCAAAAGCAAATAGAAGAAATTTGGAACAAGGAGACCCTACCCGAAGATTGGAAAATAGCTTTGATCCATCCATTACACAAAAAAGGCAGCATGAAGAACATCAACAACTACAGAGGAATATCTTTGCTACCCGTGACTTACAAAATTCTATCACTTGCCATCCTGGAGCGTTTGGAAGCACAAGTCGAACATCAAATAGGTGAATACCAAGGAGGGTTCAGAAAAGGTCGCTCAACAGCTGAACAGATCCAAAATCTCAAAACGATCATCAGATATTGTACACTAAGGTCCAAGCAGTATGTGTCTGTCTTTGTGGACTTTAAGAAAGCGTACGACTCCATTGACCGGGAAGTCCTGCTAAACATCTTAAATGAATTTGGAGTTGATTTGAAACTGCTGGCATTAATTAGAGCCACCCTGACCAATACAAAATCCAAGGTGAAGTTCCACGGATGTCTCTCGCATTCCTTTGACATCAAAACAGGAGTCCAACAAGGTGATGGGCTATCCCCGATACTCTTCAACTGTGTTCTTGAAAACATCATCAGAACCTGGCGGGTGAGATTACAGGAAACCAACTACAGTCCACTGAGAATAGGAACCAAATCCAAGGGGATCGCAACAGACTGCTTAGCATTTGACGATGATATTGCTGTTCTCTCAAACGACATAGAAACCGCTAGAGCTCAAGTTGAAATTTTAAAGGAAATTGCCGAACAAACTGGTTTGCAGATATCGTTTGAGAAAACAGACGTAATGACTAACATCAAAGAGGCTCCACCAAAACTCCATACAAAATACGGGGACATCACCCGAGTAGACAAATTCAAATACCTGGGTGAGATCATCATGAAAAATGGACTGGACAAAGAAGCACTTCAGGAGCGAGTACGCAAACTGGAAATAGCCTACCAAACATCCCGCACAATCTACAACAAAAAATGCCTTTCCCAAAACACCAAGATACGTCACTATGAAACAGTTCTGAAGCCAGTAGTTCTATATGCAGCCGAAACCCTATCTCTAAATGCCAACAAAGGACTTCTTGAAGAACTGGAGAAAAGAGAACGCAAAATTGTGAGAGGAATCTTGGAATCAAAGTACAGAAATGGAATCCATCAAAATAGATCCAACAAGGAAGTCTACAGCAAAATAGAGAAAATTACCAACACAGTCAGAAAAAGACGGGCATGATTTTACGGTCATCTGAAAAGAATGGACGGAAGAAAGTTAACTAAAGAAATCTTTCACTTTTTTGATTCAAACCCCAAAACCACAATTCCCTGGTTTAGAAATACCAAAGAAGACCTGCAAATGCTACATATCTCAGCTGAAGACGCCCTTAACAGAGATCTCTTCCGCAAGAAAATATTGACGAACGGGCTAAACCGAGACGAGCAACCGAAGAGAAGACACGGTGCCCCTTGGACAGAGGAGCGTAAGCAGGCCCACTCACAAAGAATGAGGGAAATTTGGGCTCTAAAGAAGGCAAAGTTCAGTGTCAAATGCAATAAGACTTAACGTGGTCCTTGATGGCCCCAGCGAATTATATATAATAATAATAATAATAATAATAATAATAATAATAATAATTATAATAATAATAATAATGATTTCATGTGGCTATTTCTGGTCGAGTGCAGCCCTTGTAAGGCAGACCCTCCGATGAGGGTGGGCGGCATCTGTCATGTGTAGATAACTGCGTGTTATTGTGGTGGAGGATAGTGTTATGTGTGGTGTGTGAATTGCAGGGATGTTGGGGACAGCACAAACACCCAGCCCCGGGCCATTGGAATTAACCAATGAAGGTTAAAATCCCCGACCCGGCCGGGAATCGAACCCGGGACCCTCTGAACCGAAGGCCAGTACGCTGACCATTCAGCCAATGAGTCGGACATAATAATAATAATAATAATAATAATAATAATAATAATAATAATAATAATAATAATAATATGTCTTACAAGATACACTTTAATTCAGTTAATAAATTGCTCAATCGAATCATTAACATAAATTTAATTCCAAATAAACAAGAACAACAATAATAGTAATAATAATAAAACTACGAATATAATTCCACGAAAGCCATTCATGTAAATTTAAATTACAAAATGGAAAATTAAAGGAAAACTAACCAGTCCATTAAAAGCTCATTACACATTCCCTAAATAGTTTTTGAAAACAATTCAAATTATGATAATAATATAACAATAGTAATAGCAATGAAATGGTACCTTAATTTGAATGAACTCCAATGTCAAGTAACAAAATGCAACACAAAAAAAACAAAAAAACTTCAAGGGCAGTTCCTAGAGAGTTTAAGTAAGTGAAAATGACATAATGAAAATTATGGTATAATAGACTGATCATTAGATGCTAATTAAGAACCCTTGCATAGTTGACAAAAGAATTGTAATATGAGGAAAATATGATGATGATGATGATAATAATAATAATAATAATAATAATAATAATAATAATAATAATAATAATAATAATAATAATAATAATAATAATAATAATAATAATACAAAGGGGAGCACTAAAAATAAAACACCTAAAAGGAAATTACAGCATGTCATTGAGGGGCATGATGTGGCGGAAGGTCAAAGAACTGGTAGGCAGTCGGACTCTCACCAATGACAGAGCAACAGTTTTTCAGATTAAGTTCCAGATTTCAAGTTCCTAAGTACTTAAACAGAAATAAACATACTGCCAAAACTATCTTGATTAATAAATTCATAAACTATCTGAAAAAGAAAACATATGTTAACAGTATTTTCCATAAACGAAAGTTAATTAAAAAAATAATATGAGTGTGATTTGATAGAATCTGATGATGTTCTTTTAAGAACGAAGCATGTCATTCTTTTTCAATTAAGTTCTTTTGTTCATGGAAAATACTGTTAACATATGTTTTCTTTTTCAGATAGTTTATGAATTTATTAATCAAGATAGTTTTGGCAGACTGAAGAACCTAACAGTTATAAATTAAACTGAAGTAGATTCTGAAATATAATGAAATTAAGAAAATCTCTTGTACAGACACATAATAGAAGGTTGGAGAGTTGATTTGAAGTTTTCAGTCTGTCCCGAAATATGTCCCTGGTATCACCCCAAAAAACTAGTGTCTTTTCTGGGATATGGCAAACAGTATGTGATATGAAATGCCATGACATTAGGACACTAGAAGATGTACCACCAACATATCTTGTAGATAAGGGCACTTATTATCTCATTACCCCGGAAAGCAAAATTGACCATGTTTTATACCTATTTCATTCCAATTCTTACATGTGGACTCGAAACATGTACCCTGCATAATAAGGCAAATAGTAAAATCCAGTCAACGGAAATAAAATTCATTAGAATAATGAACCGAAAGACCAGGAAGGGCAAGATTAGAAATGAAGCAAACAGGAAGGAGGCTGACATCAAAATACCTGTTACCGAGTTTTTAGGAAGACGCAGGCTACAATGGTTTGAACATGTTATAAGGATGAATGGAACAAGAACAGCAAGGAATTACTTTGACAGAGATGTGAAAGGGGAGAGGCCAGTAGGAAGACCAAGGAATAGATGGATAGTCACAGTGAAATTGGAGGTCAGCAATAAGAATGCCAAGTGGGAGGACATAGAGGAACAGAAACTATACTTTGACAGGAAGAAGTGGCGAGCGCTTGTACACCACACCCAGGAAACTGGAGCTGAAAAATGATGATGATGACGATGATGAGGACGACAAAGGAAGAAGGTTGCCACATATAATGGAGCCCACTTTGTTGAGTAGCCTATAGTTTATTGAACAATCAAACTTTAGTTTTTCTTTTTTTTTGCCATAAAAGAAAGCAACAGAATTTTCCACAGTATCTGATACAATGTAATACTTAGATCTTTCAGAAGTATTATATTTGCTTCTCCATAAAAATATTCATATGGAATCAATAAGTGTTCTGTTTGAGAACCAAGTGTGTATTTATAATAAGTGCATAAAGAAGCATCATTATATTCAAATTATAATCAGAGCTGGATGATAGAAACAAAAATATAGAATCACTCACTTGAATCTGGAGGGCAGTGACAAACCCAATTGCCAAGCCACAAAATCCTCCAATTGTCATCAAAGTCCAAAATGTTACATTCCAAATTTTGTCATATCTCAAGATAACTGGGATTTCTTGATTTAACAGAATAATAGGAAGAAAGAGGAAACATGAATATACATTGTTGTAGTAGGAAAGAAGCCAGATTTGTTGATTCACATAAGGGAGCACTCGTTTGGTGTAAATAGAGTATAGTGACAGGGATAGGGAACCAAGCACTCCAAAGCATGTTCCTAGAATGGACAAAGAACCTGAAACAAAAAGTCAATTCATTTTTAATGACAGTATCTAATGTGCTAATGTAGTGCAATGACATATCAAAGATACACTGTTTCAAATATCTTACCACTATTTTTTTATATCGGACCAATACAGACAGATCTGATGATGACGATGGGATAGATCATCACTAGAACTGGGAAGGAAGAGACCGGTGGCCTTAATTAAGATATACATGACCCAAATCACGTAACCAACTCACTCGATTTTACCATGTAATGTAGGCCTCTGGAAGAGCAGAAGGTAAAAGTATTCTCTATTTGTAACCTTGATATAAAATGAGATAGAATGGTTAGGTCTACGCCTGGGTGCTCTTGCCCTTGGAATTAACCTGGTACTCATTTTTGTTTTAGGCTGAGTCAACTCCAGGGACACACTCCAGAAGTGGTAGTCATCATCATCATTTTCATTTCCCCTTGTCCAGCTCTTATCAGGTCGGGGTGTTGATGGTACACCATCACTCATTTTTAGGCCATTGTTGCGATGGGGTCGCCACTCCCAAAGGCATTTTAGAGCTACTGCCAGCAATTATTCAGCCCGCCCTTTACATGGAGAACAGATGCCCTTGCAGCCGCCCCTAACATGAGAAACAAACGCTGCCCATGAATAGTATACTCATACTATTCCCTGAGCACTGGGCTGCCTCTTCTACAATCTCCACCATACTGTTTCAAAATGTCTCCACTTCCTAATCGGTAATTAAAATCGTATCCTTCTGGGTAAATTGAATACAACTTAACTGCCTCAGGTATGCAGTCTCATAAAAGAGAATCATACCAATGCTACATGGCATTCTTACTCAAAGCCTAATCAACAATATCACTGTTAGGAAAGTGATTTATACTAACAAACATCAAGTCTGAAAAACTACGTATAAAATACAAGTGAGTCCCTTACACAAGTAGTTTCACAACATGACAGAGGCAAGAGGCAAGTTCTAGAGGCAATATGTTCCTTTTCACAATGGGTACCAGTAGCCATTACCAGAGACACCAGCCTACTTTTAGTTCAGCTGCAAATTAATTACAGTAAAGATTGCTCAAAGCAGAACATGAATAAAGCAGAAACTTGTAAACTATGGAATTTTTCATTGGTCCCGGCAAAGCTTTCGGTGTTATAATGTTCTTACTTTTGTATAACGAGGAATCTCCTCAATGTGGAAATGGAAATGAATAAAGAAAGAATTCTTTAAAATCTACTTGTATAATGAGGAATATATTAGGAACTGATGTAGTCCGATGTACAGTATTTTTGCAATTCTGGTGCTGGTATGATCAATGTCATTGTTTGAACAAACTGATGCATGTGTTTGGACATTTACTTATTTATTTTTATTTATTTATTATGCCTTTGTCGGTGGCAAAGTTAGGGCTCTTGGCCCTCCCTTACACTTAACCACTGTAGTGATACATCAATGGGAGCAAGTACATAATAATATAAATTATATTAAATAATAATCTACACAATAATACATTACACTTTTCTAACTCACAGTCATTCACTTATCCAGTCATACAGGTTAGTCAGCTGCATTCAGCAGGTAGTCTTGGCAAGCAGTCTTAAATTTAAGAAATTAGGTGGTATTTCTAACACTAACAGGCAGGGAATTCTAAAGTCTAGAACCTGTCACAACAAAAGAATTGTAATACACAAAGGATCAATGAACAGGAATAGAAAAGGAGGAACCAGAATGGGTATTTCTGCTGTGAAAGTAGGAAAAATACTTAAGCTAGAATGAAATGTATAGTGGTCTGCCTTCAGTGAGCAGTCGGTAGGCCCTATATCTGTATCAGTATTGTATGTCATACATTCGTCGTTTAACCAGGTTTCAGTCATGAAATAGTGTGATTGTATGGGGTGATGTGTATAACTCAGATTGTAAATAAATCTAAGGCAACAATTAAGCACTTGCTGAAATTTTGAAGTCTACTCCTTTGTTGCATCTACAAGAATGTCACGGTAGTCAAGGATGAGAAGCACTAGTGAATGTATGAGTTTGACTCTCATATTACAAGGGAAAATATTGCTGTTTCTTTTAATAGAATGAAGTATCAAAAATATTTTTTTTACAAACACCTTTAATATATGGCACCGGTACCGGTATTCACACCAATTTATTCATTTATTGTCACTCCAAGAATTCTCACAGTTTGGCTGAATTGAATAAATCTGCCATTCAGTATAACTGGAGGAATAGTTTCATCTCGTAGTGTAGTCAACAATTTTTGAGAGCCAATAATGATTGCTTGAGTCTTGAAGGGGTTAAGGAGGAGGAAATGTTTCAAGGAATAATTCGCTGAAGGTCAGTGTTGATGCCTGTTATAGCTTGAGGCAAATCAAAGGTCTTACAGCGACAATATATTTGTAATTAGTCTGCATAAAGATGGTAGCTACAATTCTTTAAAGTAGATGAAATGCCGTTTATATACCGTACACAATAAAGAGCAAAGCACTGCCCTGTGGGCTGTCTGCCTTCCTGGTTAGCCAGTGAGAGGTTTTATCAAGGGTTATAACCTGTTGCATGCAATTTTTGAGATACAATGAAAAGAAATTAATAGTTCGTAGATGAAAGTAGTAAGATTTCATCTTGTTTAATAGAGCCTGGATGTTTATAGTGTCAAATATGCCAAAGAAATCTAGGAGAGTACCGTAAGTATAGTCACCAGTCTTTGACCCATTGCATACCGTATTGTATGTCTTCAGTCACTTCGAGCAGGGCTGTTGCTGTGCAGTGTCCCTTCTTGAAGCTAGATTGCAATGGGTCCAGGAGAGAATGATCGTTTAAATATTCCAACACCTGCTCATGAACCAGATGCTCAAGTGCTTTAGAAATTGCAGTCAAAATAGAAATTAGTCTGGAGGGGTCGGATTTCTTAGGCACAGGGATAACATTGACTTGTTTCCATAGTGAAGGAAAGGTTCCGTAGTTAAAAATGAACATAATAATTGGTAAAACAGCACCAATAATGTTGTGTAAGAAAGTTTTTCAAAATGGCGCCCGGTAATGACGACGTAGTTTTTTATACTCCGAGTAAATTAACCGTAAAATGTGACGAAAAGTGCGGAAAATGTCGAAGATTAGTGAAAAATGGAATGTTGTGTGATTCATGTGATCGATGGTGGCATTACGAGTGCGGAATTTGCCCTAGAGACGTAAAAACTAATGAAAATGTTGATTGGATTTGTGAGCAGTGTGTTCGGAATGTTGTAGGTAGTTGGCGACGGCGTTGACGATGAAGCACCGAAAACAATCGATGAGGAATACAAAAGTGCATTAGAAATTATAAACATTCTACAAAAGAACAATGAGGCTCTTAAAGTTGAAAATCAAGAATTAAAAGAAAGACTGCGATCGCTAGAATTTGGGACTGACCGTTCTTCGAGTGATATACCGGTACCAGTAATAAACTCGAGCACGTGGTGTCAAGTAGTTCATGGATGGCCGGCTAAGAAGAAATCTACAACTGAATTTCCGGAAATAAACATCAGAAATAGGTTTTCTGCCCTAAAAAATTTAATTCCGGAAGAAAGTGATCGCGCGCGTGAAACCAAATCATCGCGATCCGCTGCCGTTGCCGTGCCGAGGTTAAAATTTAGGCCTAGATTTCAGATTCAAGACCCAGTTAGGCCTAAATCAGCAAATGTAGCTGTGTTTGATGATAGCCAAGGTTGGGGAATTGCGAGAGTGATAAACGACGAGAATATAGCAGCAACCGGAAAAATACAGTATATCCAGGAGCTTCTAGCAGCAGTGTCCTGGAGAACGCAGAAGAAGCAACTAGGAACTTCGGGAGCGGCGATGCAGTGCTTATCAACGGTGGGACGAACGACGTAGTTCACGACGACGCCAAGAATGTAAGATCACAACTTTGTAGTGAACGTGCCCCACAGGCATGATTTGAGTAGAGACTCGTGTGTGAACATTGAAGTGGACAAGGTCAATACAGATATTGTTAAAATTTGTAAACATTTTCGGAATACTCAGGTTATTGAATGCAGCAGTTTTGAGAGATACAGTTATACAAAACATGGCCTCCATCTAAACACTTCAGGTACGGTAAAAGAAAGATAGCAAATATTGTTCTAGATTTTATTAATCTTAAGATATGTACTGTAAAACAGGCAACGCCCTTGAATTATAATACTGACCAGGAAAACTAGTAGAAAGAGCCAGCTGTACTTCAAGCTGGCTCAGTCAACTAGAAAATGAAACTCAGGAAAGTAAGGATTTTCAAGTTACCGGTAGGCCTACCCAACTGCAACAGTCAAGTTTTAGGGAGGAAGGGGGTCTGAGATTGCTCTTGGTAAACTGTCAGAGTGTAGTAAATAAACAATTAAAATTCGGTACATTGATGGAATCTTATGAGACTGATGTGGTGATAGGAGTGGAATCGTGGTTGAGAGAAGGGGTGGGTAATAGAGAAGTATTTCCAGAAGGGTACACAGTCTATCATAGAGACCGAGGAGATAAAAATGGAGGGGGGTGTTTATTCTGGTGAAGGAAACTTATTGTTCACATGAATGGTTTACTGATGAAAGGGATGAAATATTAGGGATAAAATTAGTTTGTGATAATATGAAGGAGGTGGGAATTATAGGAACATACAGGCCTGGAAGAGAGGAAAGAGACATGGAAATATTTGAGAAAATAATAGATTATACTCATAAAAACAATAATAATGATATGGTAATAATTGGGGGGAGGTCTAAACTTGCCTGAAGTTGAATGGAATGGAGCTGCAAGTGAAGCCCATGAACAGAAACTGGCAAATAAGTTAATTTGGGAGGGAGGATTTATACAAGCAGTACAAGAACTGACTCGTCTCAATAACTTAATAGATGTATTCTTGTTTAAAATATGGGAAATTGTTGATAAAACTGAGGTAAATGAAGGAATAGGAGACCATAAGGCTGTAATAATGGATGTAGGACTCGTACCAAAAAGGCTTAATAAGAGGGTCACACAAGACAAGAAACTGTACAGAAAAACTAAAGTTGATGAATTTGGAACTTTCCTTAAATCACAATTCAGTTGTTGGATAAGTGAAGGGAGTAATGTGGATACACTTTGGGCTAAATTTAAGGGAATCATTTTGGAAGGAGAGAAGAGATTTGTACCTGTTAAGAAGGGTAAAATGACATCAGATCCTGTTTATTATACAAGGGAAATAAGAAAATTAAAAAGAAAATGTACTGTAGAATAGTAAACAGGAAAATCAAAGAGGGTAGGGAGAGTAGAGAAACTAGAAAGCAGCTAATGAGGGAACTGAATAGAGTGAAAAAGGAAGCAAAAGAGAATTATATGAATGGCATACTTCAAGAGGGTAATGACCACAAAGGGAAATGGAAAAAGCTGTATTCATATATCAGGAATCAAAAAGGAAAAGGAATCCAAATTCCTACAATGGTGGGAGAAGGGGGTGAACACTATTTAACAGATACTGAAAAAGCAAACCTATTTAGCAGGGAATTCAGTGATTCAGTAGATGATTGTCAGGAGTTGGAAACAGAAACAGAAGATAGAGAGGGAGAGACACAGAGGGAAACAAGAATCTTCTCATTCACAAATGAAGATATTTTCAGAGAAATCCAACTGCTTCAGCAAGGAAAAGCAGCAGAAAGTGATCAAATTACTGGGGAGTTGTTAAAGACAATGGGGTGGTACATAGTGCCTTATTTAAAATTTCTCTTTGACTATGTCATAAATACTAGTGTAATACCAAAGGAATGGAAGGAATCTATAATAATACCAATTTATAAAGGAAAGGGTGATAAAAGGAAACCAGAGAACTACAGACCAATCAGCCTGACCAGTATAGTTTGTAAAATACTGGAGAGTTTAATATCAAAGTACATCAGAGGAATATGTGATGATAAAAATTGGTTCATGAGGAGCCAGTATGGATTTAGGAAGAAATTTTCTTGTGAGGCACAACTGGTAGGATTTCAGCAGGACATAACAGATCAATTGGATACAGGACGCCAGCTAGATTGCATAGCCATAGATCTTTCCAAAGCCTTTGATAGAGTGGAACATGGAATATTATTAAAGAAATTGGAGGGAATAGGATTGGACGTAAGGGTTACACGTTGTATAAAAACATTTCTAAATTCAAGGGTTCAGAAAGTCAAAGTAGGAAATAATGTATCGCAGGAAGAGAAAGTTTGTAAGGGAATTGCACAGGGTAGTATAATCGGTCCATTACTTTTCTTAATATACGTAAATGATTTAGGGAATAATATAACATCAAAAATAAGATTGTATGAAGATGAGATAATTGTTTATAGGGAAATAAATAACATTGACGATTGTTCAGAATTACAAAGGGACCTACCTTGAGAGTACCCAACAATGGGTTGAAGAGAATAATATGAAGGTTAATGGAGGCAAATCAACTGTTACAACATTTACAAACAGGAGCTTTAAAACTGAATTTGAATAAACTTTGAATGAGGTAGTTATCCCAAAAGATGGCAAGTGCAAATACTTAGGTGTGAGATTTGAAAGTAATTTGCACTGGAAGGGTCATGTAGATGACATTGTTGGGAAAGCATACAGACCATTACGTGTCATAATGAGGCTACTTAAAGGATGCAACAAAGAATTAAAAGAGAAAAGTTACTTAAGTATGGTTCGTCCATTATTGGAATATGCAAACAGTGTTTGGGATCCTAGCCAAGAATACTTAATAAAAGAAATAGATAATGTACAGAGGAAAGCAGCAAGATTTGTAACAGGGGATTTCAGGAGAAAGAGTAGTGTATCAGAAATGTTAAAGGAACTTGGGTAGGAAACTGTAAGTAAGAGAAGGGAGAAAACTAGACTTATAGGATTATATAGAGCCTATACAAGAGAAGAAGCATGGGGAGATATCCGTGAGAGGCTTCAGTTGGAAAATAATTATATCGGCAGGACAGACCACAAATATAAAATTAGAAGGAATTTTAGCAGAAGCGATTGGGGTAAATTTTCTTTCACTGGGAAGGGTGTGAAGGAGTGGAACAGTTTAGCAGAGGTACCGGTAGTGTTTGATCCTGTTCCAAAATCTGTACAGATATTCAAGAAGAGAATAAACAGCAACAGAGAAAATAAATGAAGTGTTAGAGGGCATTCAACCAGTGCAGGTTATTGTAAATAAAAAAAATGTGTGTGAATAAATTAATTCCATCCCCTGGTCTAAGGAGTTGGACAGCCAAAGCAGGGGACTGCCTGTAGGGGTGAAGTACAGTGGGGACTTCGAGGGCCCTGGGACCGCTACAGTAGCTGTGAAGGCCCTTCAGGAACTCTGAAATGTGGTGGCAAAAGGGGCTCTGGTTAAGACGCAGCAGGTCGATGTCGTTATGCTACTTAGGTTCCAGAATGAGTAAAAAAAAAAAGTAAATAAATGCAATGTAAAGTTTAATCTTATACCAGTTGTATAGTATCATTTGAAGTAATTCCACATACTGTATATCAGTTGACCATATTTGTAAGTAGTACAGGAGATATTATAAGTAGAATTTTGTAAACAATATAAATTTATTAAGGATGACTTATGTGTTTAATAGAAAAAATTGTTAGCGTAAATTGTATAATATTGTATTATAGGAAAATTTTCTTCTCTTGTTAATTTAATATTTAGTGCTTGACAATAATGTATTTTAGTGTACCATTTGCCACCGAGGTAGACACCTCATTTGCAAATAAAGAGATTTTGATTTGATTTGATATCATCCACTCCCCTGGCTTTTGATTTGATACAATATAATAATTTTTAAAATATTTATTAGTAGTAATGGGGTGAAATGTAATATGATGTTGGTCAGGTAAAGGGTTAATTACAGAGTTGGGTATTGAGTTTGGGAAATTTAGTACATTAGGTGATATTCTTTCCTTAGTAAAGAATTCATTTAACTTATTGAGTGGTATGTCTGGCACATGTGGTTGTTGCTGAGGTTTTCCTTTGCTTAAGGAACGAAGTATGTTCCAAGCACTGCTAGAATTCATATTTGCAGTCATGTTTCGTAAGTAAATATACGGTTTCTAATGAGCTGTTTATTTCTAAGGACGCGATTGTTTTCAAAGACACTTCGGTCACAAGTTTGTTTCAAGTGTCGATAAAGTGCATCATGGTGGGCCACCATGTTTTTAATTTCATTATTTAGATTATTTAGCCAAGGACAACATGGGCGAGTAACTTTTATCTGTCATTCAGGGGCACGTTTATCGTACAGAGTGATTACAAGGGAATTAATCTTGTCTCTTTCGCGTCTATATATTCAAATAAGAGTATGTCATTCCAAGGTAGATTGTAAACGTCATGTCTTAACTTGTCCATATCAATGCCTTTTGTGTTTCTGGAAATAACATACTTAGATTTATATTTTGGCATTCGGACGGAACAGGATAGGTACTGGCTGGGACTGGAATCTGGTTGTGAGGTGTAACTTTGTCTGGGTTATTTGTCACAATGTGGTCAATGAGCATGTGTATTGCATAGTTATGTATGTAAGTGTAATTCGTAGGTTCTACATGGACGATGGTCATATCATGGTCATGTCAATAAATTGTTTAGTTACGTATGTTTTAGTAAGTAGGTTAGTAAGCTCTAAATAATATTTAAAAATACTGTATACTGAATTCATATTTTGTGTAGCAGTGGTGGTGATTGGTGTCAAAGGCAAAAAAAAAAAAAGATGTTTTTTGTAATGTGGGAACTTGTCTAATTAAAAAAAAAATTGGTCCCTTGCAAATCCGTTTTGAGCAAGTTTTACTCTATAACCATTCTTAGACCTGAATCAAATTGTCTATCTGTTTAAAATTATTCAGTAAATTAAGCAGAACACAAAACTAACCTCAGCAGTATTTTGAATTGATTATAACATTTCATGATCATGTTCAGCTCACATCATTATATTTACATAACTAAAACAAAGTAAATGAAGAAATTGGGTCAAGATTCAGTCTATGAACAGCTAATTGAGAAATGAAAAATATAAAAATGAAACAGGTAGAAAAGAAATGGCGCATGGCTTTTAGCGCCGGGAGTGTCCGAGGACAAGTTCGGCTCGCCAGGAGCAGGTCTTCTGATATGACACCCGTAGACGACCTGCGCGTCATGTGCCAGCGAAATTAACCAATGATGGTTACCACAGGCCAGCATGCTAACAATTTAGCCATGGAGCCGGACAAACCGGTAAAGAAAATGGCCTACAGTATATTCAATAATTCACAAGACATTTTGTGCAATCATAACTCAGTTATGAACATTTGGGCAACACTGCATACTTCTTATAATATGTTATTGGAAAATGTACAATAAATATTCCTCACCTGCAACATTTTCTTGATCTACACCAAGCCAAAAGCCTCCAACTATCACAGCACAACATATCATTGAAGGAACTGAAGTTTTCTGTCCTGAAAATTCAAAAGTCAAAAGAGTTATGTTAACAAATTACAAAGACCACCAGCCTACACAAAGGTGAGTATTTTAGTTTCACTTCCACAAATTTAGAAAAATAATTTTTGCTTTGGGGTATTTGTCCATAAAAACACACAAGCTTCCCTCAGATTGTACATAATCCTATTTATTCTACTGATAAAAATCTCTTTTGACTGGCTTCTTTCAAACTTACAAAATGCTTTTTCCCCAACCATTACCCAAGTTACAAATACAGTAGAGACAATAAAGGACAGTCTGCAAGATATCTAGGGACTGCAATGTGAGTTCTATCTAGCAGTAGGACCTGGAGTGACTTAACATGTCATAAGGCTTTTGTTGTTATTTATGTGTTTCGAGTAAGTTAAAATCAGTAAGCGACTGTGAGTGTGATTGATTAATGTTTTCTCTCAACATGGGTGAAAGATACTGATGTGCTGTGCTTGGCTGCAGTAATTATGAAGTGCAGAAGAATTTGCAGTCTTTCTCCTGTTTCCCACGTTATAAGAATGTATAAGAAGATATTGTGTTTACATATATGTTCTTCCAGTGACAAAGAGATTTTTGTAATACTGAGCTGCATGACTCACTTATATTTTAACTGGCTTAAAATAGGCTTAAATATGCTTACTTTATTTTACAGTACAACAGTTAAACTGCCAGGCTGAGTGGCTCAGATGGTTGAGGCACTGGCTTTCTGACCCCAATTTGGCAGGTTCGATCCTGGCTCAGTCCGGTGGTATTTGAAGGTGCTCAAATACATCAACCTCGTGTTGGTAGATTTACTGGCAAGTAAAAGAACTCCTGCAGGACTAAATTCTGGCACCTTGGTGTCTCCAAATACCGTAGAAATGGTTAGCGGGATATTAAGCCAATAACATTATTATTACAGTTAAACTTCAGTACTGATGCTGTGTGTTTCTAGGTGTGATCACTGGGTTTTGAAATATCAGAGGAGTGATTTGTATAATGTATACAAGAAAGGAGGGGCACTGAGCTTATATAAGATCTGTTCAAATCATTTCCTAACTGTACAGCCAAGGTTATGTTAAATTCTTTCCCAAATTTTATGTAAATATTCCTCAAAACATAACTATTCCTCAAAACATAAATATTGACAGTATTTTCAAGCTCTTCTTTCTTTTAGTCCTTATCCTCTGATTAAAGCTGGGATCTGTAACAATAGAGAATCACCCAAATAATAAAACATCAAATGCTACCGCCCCTTCCAAAAGGGTCCTTGCAAGGTTGAGGAAATATCAACACCAGATGAGCATATTCACCACACATTCTTCCAGATGCAAGACTCTCTAAACGGAATAGGTCCGAAAATAAAACTCCTTAAAGAAAAATTGCAAAAATCCCAAAAAAATGATCTGTAAAATTTTGTACAGAAAAAATGTTTTCTGTAATTCTATAATGCAATAGCAGGTTGATGCTTAGAGAGTGCATTTTGAACATTTCATGTAAGAAAAAGTTTCATGTAGTTCTGTTAGGTTCTGTTCCTGTATGTTTCCTATGATATATTTACTATGTAGAGTTGCAGAAAATGAGTTCCATCATGGAAATGAAGCATTTCCAGACCCAAATCCATATAACCTATTTTCTACTTCTACATGTGAGGAATGTGTCCTGAAAGTTTGGCCGTATCTTCCTGTTACACCCTGTATATTTGAGAGAGAGAGAGAGAGAGAGAATCCACAAGGGATAGCTGCCCTAGAACAAGGGGTACTGTACGATAACAGAACCAAAGTGGATAGTAACTGAGTGAGTTGACCATTTGGTTAGGGTCATGCAACTGTAAGCTTGCATTTGAGAGAAAGTGGGTTTGAATCCGACCGTCGGCAGCCCTGAAGGTGGTTTTCTGTTGTTTCCCATTTTCACACCACGAAAATGCTGGGCTGTACCTTAATTAGGACCATAGCTGATACCTTTCTAATCCTAGCCCCTTTCCACCCTTCTGTTGCCAAATCGTTTGACGTGTTAGTGGAACATTACAAAAAGTTGCAAAAAGAAGTTATATTTAATGTACTGTAACACAATTCATTCAAGTTTTCATACAGTATTTATAAGATAAAATGAATTTATATGTTTTTAATTCTAAAATTCTCCCTGTTGTACAGCTATCCCCGACAAGGAATACTTTATTTTTCTTTGCATATACCATATAAATGGTGACTTTCTATTGACAGTGAATTATGTAAAACACTTAAAATATATCTTTTATAAACAAAACAGGAATACCAAAATGAAGGAAGAAATTAACCAAAAATTTTGTGACAGATCCACGTGCACCGAACAGCAACCCACCACCAACTGACGTGTATGTGATACTTTTCTTCAAAGTATTTAAGACAGGGTTTGTAGTGTCTCTCCTTTTCACAATCAACTTCTTTGGCCTGTGAGCTGTTACTCTCAAACCTTACTGTTGGATCAATAACAATGCTCATGTTTCTCTTCCTGTCAATTGCGACAATGCCTGTGCATTTACAGGATCCATCGACAGAGATACCGTGCACTTCTTCAAAAATTTCAAATCTTCCAGATTTTTTGAGAACTTCTACAATACTACTTCTGACCCTGTGGTGCCTGTTATTTCCCAATAGTTGCCCTTTTGGGCAGAAACCAAGAACATGAAGGAATTTTGTTACAAGGTGAAACAACAAAATTAATCCATTAAGTTGAAAATACATGTAAAACAATAAGTGTAATAGTAAGTTCTGCTGTAAGACTACAAAAATAGAAACGTGCACTTTCTTGAATTAACAGCAAAGCTACACATAAAAGTAAGACACAAAATACCAAAATGTGAAGCTTTTTTCACAAAAGAACTCAATCAATCAATCAATCAATCAATCAATCAATCATTGATCTGAATTTAGGGCCATCAACCAGGTGGCAGATTTCTTATCTATTGCTTACCTAGTCTCTTTTTAAGTGATTTCAAAGAACTTCGAAATTTATCAAACATTTTCCTTGATGAATTATTCCAGTAGTTCATTCCTCTTCTTATAAATTAATATCTGTCCCAATTTGTACTCTTGAATTCAAACTTTATCTTCACATTATGGTCTTTCCTACCCTTAAAAGCTCCACTCAAGCTTATTTGTCTACTAATGCCATTCCATGCCATCCCTCCACTGACAGTTCAAAACATCTGATGGCCAGGCAGGCATAAAATTTTGGAAATGAGACAAAGTCTCTCATAATGCATTGGCACCACCGGTGGCTCCAAGTAGCCTACGCAGTGGCCTCCACGGTATGCACTAGCCATGCATCTTGGTGGGTGTGCTTTTTACCAACTATGAGCCCAATTTAGCACACTGGAGTGAAACGCTGGCAACCAGGAATGAGTTAGATGGAAAATTTATAATGTCCAATAACTGATCAACTCCATTGGTATTATAAATTTACTCATTCGGGACAAATATTTCAGGTTGCCTATGGGAATCAACATCTATGTCATCCAATGGCCAGGCAGGCATCAATGTTTGGAAATGAGACAAAGTCTCTCATAGTGCATTGGCACTGCCGGTGGCTCCAAGTAGCCTACGCATTGGCCTCCATGGAGTCTTTCATCGACATCTCTAACAGTGGACTACTCCTTACTCCACAGCAACGCTTCTTTTTGTTCGGCCGGGTGACGCCACATCTTTACTTTGCACCTCGCCGACCTCGATTCAGCATATTGGCCAGACACCACGTTGGATGTCGGCCTCCCCAACATACCCAACTGCATCATCAGCGGTGTTGAACTCGCCCTCTCTGACGATGAACTACTCCAGTGACTCCACAACAACAGAATCCCAGCTATACATGTGTCATGGATCCAGGACAGCTTCATCCCAACCGATCGGGTCCTCATAGAGCTTCCTACAGACGATCTCGTCTAACAACTTCTTCACAACGGTGTGTGCATATCCATCCCCCCGTACCAAACGGAACCTTGTCCTCCGTACTTCGAGAACGCTTTTTCACCACTTGCAACACCCCTGCTGCCTCAATGGACAGAACGACCACGGACTTCGTCCGCTTCCTACGCCACCCCTCTCACCACCACCACCACTACAACCACCATCACCACCAACTCCGCTCACACCTCCCCCAATATTGCTATAACTTCTACTGTTTTGTCCCATCCTTCCCCCCTTATGACGTCTTCTCTCCCCGCCTGCCCCACCCCTGCACAACCTAGTCCACTGCATGCATCCCTTCAACCAACTGGAGAGGACACTGCCACCGTTACTTCCGCCGACACCGCACGTCCACCATTGTCAACACTGCCGTCTGACAGTCCCACCATCTACATCTGTGTACTTCGCGGAGTGGACCCTAATATTCCACCTGAAGATATAGCCCATGAACTCCGCCGCCAGGCAGGACTCCAAGTACGAAGAGTGTTCAGGATTTTCAATGCAGATGGCCCTACCTACATGGTCCGACTTCACCTTCCAACGTCCGTAGACGCCCAACGTCTCATCGCACATGGAACATATCTTTATGGTCACCACCACTGTGTTGAACTATCCCGCTCTCCTCAATCTTTGAATTGTTTTACCACACATCGACGACATCCCCAGCCTGCCCCTCCTTCCCAAACACCTCGTCCACATACCCGTCTTTTTCCACCCCCACCCGGTTACTTTTCATCCCAACCATCTAACTTTGACCTCCTCCGTCTCCTCCTCAATTCACTCATGAATATATCATCCTCTTTCACATCCTTTCACTCCACATTTCCCCTCACACCCTCGCTTACAGATAGCTAATCATACAGCACTTTATAACCTACTCCCCCTTAGCCAAGAGGCAATTCCTTCCCATCTCCTCTCATTTTTCACATCACCACTTACACATCTCCTTCTTCTAACACTTCTCCTCAACCCCGCCCAATCTCCTCGCCAGAGAGAAGGCGTAACCTTCTAGGTGGCTCGCCCCACCCCCTTCAGGGTGGGGAATGAAAACTTTCTCAGACAGACGGCCTCCACGGTATGCACTAGCCATGTGTCTTGGTGGGTATGAATTTACCAACTGATGAGCCCAATTTAGCACACTAAGGTGAAATGCTGGCAACCAGGAATGAGTTAGCTGGAAAATTTATAATGTCCAATAACGGACCAACTACATTGGTATTACATACCACGTAGTCGAGCAGCTTGCTTCCTTACTCCCAAGGCTTCCCACCACAGAGTTTGCAACAATGGAGCAGTACCGTGATTTCAAATTTTTCTTTGTTGTAGAGAATGCTTTTTTTTTTTTTTTTTTTTTTTTTTTTCCCAGATCTGACTAAGTTAATCTATAACAGTTAGGTTCATCAGACTGTTGAAACTAATTCAGGAAAAAAAAAATTACAATATACTCCTAAGGCCAGGAGAATATATCAGTGTGCTAACAATGCTCTTGTGATTGAGAGAGTGCACTATACTCATGAGGAACTGGACTCAGTCTCTCAAGAATTATTTTAATTACATCTGCTTTTAAACAACATTCTCTTTCAGGAATTGTGGTTGTCTTTCGACTGAATTACTGCTACACATGCTGAATGCAAATTCAAGCAGGTGTCATTCAGATAGAAATCTAAGTTCCTCCAATTGGCTCAGAAACAGGCAGTCTCTCGCATGAACCCTGCTGCCAGTAAAATTGTTGTCAATCTTTCCAAAAAATCCTTGGGCAAAAACCAAATGGCAGTTCTAATTAGGGGACTTCATTTCACTGTCACTCCCTATAAAATTCCCACCGAGGAATTAATTACTTCTGTTGAGGCAGCCATCCACAAACTGACTACGGATGAGGCTGAGGAGGTATGACAGAAATCTGTGAGTGTGATATAATCTGCTGCTGTACCCACACCCAATTTAACAAGAGGCAAGAGAAGAGCCCTGAAGGAACTCAAAGATGATTCTGAACTGACCCTTCTCTCAGCTGATAAAGGTAATGCGACAGTGGTAATGGACACTGGCGAGTATATGAACAAGATCGCGGCTATGTTATCAGAGCCTGTTTACAGACTGAAATCACATGACCCTAACACTCATGTGTCCCATGTCACTGTGAAGCTCTTAAGGCAATTTTCAATTTCAATAGAGGAGGTTAAACATCTGACTCCAGGGAATGCAGGGCCACCAAGATCATGTGGACTTCCAAAAATCCATAAAGGCGACGTTCCCCTCACACAAAAAGTTAGTGCGATAGGTTCTCCTACGTATGCTCTGGTTCAATACCTATGCAAATTGCTTCAGCCACATATAGGACAAACTGAATTCTACGTTAGGGACACTGTATTTCATCAGTAAGTTGTCAACCATAACTTTTCAACCCAATGCACTTCTGCTGAGTTTTGATGTGGTGTCCTCCTTCACTAAAATGCTGATTGACTCAGTTATGTCTCTCATTGAGCATTTGTTCCCCGAGGACATTACTAAGCTATTTCACCACTGTATGACTTCCAGCTATTTCTTGTGGGATGGGCAATTTTACGAACAGACAGATGATGTGGCTATGAGAAGTCCACTTTTGCCAGTAGTGGCTAATTTCTTCATGGAGCATTCTGAGGAGGAGACCATTGCTTTGGCGCCCATCAAACCCATGATTTGGTGGAGGTATGTTGACGATACATTTGTGATCTGGAAAGAAGGTCATGAGAAACTTCACCTATTTCTAAACTGCCTAAATCAGCAGCATCCTTCAATTAAATCCACTATAGAGATGGAGTCGGATGGATGCTTTCCTTTCATGGATGTTCTTGTAAGAAAGAAACCAGACGGATCCTTAGGACATACCGTCTATCAAAAGCCTACCCACGTAAATTCCTATCTCCGTGCAGATTCTTACCACAATCCAGCACAAAAGCAGGGCATTCTCACAACACTCACCACAAGGGCAACACAAATTTGTGAATCATTAAATATCCAGGAGGAGATGGACACACTCATAGTCTTGTTCACGGGTAATGATTACAATGATGTACAGATTCATAGAGCCCTGCATCCCAAAGGGACGACTAAGCAAAACTCACAGAAAGAAGAAGTGAAGGGAACTGCCTACCTGCCTTACATTTACAATACCACAGATTGAATTGCCAAGGTCCTCTCCAAGCACAATATAAAAACCGTGTTTCGCACAGTCACTAAAATTGCTTACAATTTAGGTAAAAGCAAGGACAAATTGTCCACATTATTACACCCTGGGGTGTACAAAATTCCCTGTACTTGCAACAAGCCGGGCTGAGTGGCTCAGACGGTTAAGGCGCTGGCCTTCTAACGCCAACTTGGCAGGTTTGATCCTGGCTCAGTCCGGTGGTATTTGAAGGTGCTCAAATACGACAGCCTCGTGTCGGTAGATTTACTGGCATATAAAAGAACTCCTGCGGGACTAAATTCCGGCACCTCGGCGTCTCCGAAGACCGTAAAAGTAGTCAGTGGGACGTAAAACAAATAGCATTATTATTACTTGCAACGAGGTATACATTGGTCAAACATGCCAGTTCATTGGTATTAGTATCAAGGAACACCAATGAAATATCCGTCTCAACAAACCGGACAAGTCAGCTATAGCTGAGCACGCCCTATTGTCGAGTCATGATGTGTTCCAAGGTGTTCAAGCTCTTATCCACACTAGACACTACAGGTCTAGGATTATACAGGAAGCTGTGGAAATATGTAAAAATCCTAACAATTTCAACAGGGACACTGGCTATCAATTAAGTAATACATAGTTGCCAGCCATTAACACTTTCAACACTATCAGTACCATATTTTTACATGGACCCTGGCAGTGAACTGGGTCTTTTTTCTGAATTTTAATGCATTATAACACAAAAGCAAAACGTAGTACATACCCGATTTTTGTATCATACAAAGGCATCAGCCATCCAAATTGAAGATGTTAATCAGGAAGTACATATCTACAGTAATTTAATTACACTAGTCTTATGAAAAAATATAAAAAGATGTACAGAAAAGAATTCATGTTTTAGCCATAAGCCTGCTCAAACAATAAAAACAAATAATTTAATGTGCCTACTTAAGGCACAAATAAACACAATTATATTTGAAATACAAAATTTACCTAATGTATTTAGGAATAACTTAGTTTGTTTTGATATAGCAGCCCTGAAAACATTTGGCTATGCACAGTCCAACCTTGCACTCCTTGCAACACCATCTAAATGAACAAAATAAGCCCAAATTTCTGGAGAGGTGGAGTATTTCTATCATTTGTATTCGGAGTAAAATAATGCAGTCAAAAACTTGCATTCGAAAGTGACGTAACAAATAAAAATATTGCCCAAACTATCACTTGATATATTATGTGGTCTGTAAGGAGAGTCTTCATTGGTGTCATCTATTTCTATACCACTTTTCCCGATAAAATATCCAAGATATCACTATCATTGAGCCGGCATGAGGACATGTTTGTACAGTAACACTGCAGACAACACAAAATATTTGGCGCGCTTAGCAACCGGTAAATCGAGTGCTTTGGTAGTGGTCCCTTTTTATCATTTCAGTTTGAACTTCCCAATAACTGCTGCATTCTAATAGACACTAGATAAACTACAACCACCAAGCAAGGGACAGCAACCGTATGGGATACGTACAACTGTCTAAAAACACATGCGAAAATCATGCCCATATGACATATGGGTGTTGTCCACAACCAGGAAAGCAGTGCGCCCTTATCCATATGGGCATAGTGTTGAAAGTGTTAAGCATTTACGTAAGTAGTTCTCTTCCCTGTCCTTCCACTATCATTATTTTGTTTTGGTGTTTTCCAAATTCGTACGTTCCTCATCACCAGATGGTTCATTCCAGGCTATGTGTTGAGTGTCGTATTTTCATTACTTGTGTACATCTGTTATCTTGCCCCCCCACCTAGACCGACTCTCACTCTGCATCGTCTGTTTTCTCTACACACTTTCTTTCCATTCTTCAGCTCTCTTCTATTCTTCTATCCTGTGAGTCTTTCGTTGCATTTTATTTCCATTTGTTTTGTCTACCACTTACTCTAGACCAACGGAAAGCATTCTTAAATTCAAACCTTCATTATTGGAGAAGTCTTCCTGATGAACAATGAAGATTTTCTTCTGAAGATGCAGAGCAAAGTTCTCTAGGAAATGTAAAGAAATTCACATTGTTTTCTTGATATGGCAAAAGCCCAAAAGCTTATATCATGTCTACAATTACAGGCCCCGAAAGCATCAATCTACACATCTGAAAAAATGTTTAACAACAGATTATGCCTGTAAAAGATACCATTTCAATTAAAATAAAATTTGAATTCAAATTAGTTTTGACAGACATACGAACCTAATGGTTATAGACACTATTTTTATGCCAGAAATCTCCCAGAACAAATCATGCTGCTTCCCTTTGGATCTTTCCCCATTCTTGTATCAAGTAATCTTGATGGGGGTCCCAACTGGAACCATAATCAAATTGGGGTCTTACCACAGCCCTGTCGTAGCCCCTTTCGGTACTTCTTGGAAGGGACTAGTGAGTCAGCCGACCGGGGAGCTCCCAGCTGGCCTGGAAGGCATGACTGGCATTTCCGTGCATTGTTCTCATCAGCTGGTTTACCTGCGAGTTTCTTGGAGATTAAACGAGAATGTTCCGCCTCTAGCCACCTCGCGAATATTCTGTTTCACAACACTGAAGCTATAAAAAGGGAGGCTAGCCTTGGACAGTCAGTCAGAGTAGGTGATAGACTTGGAGTCAGTGTTGGACTCTGTGGTGGAGTCAGTTTGAGACTCAATGTGTTGGAAATCAGTAGCTGGGGTGAGGGCAATAGAGGTGTTGGCTATTGCTAATGTCCCACCAAGGTCTGAACGAGGAGCGAGGGTGGTTGTTGTGTCGGAGTGCCCAGCAAGTAGCTGGATCGAAGACAGCATGGGAAACAGATGACTGTGTACTACCTGAAAGTACTGTGTGTGTTTTTATAGATGGAAGTTCGTCGTGAGTCAGCAAGGGAAGCCACTATTGTGAGTGTGAGGGTAAATGGACCTGTGTTAATATTCGCTGTTGTGATTATTGTCCTGTTGTTGAATACTGTTGAGCTGTTGCTGTTTAGTTTTTCACTGCATGTGACTGTGTGAATTACTGGACTGTATCTGGAGTTGAACCAAGGAATAGTCATCATGTGATATGTAGCCCACAGCCCTGTGTTCAAATCCAGCGGTCTACACACAGCTGCTGTATGAGGTGACTGGACTTCGGGAAGTGAAAGTAAGGTTGAGCCATCCCCAGGTAACAGCAATGGACCAGACCAGACCAGACTGCCTGCTGTCCCATAAGGAAGAGAGACTCATAAATAGACAGCAATTACTACGTGTGGCCATTCATGGTTGAATACATTTGTGTGTGTGTATGTGTGTGCATTTATTGGGTTATGACATTAATAAAATAGGCTGATCTTAACTAAATTGAATGCACTGAACATGAAAATGACAGTGAAAAATTAGTAACATGTCACATTTTTGTGTTATAGAATTTAATTGATACGGTACATTGAATAAATCGGGATTTTTGATCTATTAAAAATTACTGTGTTCTCATTTTAGTATGAAAATTTTCAAGGGTAGCTTAGATATAATAGAACTGGTATATTAATAACTGAGCAACTATTGAGACTTATAAAAACTGTTCTTCATGCAATCAAATAGAGAAAAATAGCTTATTTTTTTCTCTTACATGAACTGGAAACTTCCCTTTGTAAAAGCCAGCAATAATCATCCATCATCAGAGGATCCCATCTTCCTTGATACCATTGCTCCATTGTAGCAATGTCTTGGTGAAATCGCTCTCCTTGCTCATCACTTACAGCCCCTAAGTTCTCAGGAAAGAAGTTCAAATGTGTACGTAAGAAGTGGATCTTCAGCGACATACAGCAGCCCCTTTCTTTGTAGTTTCTTAGTTAACATCTCTATTAATTGGCGATAATTTTCTTCCTTGTGATTTCCTAAAAATCCTTTGACAACAGATGCAAAAGATTTCCATGGTCGTAATTCCTTAGGGTTAAGTTTTTCTAAAAAATGCTGTCCTTCAAAAGTTTTCTAATTTGTGGACCAACAAATATGCCTTCTTTTAATTTAGCATCACTGATTTTAGGGGACAAAGTCTTTAAGTATTGAAAGGCTTCTACACTCCTATCTAGAGCTTTC
Organism: Anabrus simplex; assembly: GCF_040414725.1. NCBI lineage: Eukaryota > Metazoa > Arthropoda > Insecta > Orthoptera > Tettigoniidae > Anabrus > Anabrus simplex. The sequence goes on along the minus strand of NC_090266.1, from coordinate 340,018,796 downwards.
ACAAAAGTTTTGATTAGCCCTAGTTTTATATGCAGAGGCAGAAGAAGTACTTTTTCACGTTTAACTAGTAGAGGATATTTAACATTATGTTCACCAGGAATATACTTGGGGTTATTGTTTTAAGTTCTAATGCTCTCCTCATTAGAACTTAAAACAATAACCCCAGGCAGAAACCTTTTCCTCTGCGACCACCAGTCTCTCGATGCTACATTCCTCCTACCCCACCTTTCCTCAAAGCCTCACAGCAGGACATCCTCCCGCCCTACCTACATCTGCCGCTGTGCCGACTGGCCTGCAATGTGGAATGCCTTCCTTGGAGCCTTCTTGAAATAGCTGATATCGAATCGGCTCTTGACCTGCTGTATAATTGGCTGCAAGCTGCAATTAAAGGCTTCGTACCTGCACAACAGGCTACTACCAGCAAATATCAACACTGGATATCACAAGGGACCAGACTGATACTATTTAATAAGAAGAGAGCTTGGCGCCTTTGGAAAGACTTCCCAAACCCCCACACGCACAATACCTTTGCTAAAATCCCACGCCACGCGAAGTTTATGGTCAGAAGAGACTACAAAACACATGTAGACACTGTCAATGAAAACGTCCGCAGCAATCCCAAGTGCTACTGGAGTCTCATCAACACACGGAGAAGGACGGAGCGGATTCCTGTCAGCATGAACCACAATGATGCAACAGCAGATGGTGCCGATTGCAATGAACTGTTCAACAGGTGTTTCTTCTCCAACTTCTCCCCTGCCTTACAAAACAAACCGGTCCCTCCCGTAGGTATAGTTTCAAACAGAACCCTATCAAGCATAACTACCACACCAAGTGAAGTTCACAACCTTCTTCAAACTCTTCATACCAACAGAGCTACTAGTCCCGACACTATAGATCCTCTTTTCTTAAAAAATACTGCCAGCACCCTTTGCGTCCCTCTCTCTAAATTATTTAACAGATATTTTGCCGTGGGCTATTTTCCTATCACCTGAAAACAGGCAAATATCATTCCACTTCTCAAATCAGGCAACAAATTTAATGTTTCATCTTACCGACCAATTTCTATTCTCCCCACACTATCTTTTATCTTTGAAAAAATTATACACCAGCATCTCCTCGCATTCACCTTGCCCTATATCTCAACCAAGCAGCATGGTTTTCTACCAGGTAGCCCTTGTCTAACACACCTGGCCACTCTGCATAGCTTTGCATCACATGCCATTGCAGCTAAATCACAGCTGGATATCTGCTATGTAGACATTTTGGAAGCTTTCGATTCTGTAGACCATACTCTGTTGCTCCATAAACTCTCCGAACGATTTAATATACATGGCAGTCTTCTGACCTTTCCTGCTGGCTTCCTACATAACCATTGGCAGAAGTGGTAATATCAGGCACTTCATCCTCATGGTTACCAGTCACCTCTGGTGTCCCACAAGGCAGTGCTCTTGGCCCCTTGCTGTTTTCCTCGTTTATGGACGACCTGCCATCCAAACTCAACGAAACAGCGAATACCCTGCTTTTTGTTGATGACTGCAAGATATTTAGGGAGATCAGGAATCCAGCAGATGCAGCTCTGCTACAGTCCTCACTTAATGCCCTCTCAACTGGTGCCATACCTGGAAACTTATCACCAATCCACAAAAATGCAGCCACATGACCATAACACTACGTACATCTCCTCTACCAACATCAAATTACCTACTCGACAAGCCCATCACTGTAGTTACACAACAGCGTGACCTAGGTGTAATATTCGATACAAAATTACAATTTAAGACCCACATAGAAACATATACAACCAAGGCTATGAAATTACTAGGCATTCTCTACCATTTCACAGAAATTTCTGACCCCACTGCTCTTCGTCACTTCTTCCTCACGATCATTCAACCTCTCTTAAACTACTGCTCTCTGATTTGGACAACAGCCTCCCCCTCCAATATTGACCAGTTAGACAGAACAGTATCCTTTTTTGCTGCAATTATTAGGAACAGAAATTCCAAACTCAGAAATCTGTCTATGCAGCAGGTATTAAGGGCAATATGTGTATCACCACTGCACATCAGGCAACAGGTAGCTAACCTGAGTTTCCTCCACGGGATCTTAAATGGGCATTACCGCTCGGAATACCTTGTCTCACTCTTCTCTCTCAGTGTTCCTTCTCGCTCCACCTGAACCAAAGACCTCCACATTTCCCACACTCAGCACTCAATACTTCAACGATCTTTCCTAATCCATCTCCCAACTCTCTTTAACAATATTAATAGGACACAAGAGCATGGACATTCACATGGTTTTCGATTTGGACAGTTGTTATTAGTAGGCTTTGTAACTGATCTTGTCATATTTTGTTATGTTTGTTATATTTTATTATAAAAGTTTACATTTGTTAATTAGTCTGTTGACAGTGCAAGTGAAATTTGTTCAATGTAGCTGTATCTTGTGCTTTGTGAATAAATAAATAAAATAAATAAATAACCTTTTCTGATAGGCCAGTCCTTCACCACATAATGCTGTGCTGTTGATCGACTGTCCCACAAGCACAAACAACAACAAAACTTAGTATACCCTCCTTGTAATCCAAGCAACAAAGCTATTACTTTCAAATTGCCACAAACTGCCCAGCGATGTTCATTATAATTTACTGCATTCAAAATTAGTGACATGTTTTCGTAAGTTCCTTTCATAGCGATTGAATGAACCACTGGAATGGAAGGTTTTGTATTGCCATTGTGTAATAAAACTGCTTTTAAGTTTAGTTTTGATGAATCGATGAACAGTCTCCATTCTTCTGGATTGTATTCAATATCTAATTCATCCATCAGCCTGATCACATTTTTGCATGCACAAACAGAATTTTCCATTGCAAAATAAGTAGTCAGCTTATCATTTCATTTTCTGAACACTGGAATCTTGGTATCTCTTGCTAATAACTAATGTTCCATTCTTGTAATCTAAAACCTAATAGTTCAGCATGATGCTTGGAAAGACCTAAATCCCTAACTAGATCATTAAGTTCTGCCTGTCATATCAGATGAGATGTTTCATGATGTTTGGGAAAGTAGGTAGGATCAGCAGAAGTTGAAGGGTAGTCTGAGGATTCTGATTGTTCATGTTCCTCTGGAATGACATAATCTTGATAGAGACATGAAGCTCTGGACAACGTGGTCCAGATCTTGTGTCTGATGGCAGATTAGGATACACAATGTTACCTTTAGTTTTTCTTGAAAATCCCTTTGTTTTGGTAATACAGAAGTAACAATTTTCCAGATGACTGGTAGGCTGTTGCCAAATCATTGGAACAGAAAAAGACATATTGTTATGTGTCCCCCGAAACCATTCTGTTAACTTCATGTAACACGTTACACAACACAAATGTGGTGCCCAATTTTTATCTTGATCACCTACTTTACAGCCAAACTACAAGTGATGTGCTTTTTTACACTGTCCGTAATTAATCGGCATTGTGAAAAGCTTTATAATGAGGATGACTGCTCGGAGGAAGAAAGAGATAAGAAAATGGAAATAATAGATGGAGAAAAAGAAGAGAACCCAATAACATGGTTGGAACTTGAAAGGGCAGTGAAAGTAATGACCAAAGGTAAAGCAAGTGGAAAAGACAAATTCAATGCTGATATGATTAAGGCCGTAGGAAGCATTTGGACTACAGTGGCTATACAGAGCCCTCAATGCCATATGGAAGGATGAAAGGATACCTGAAGATTGGCAACAAGGAAGCATTGTACCACTGTTCAAAAAAGAAAATAGGAAGAAATGTGAAAATTATCACATGGGCTAAAAATACTGGTAATGGAGAAAGTCATAGACAAAAGACTGAGGGATATAATAGAAACACAATTAGAGGAAGAACAATATGTCTTTAGACCAAATATATCAACAATAGACTTGATATTTACAGTGCAAACAATGATGGAAAAACATCTGGAAAGGAACAAGGAAATTATATTCGTATTTTTAGATTTGGAAAAAGCTTGTGATACAATTAAGAGAAAACATGTATGGGAATGCCTACTGAAAAGGAATGTATCAAAATCATTAGTTAACAAAATAAAAATGTTGTATCATGAGAGTAAAGGCAGTGCACAAGTGGGGAGTGGTGACTGAAGTATTTTATACAAAAAAAGGTCTCAGGCAAGGAAGTGCACTGTCGCCATTATTGTTTATCATACTGATGCATGAAATCATACAATGTGTAAAACAGAGTATCAGTAGTGATGAAGTGAATGTTTTGGTATTTGCAGATGATGTGGTGATTTGGGGAAAGGGAGAAAAGGAAGTACAAAGGAGACTGGACATTTGGAATGAAAATCCGAAGGAGTTTGGAATGGTAATTATTAAAAAGAAAACTGTAGTCATGCACTGTGGAAAAGAGAAAAAGAGAAGCCAAGTGAACATAGATGGAGAACAGTTAGAGAATCTAGAACAGTTTACATATCCAGGTAGCGTTATTAATGGAAGTAATGAAATCAACCCTGAAATTAATGATGATGATGCTTGTTGTTTAAAGGGGCCTAACATTGAAGGTCATCGGCCCCCTGAAATTAATAACAGACTAAGTAAATGTACAACATTTTATCATCAAGTCAGAGAGCTTTTATGGGATGACAAAGTACCCAAGAGAATGAAATTACTGTTATATAAACAGTATTTCATACCAATTGTAACATACGGACTAGAAACGCTGGTAACTAATAAGAGACAAGATAGTAAGATCCAAGCAGTAGAAATGAAATTTTTAAGAACATTGGTTTAAAAGACAAAAAGAGATTGAATTCAAAATATTAAAATCAGAGAAGAGCTAAATATAGAACTGATTTATAGAACATACAGAAAGCAAGGAAAGGGTAGCAAGAAGGGAATTGGAAAGAGAAGTTAAGGGAAAGAGACCAGTTGGAAGACTGAGAAGAAGGTGGATGGATCAGATTTGGAAGGACATTAGAGACACTGGATTGGATGTGGCGGAAGTAATGGAGCAGGAAAAGTGGAAGGACAGAAAGGAGTGGAGGACGCTTGTTAACCACACCCAGGCGACCGGAGTGGAACTTTGATGATGATGATGATGATGTGATTTCAAAGTTAATTCCCCACAAACATAGCAGAAACTATTTGGAGAATTTTTACATGAACAACGATTGCGATCCATTTAACACTATAACAGAATAACTAGTACTACTCGCAACACTTCCACAATCAGGACTAAACGTTCCTTGTCTCACAATACAACAGCAACCAACCGTATTTTCACAGGCAGTTATAGCCGGATGCACCTACCCTCCATGCAGGTGCATAGTAAGGGTAATAAAATAACAAACCACCGCAAGGGGTAACACTCATTCAAACCACAAAAAAGAAAGTATGTTTCAAATGGTACTTTAAAAGAACGGAAGTTATACGTATTTGTGTAAAAGATCCATGTTAAAGAACACAACCTCTTTCAAAATGGGTAGGTTTTAACACATTTTTATATGATCCGCTAACAAAAAATATGAGTTTATAAAAAATGTGATATGTAGGTAATTTTCCAAGGCCATATTCATAATCAGGACATACAAATTACCTAAAAATAGTTATTCTTGTCTATGTTATGAACACCTTGTTGAGTAGTGTTATTATTATTAACTAGATAGATAAGCCCAAACAGAAGATGTGTGTGCTGGTTTCTTTTTGTGAAAAGCACGAGCAGTGTGAAGGAATGAAGGAAGAAAGGAAGGAAAGCAGATTGGATAGGAAAGGACTATGATCAGGAAGGAAGCAACTGTGGTCTTAATTAATGTACAGCCCCAGCATTCGCTTGGTATGAAAATGGGAAACCACGTAAAACTAATTCAGGGCTGCTGCTCTCCTGAATGCAAGCTGAGAGCTACGTGACCAAACTACGCAGCCACTCGCTCCGTCCTTTCTGCATTGTTCCCAAACACCTGATTGTCTTATCAAATAACTCTGCATCAGCATTACCCCATCCAGGTCTCTAAAACAAACAAAAAAAACCCATCAAGTTGCTTATCATCTTTAGAGATGAGCCTTATACCTACAATTTCATGTTTCCCATCTTTAGTTTTTTCCTAGCTTATACAAAAATTTACCAGTATGAATACTCCCCCTCCTACCATGTCAACCCTGTCTCTACAATAAACACTCCCATTATGTGAGAAAATTTAACTATATGTTAATTATTAAGTATAGGGGAACCTGTGGTAATCGGAACATTATCATATAAATATCATATGTAGGAAAATAAAATACAAAATGATAGGGTAATTAGAAAATACTCTTGCACAAATTGAGTAACATTCTATAATGTGTGGGAATGCAGAAATATCATTAGTTACTTTTTGGTATTTATATGATAATGTTCTAATTACCCCAGGTTCCCCTACATGCTTACTTCCAAAGGTATGGAAAATTTTATCAATTTTTAGCAATAACAGACTGATGCTACCTTTCTATTGTTAGAACCAAGAAAGGAATTCAACTTTGCATTCAGGGTCACTGGGCAGTTAAAGAGAACACAAAAGTAGTGAACCCCTATACCTACATAGCAACTGCCCAAAAAGACGAGCATATCGTAACTTACCAAGTATTGCATAGCTCAAAGCAACATTGAAGACAGTGGTTAAGGAACGACCTATATAGTAGAACCCAACATCAACATACTTCAGGCATAAATTATTGAATGCAATCATCCCTGTAAAGAGGATGGAGACAGCAATAACCTGAAAAATAAAAGAAATCGCAATTATTAGTAGATATTGTGAATTTCAAGGAATATGTGGGAAGATGAGTGAATCCAAAAATGGAGTTGGTCTCCTCCTTCACAAAGATTTAGATGTACAGACAGATGTCACCACTGTGAATGACAGGTTATGAGATGGAAATGTGCATCACACTTTATTTCTAGTATATGTACCTCAAACAGGATGTACCACAGATGAGAAAGAAGAATTCCTTACTGAACTTAAAGAACAAACAACAGAGGAGAACATTATAATTATGGGTGATCTGAATGCTCAAGTTGGTAAAGAGAGAGAAGGTTGTGAAAGCATTATTGGACCTCATGGCTTTGGGAACAGAAACTCTGAAGGGGACAACATGATTGATTTCTGTGTGCAAAACAACTTAGAAAAGAGAGAGTCATAAAATAACAAGATACAGTTGGGATGGAAAGCTCAAGACTGTGGTAGATTACATCATCATTGATGGCACAGCTTGGTCGCTATGTTAGTGATGTGAAAGTCACACCCAGTGAGTGTCAAGATAGCGACCACCGGCTATTAATAACTCATCTTAAAGAGGCCCATGTCCCCAAAGCTAAGTGCATGAAAATGACAAAGGTCAAGACCTGGTTGTTCAAGGACTCGGAGAAGAAAGAGATATACCAAGCAAGTGTAACAACAAAATTACCCAAAACTGAGATTAGAGGAGTAGAAGATGAATGGTCCTTGTTCAAGGAAACTCTTGTAAAGGAAGCTGAGGAAATGTGTGGGAAAACAAGTACAAAACCGATAGAGAAGTAAATACCTTGGTGGAATGATCAAGTGATGACAGCACTAAAAGAAAAAAATATGCTGAAAAGAAAATTAGATCAAGCAAAACAAAAATGGGCAATAGAAGAAATGAGGTAGAAATTGAAGAGCGAGCACAAGAATATCGGACCAGGAGGTTGGCTGTAAAATGACTAATCCAAGAAGAAAAGAAAAAAAATGCTGGTATGTGGGATGACTTTACTACCAGGATAGAGGAAGACTGTCATTACCATATAAAGCAGTAAAAAGTAAAAGAAGTGAATATGGAAACATCCTTGCACTGGAAACAAATGAACTGTTGGTCGCCAAGTGATGTAAGTCAGATATTATCGCAGTTGAGTTTTTAGCGCTAACGTATTCTCCACATCACGAAGGACTTAGCAGACACGTGAAGAAAGGGCATAGTGCCACCAGAGAGCATTACAAGTTTGAGTACACTAACATTCCTCGCATGTGTTTTGTGCCTAGTGAAGGAAGTCAGTTCCCGCTACTAGCAGCTTGTGAGCGGTCAGGAGACGTGACATGTGCAACCTATTCCATTTACACGGTATTACTCTGCGTTTAATGGAGGCAGAAGACACTCCACAGACAATGGTTCATAAACGTGTTCGGAAGCTGGAAGGTTATGCCAGGGAAATGGCATAGGTTAGACAGAATGCTGGTCAGAGCTATAAAAACAGAAGTCGTATTATACAACTTTAAAAAGTATGTAATATGAGTGACTGTAAGTGCCCTAAAAAGGAACATGCTATAGAGGACGTGTCACAAAAGTACCTTCACAGTTTGTGGAATATAGGCAATTTTAGTCAAGAGAATGCCTATCTGTGTGGTTTGATACAGTAAGTACCTGTGAAGATTAAGCAACCATGCGACAACAGCAGACCTGAAAAAACAGTGCTATGAATATTTAGACTCTAAAAATGGATGACTGTTCTATTCATGTGTGTAAAAAAACAAACTATTTTTACAGACATTTGCTATTTCAGATGGCTGTGTCACTAGGCTATTAAATGGTACACAGATGGGAGGTCACGTGGTGAAGACAGAAGAGGAAAGAAACCTGATCCCTTCAAATAAGAGAACACATTATTTGACAACATATTGCATCATTCCTGTGTTACAAGTCACAGTATATGAGAGTGAATAACCAACACTATAAATATCTGTCTAGTGATCTTGACATTCACAAAATGTACCATTTGTACAAGGAAAAATGCCTTGAAAATAGTAAAGAACCAGCCAAGGAATCCTTTTATTGCCATATCTTTAATAGTTTTAATCTGCACATCATGTCACCAAAGAAAGATACCTTCAAACATTGTGATCGTATAAAATATGAGTTGATGTTGTGTTTCGAAATCCCTAAGGGGTTGAAAGGGAGCAAATTGAGGCAAACCATGAACTTCACCTGCAGAAAGCTGAGTCTGGTACAAAATGTACCACTTGTACAAGGAAAAATGCCTTGAAAATAGCACAGAACCAGCCAAGGAATCCTTTTATTGTCATATCTTTAATACATGTTTTAATCTGCACATCATGTCACCAAAGAAAGATACCTGCAAACATTGTTGTTCCGAGGGTACTGTGGAACAGCAGAGGTGAAAGGAGGTGCGGGTTGGAATAGGTCTCAACTACCAAATTAAAGTTAATTTAAAACTTTAACAAAGGTTATATTTTCTCTTCAAAATCAACAAATAACAGTAAACAACATTCAACAATTTCCACTAGGTGAAATAACAATGAAAGTCAGGTACAAAATGATTTTTCCCATCAGGGGTTTTTTTACCAAGTTTTGGTCTTCGAGCCCCACAGCCCCACACTCACAACCTTTGAGCGAATAGCTCAACTTTACCCAGTTACCAAATGAACAAAGGAGCAGAAAACCCCATCATTCCAAGGAGCACTTGCCCCTAATTACAATGTTAAGCCTCCAAGAGGCACGCAGAGATCAAATTAGGAAAGAGCAGACCTGATCTTAATTTTACAAGCCTATCAAAGGCCACAACCAACTTCACTCCTAACTGCCCTCAAGGCACACATACAGTGAAACAGGGGTATCTTGTACCCAACCTACAGGGCCTTCACATGAAGAAAACAAAACATCAGGTTAAGTTACTGGCCCATAATGCAAAAATAGAATGGAGGCGATAACTTGCACTCCTACACCAAGTTTTGTCAAAACCTATGTGGCGCTAGGCTGATGATACAGGGGCTAATCCCAATCTATGGAGGTGACTAGTCAGCAAATAAGTTTAAGACTTTAAGAAGGAAGAGAAAAACGGTTACGAAAACATAGTCACCTCAAAATTCAAAATGAAGGGGAGTTCGAGAGGGTGAAGCACTCTCTATCCCCGCTTTACAGACTTGTAATTTGTAGATGGACAGAAAAGAATTTACATTTTAAAAGGGTAGGTTACATACTAAAGGTTTCGAACCCTCCCCGAGAGTTAAACTGCTGAGCTAGCAAGAAATAAAGATGTTAACAGGCCATTACCTTGTTGATGAACTGCTGTCCGAAGAAAGAGACGCTTCCCGCCCCCTGCTACATAATCACACACTAAGCAAGTTGTCGATGAAGTGGCACCAAGACAAGAAAATCAGCAGTTTATATACCCTCGTGGAACATTCGAGACCTTTCCTGAATGATAACAACCCACCCACAAACTTTTATTGGCTACCAGCAAAAACTAATATACAAGACGATGAAGAAACAACTTATTGGTGGAAAATTAATTACAGAAATTTATGATTGGCTAATTTCAAAACTGGCGGAAGGAAAGGATTATATTGCCAACCCACAAACCACAGAACAAAATTTGGTAAAAATAAAACTTAGGAATACAATATTTTTTCAAGAAAGTTCATTCCATTGCACCAGAGTGTGTTACCATAGTTTGGCTAGCGACATCTGTTAGAGAATGTTCAAACTTCTTGATACGGAGCAAACAAACACAAATCAAAATAGACACAGTTCAGAACACTTCAAGATTACCAAATTTACAGTAGTGACATCTTCCGAGAAACCGTTGAGTTAATACAGTTTGTTAAAGTTCAGGGTTTCTCCTGTAGAGAGGTTTCAACTGGCGCAATATTTGAATTCGCGGCGTGGAGGTGTACTGCCCGGTACAATTGTGATCATATAAAATACAAGTTGAACTTGTGTTCGAGATCCCTGAGGGGTTGAAAGGAATGAAATTGAAGCAAACCAGGAACTTCAGCTACAGAAAGCTGAGAGCGGCTGTCAGTCTATGAAAGACCTGCAGACGGAGGAGGCAAGACGAAAAGCAAAAAAAGTCATGGGATTTCTTAGGAGGAACCTAAAAGGCTTCATATCAGGGGCCCTACGAACAGCCTACCTCAGTATTGTAAGACCCATACTAACCTATGGTTTTCCTGCCTGGAGTCCCACCACTGTCACAAATCTAAACAAACTTCAAAAAATACAGAATCGGGAAGAAAGGCTGATAAATGATAACTTACTGCTCCCATCTTCATCTGGCTAACCTCCCCTCAATAGAAACCATTGTCAAAAGAATCGACTTGATCTTCCTCCAAAAATCACTTTCCAGCTCCATTAACCTTGACCCGTTTCGCCGCCTTTCCCTGTCCTTTTGCTCCATCCGCAGAGGTGTTAATCTTGTCCCTCCATTTGCCCGTACTACCCCTTACCAATCCGGTTACTACGGCCGCTCCACACGTCTCTGGAATGAGCTACCACCTAAAATAAAAGCCTTGCCTCTAACGCAGTTTACAAACCAAGTAAAAAGATGTAAATCTCTGTGTACAGGGACGGGAGTGAAAGGGAGAGAAAGTGTCGTTGAGTGAATTAACTACTGTACGAGTGTAAATATGTGAATAATGGAATATATATATATATATATAAAATAGCATGTACTGACTGACTGACTGACGGACTCATAATCGCCGAGCCAAAACTACTGGACATAAAGAAACAAACTTTTGAGGATACATCTATATTAAAGTGTAGGTGCTCACTAAGGGAGGACTTGTGGATATTCCGTCACTAAGGGGGTGAAAAAAGGTGTGAATTGTTTAAATGAGTCCACCTATATCCCAAAAACTTAAAACTGTACAGACGTAAAAATTGGTATTTGGAATCTCCTTTAATTTTTTTTTTGCTAGCGGCTTTAAGTCGCACCGACACAGATAGGTCTTATGGCGATGATGGGATAGGAAAGGTCTAGGAGTTGGAAGGAAGTGGCTGTGGCCTTAATTAAAGTACACCCCCAGCATTTGCTTGGTGTGAAAATGGGAAACCATGGAAAACCATCATCTTCAGGGCTGCCGACAGTGGGATTCAAACCCACTATCTCCCAGATGCAAGCTCACAGCTGCGCACCCCTAACCACTCGGCCAACTCGCCCAATCCTTTAAAAATAAAGAGGGCATATTTTTTTATTTTCGGAAAATACCATTACGGGGGGGTGAAACAGGGCGAAAATGGGTTGAATATCTTTTATGAGGATACTTATATCTCAAAACTGAAGATGTTACAGGCATGAAAATTAGTATTTGGAATCACCTTTAAAAATAAAGAAAAACATATTTTTTTGTTTTTGGAAAACCCAATTAATGGGGGTTGAACAGGAGTGATAACGGGGGTGAATTTTTGAAAAGACTATATCCAGATTATATCTCAGAAACATAACATGTTACAGACTTGAAATTTGGTATTTGGAATCTCCTGTAAAAGTAAAGAAACAGATGATTTTTTTTTTTGGAAAATCCACTTAAAGGGAACACTTTGGGGGGGGGGGGGAGGCAGGTAAAAAGGACTGATAAGGGGATTGGAGTGAATGTTTAAAATTAGTGTACCTACCGTATATTTCAAAAACCTAACATGTTACAGATGTGAAAATTGGTATTTTTAATCTTTTAAAAAATACACATGTATTTTCATTTTCAGGATAAAACACTTAAGAGAGTGGGGGGTTAAAGGACTGGAAACAGGGTTGAATTCTTATTAGGATATTGATATCTCATAAACTGAAGATGTTATAGACTTGAAAATTGGTAGTATTTGGAGTCTCATTTAAAAATAAAGAAATACATATGTTTTTGTTTTCAGAAAATCCACTTGGGGGAGGTGAAAGAATTGGAAAATGAGTTGAATTCTTTGTATGAAGATACTTATATCTCGAAAAGTAAAGATGTTGCAGATGTGGAAATTGGTATTTGGAATCTCCTTTAAAAACAAAGAAACATGTATTCTTTTGTTTTATAAAAATCCACTTAAGGGGGAATGAAAGAATTGAAACATTAGTTGAGTTATTTGTATGAGGATACTTATATCTAAAATAAAACTAAAGATGTTACAGGCATGAAAGTTGGTATTTGAAATCTCCTTTGAAAATAAAATCCATGCTTTTTGGGGGAAAAATTAACTTGGTCGGGGGGGGGGGGGGGGGCGTGGGGTTGTGAAATAGGAGTTGAATTCTTTTCATGTGGATACATATATCTCAAAAACCAAAGATGTTACAGTCATGATAATTGGTTTGTGGATGCTTTTTTTTTTTTTTTTTTTTTGGAAAATTCACTTAAGGGGGAGGGTGAGAGGAAGCGAGAAGAATGAATTATTTTTATGGGAATACTTATATCTCAAAAAATGAAGGTTACAGACATGAAAATTGGTATTTGGAATCCCCTTTAAAAATAAAGAAACATGTCTTCTTTTGTTTCCTAAAAATCTCCTTAAGGGGGGAGGGAAATTAAAAAATTTGTTGAATTATTTGTATGAGGATACTTACATCTAAAATAATTGAAGATGCTACAGACATGAACATTGGTATTCGGAATCTCCTTTAAAAATAAACATGTATTTTTTGTTTACGGAAAGTCCACTTAAGGGGCAGAGGGTGGAGAGAAGTGAAGAAGTTGAAATGTTTTTATGATGACACTTATATCTCAAAAACTGAAGATGTTACAGACGTGAAAACTGGTATTTGCAATCTCCTTTAAAAATAAAGAAACCCATATTTTTTGTTTTCGGAAAATGCACTTTAGGAGCTGAAAAGAATAGAAAAAGTGAGTGAATGTATAAAATGAGTACCGGTACCAGTATATGTACAGTACATGTCAAAAACTTAACATGTTACAGACATGAAACTTGGTATTTGGAAAGTCTTTTAAAAATACTGGAACATGTACTTTTGTTTTTGGAAAAGGCACGTAACAGGGGTGAAAAGAAGTGAAAAGGAGTTGAATTATTTTTATGAGGATACTTATATCTCAAAACTCAGGACGTTACAGACATGAAAATTGGTATTTGGAATCTCCTCTAAAAGTAAATTGACATGTATTTTTTTTTTGTTTTGTTTTTGGAAAATTTACTTAGGTGGGGGAAGGACTGATAAAAGGGTTGAATTATTTTTATGGGGATACTTAGGCCTATATCTCAAAAACTAAAGATGTTACAGACATGGAAATATGTATTTGGAATCTCCTTCTAAAATAAAGAAACATGTAAATTTTTGTTTTTTGTTTTCAACTTGAAAGAAGACTTTTTCCCACATGTACAGTTCTATGTCACATGGTCATCTTAGCCCCAACAGGCAATACCATAAACGTGGTTTACAAAGAGTTTCTGGGGTAAATGAAACTCAAATTTTCGTTGAGTTTCTGTACTTCAGGGATTTTCAGATAATGTCTTAGTACAGTACCGAGGAACAATTACTTTTATCAATTTACGAAATCTACGTGAGCAAAGCCATGGGTAACTGCTAGTTATTGTATATATTACCTTAGTAGGTCTGTGAAGCAACTAATGTACATGGGGCTTGCCCTTTTTCACTAGACCATTCATATAATCTGTATGATTCGTGGTAAATAATAATAATAATAATAATAATAATAATAATAATAATAATAATAATAATAATAATAATAATAATAATAATAATAATAATAATAATAATAATAATAATAATAATAATAATAATAATAATAATAATAATAATAATAATAATAATAATAATAATAATAATACAGAGAATGGACAACAACAGACTTAAAAAGAAAATCTTTGATGTAGTAAACAGTTCAACCAAAAAAACAAATTAGTATCATGAAATAAAGGAAGACTTAAGGCAGGTGGGGATCAATGGTCAAATGATAGGAGACAAAAAAGAATTCAGAAACAAAATTAGGAATACAAAATTTATAGTAAATGAGAAGAAGAAGACAGGAACATTGTGGACAGAACAAAGGAAACAGGAGCCCAGCCAAAGGATGAAGAGATTTTGGGAAGAGAAGAGGAAGAACGGAAAGAAATGGAAATTGTGTCATCATGAGATATTCGAGTTCAAACACTGTCCATAAGGGCAAAAATGATATGAATGAATGAATGAATGAATGAATGAATAATCATGCCATGAAAAATGAAGGAATGTGTGTGTGTTCCATCAACTTTCAGAAATGAAATGAAATGGCGTATGGCTTTTAGTGCCGGGAGTGTCCGAGGACATGTTCGGCTCGCCAGATGCAGGTCTTTTGATTTGACTCCCGTAGGCGACCTGCGCGTCGTGATGAGGGTGAAATGATGATGAAGACGACACATACACCCAGGCCCCATGCCAGTGAATTTAACCAATTAAGGTTAAAATTCCCGACCCTGCCGGGAATCGAACCCAGGACTCCTGTGACCAAAGGCCAGCACACTAACCATTTAGCCATGGAGCTGGACAACTTTCAGAAAGCTTTACCTTCTCCAGTGTTTACTGTCTCTGATGCTTATTATAAAAGGAACATATATTGTTATAACTGTGGTAAACACAATTTAGTTACAGATCAAGGGTACTTTTATGTGTGGGATTGTAGCTTCACAAGGTTCCCCAGAAATAACATCATGTCAAAAACAACACATCAAAAATACTTCTGTTAGAGAGAGAGAACACTTAGTTGTTTACAGTGACATGTGTACAGAACAAAACAGAAATATAAAACTATCCCTGTCCTTAATGAGACTAATGAAAATGTGCAGACATGAAGTTGAAAACAATAGATCAGAAATTATTAGTTTCAGGACATTCTGATATTGGCAGTGTGGAAAAGGCTGCTAAAGGAAAGACTATCTATGTGCCTACAGACTGATTTCTGGTCATGGCTTCAGCTCGAGGAAAGAAGACATTCAGTATTATTGAAATGAAAAGGGAAATGTTTTTTTCAACAAAAGCACTAGAGAGCAGTATTACAAAGTGAAAGACCAACACAGAAAAGTCTCCAGTTAACTGGTTGGAAATTCAGTGGCTCCATTATGAACGTAAGAGACCATTCCAAATACTATACAAGCAAACACTGGATGCAGACATGCCATTCATGATTCTTGATATCTACCCCACTCCACGTTGGGGTCGACCGTGAAATGGACCTTTACGAGCTATTTGTTTGGAACACCTCTATAGTCAGCAGGGGGCAATATCAACAAAAAAGAAACAAGATATGCTTGATCTTCTGAAATACATTCCACCAAATCATCATGCATTTTTTATGTCTTTTACTATGGCAGAAGGGGTTGAGGACAATGGACCTCTAATGCACTATTTAGAATAATACAGTATTCACTTAATCATGGAAGGTCTATAGTTTCTTTATGTTAAATATTTCATAATGACTCAAGTACATCAATATTACGGGCATAAGAAATACTGTTTTTATTTTCACTTGTTTTGTTTCTAAGCATATTATATCAGTTACATAATTTTGTTAACAATATGACATCAATGTATTTCTGGAATAATAAATAATAAATGTGTTTACTTTCAAATGTTTGTATTTTTTAATTTTGTTTCCACGTGCAATTACTTATTCAGTAAATGTTCTTTATTCAGAACGTCCTCTTAATCCTCATTCTTCCTAAATATTTCAGCACCAGTAGTGAGCAAAGGCACCAGAATTTTTAAACATGTACAATAGTTTAAACCGAATTTCCTCAAAATGAGTATTTATGACTTACACTACTTGGTGACTAAGCAGTCCAAATGATGGCAGTTTGTTAAGAACAGAGGAAGGGATCAGAGATGAAATGAAGAGGTACTTCAGCATGTTGTTAAATGGAGATGGAGACACCACCACTACCTGTAGAATAGATGTAATCCAGAAAAACCAACACCCATTAACATAGCTTACAGTCGAAACAGCACTAAAGAACATGTGAAATGGAAAGTCCTTGGGCTTCGATAATCTCACCTCAGATCTGAATGTCTAGAAAGTGGATCTCTGAGAATTAGAATAGGTGAAGTGTTATCTGATCCTGTAATAATTACGAGGGGGATCCCACAGGGCAGTAATGATTGGGGATTGTTTACTGCAGGTCAGTATTACTGGACCTTTATGTTTTCTTATACATATAAATTATATGATTAAAGGCTGGAACCACAGATAAGGCCCTGTGCGGATGCTTGCTTGTTGTTTGTTGCTTGTTGTTTAAAGGGGCCTAACATCGAGGTCATCGGCCCGCTTTGCGGATGATGTTACACCGTACAGAATAGTAAATAAGTTGCAGGAATGTGAGCGACTGCAGAGGGACCTAGACAATATTGTGAGATGGACAGTGGGCGATGGTATGACGATAAACGGGATGAAATGTCAGGTTGTAAGTTTAACTTAGAGGTAATCATATTAACAAGGTTGTCAAGAAAGGTTACAGATCTCTTCATATGATTATGAGAGTATTGAAGGTTTGTAGTAAGGATGTAAATAAGAAGGTGTATAAGTCTTTAGTAAGACACCAATAAGAGTATCGTTCCAGTGTATGGGATACACACAAGGACTACTTGACACGAGAACTGGAAAAGACCCAAATGGAAAGAGCACAATTTGTTCTGGGCAATTTCCGACAAAAGAGTAATGTTACAAAAATGTCGCAAACTTTGGGCTGGGAAGACTTGGGAGTAAGGAGAGAAGATACTCAACTATGTAGTATGTATTATCCGTATTGATGATTCTAATGATCGCAAATATAAAGATAGGAACTTGCCACCTAACCAATACATTTATTTATTATAAGGTACTTAAAATATTATTATTATTATTATTATTATTATTATTATTATTATTATTATTACATAACAGTACCGGTTCCGACCCTATTTGTGGGTCATCTTCAGCTGCTGAAGAACCTTCGTCTTAATAAAAACAACATAAATATAGTATTAAAACACTACTTATACTAATTACGAATGACTAATGCTAAATTACAATGATGTGTTGTGGTAATAAAATGTGCCTGAAAGAGTAGCTTTGAAAGTCTAAAATGTTCACCAGTTCGTTATGGCACCGATCTTGATGTTCACTCATATACTTGTTCACTCATATACTCATTCATTCAATCTAGTGTTACAATGTTGACACACTTATTTTAAATTAAAAAGTCTTAACGCTGAGTTAATAAAACATTACTTATACTAATCACAAATGACTAATGCTAAAATACAATGATGTGTTGTGATAATGAAATATGCTTGAAAGAGTAGTTTTGAAAGTCTAATATGTTCACCAGTTCATTATGACACTGATCTTGGTCACGCATACACTCATTCATTCAATTCATTGTTATAATGTTGACACACTTATTTAAAATTAAAAACGTCTTAATGCTGATTTACATGGTACTGTATTTTATAAAATCCACATCAGTAGGAGGTTTGGTTATAAATAATGATGTATCTGGATAAGCTATGGCGATGAGATAGGCGCGAGTCACATGTTTTGAACAATAAATTTAAAATCTTCTTAAGCTTAGCTCAGGGTCAAGTTGTTGGGTTTGATATCCCATTAACTAAGGTCTGAATGTTCCCCTCTTCATAATCATGTTCTGTTGGACTGTGTTAGATAATCTAGGTGGAAGATAGAAAAGAGTTTTGCTGTTAGAGAATGTCTATGGAACGTGTTTTAAAATTGAATATGCATTTCACTTACTTACTTGCTGTCTTGGCCTGTCATTTGTGTGCTTGACGGGAGCACGCCGTATACTGCTTCGTGTACGCCGGGGACTATCTATTGCAGCATTGGAGAGGAGAGGTGGTGGGGCGAAGGAGAGGGTTTGGGGTAGAATGAGGCGTGTCTTTCGGAAGGCTCAGTTGTGTGTTTTTGTTTTTGTTTATTAACACTCTTTAAATAAATGCTTTTAATGACCTGGTGAATATATTCGAATTTCAAAGCTACTCTTTCAAGCATATTTCATTATCACAACACATCATTGTATTTTAGCATTAGTCATTCATAATTAGTACAAGTAATATTTAATTAACTCAGCATTAAGACATTTTTAATTTAAAATAAGTGTGTCAACATTGTAACACTAGATTGAATGAATGAATATATGAGTGAACATCAAGATGAGTGTCATAACAAGCTGGTAAACATTTTAGACTTTCAAAGCTACTCTTTCAAGCACATTTTATTACCACAACACATCATTGTAATTTAGCATTAGTCATTCGTAATTAGTATAAGTAGTGTTTTAATATTCTATGTTGTTTTTATTAAGATGAAGGTTCTTCAGCAGCTGAAGATGACCCACAAATGGGGTCGAAACCGGTATTGTTATGTAATAATATTTTAAGTACCTTATCTATATATATAAAATAACTTGTCCTGACTGACTGACTGACTGACTGATTCATCATTGCCGAGCCAAAACTACTGGTCATAAAAAAATGAAAATTTGGGGATACATTCATATTAAAATGTAGGTGCTTGCTAGGGGGGTGAAAGGGGGAGGGTGAATTTTTAGAATTAGTGTATCAGTATCTCAAAAACTGAACAGTTTAAAGACATGAACATTGGTATTTGGAATCTCCTTTAAAAATAAAGAAACATATTTTTTGTTTTGGGAAAATCCTGTTAAGAGGGGTGAAAAAAGGTGAAAAATGGGTTGAATACCTTTCATGTGGATACTTATATCTCAAAAACTGAAGATGTTACAGTCATGAAAATTGGTATTTGGAATCTCCATAAGTAAAGAAACATGTATTTTTTGGTTTTTAGGAAATTTACTTAAGGGGTGGTGAACAGGTGTGACAAACGGGGTGAATTCTTAAACTGAGTGTATCTCAAAAACGTAACATGTTACAGACGTGAAAACTGGTACTTGGAATCTACTGCAAAAGTAAAGGAACACGCATAAATTGCACTCTGAAGATCCACTTAAGGGGAAGTGTTAAAGGGGGTAAATTTAAAATGAGCATTTATACAGTATAGCTTGTTTCAAAAACTGAACATGTTAAAGATATGAAGACTGGTATTTTTAATCCTTTTAAAAATAAAAGTAATACGTATTTGTTTGTTTCCGGAAAAAAAAACTTCAGTGGGGCGGGGGGCATTTTTTTATGTGGATACTTATATCTCAAAAACTGAAGATGTTACAGACATGACAATTGGTATTTGGAATCTCCTTTAAAGATACACGTATTTTTTTGTTATCGGAATATCCACTTAAGAGGGTGGGGTGGGTGAAGGGAAGAGAAATTTAGTTGAATTATTTTTATGGGGTTACTTATACATCCAATACTAAAGATGTTACAGACGTGAAAATTGCTATTTGGAATCTCTTTTAAAAATAAGGAAACACGTATTATTTTTGTTTTCGGTGTCCTCTTGAAGGGGGTGAAAACAGGTTAAAAAGGGGTTGAATACCTTTTATGAAGATACTTATATCTCAAGAACTGACGATGTTACAGACATGATAATTGGCATTTGGAATCCCATTTAAAAATTAAGGAACACATACTTTTTTGTTTTTAGAAAATCCAATTAATGCAGGGTGAACAGGAGTGAGGAAAGGGACGACATTAAAAAAAACTGCATCTACAGTATATTTCAGAAATGTCACATGTTACAGACATAAAAATGGTTATTTGGAATCTCCTGTAAAAGTAAAGAACCATAGACAGTTTGTTGTTGCAAAATCCATGAAGGGGAACTAAAAATGGGGGTTAATTTTTAAAATGAGCATATTACAGTACATCTCAAAAATATGTTACAGATGTGAAAATGAGTATTTTTAATCTCTTTTCAAAATAAAGAAACATGTATTTTTTGTTTTCAGGAAAAACACTTGGGAGGTGGGGGGTGGGGGGAGAGGACTGAGAAGGTAGTTGAATTATTTTTATTAGGATACTGATATCTCAAAAACTGAAGATATTACAGACATGAAAATTGGTATTCAGAATTTTTGGAAAATTCATTTAAAAGGGGGTGGTGAAAGTGTTGGAAAATTAGTTGATTGCTTTGTACGAGGATAGTTCTTTTCAAAAACTAAAGATGTTGCAGACGTGAAAATTGGCATTTGGAATTTCCTTTAAAAGTAAAGAAGCAAGTATTCTTTGGTTTTGGAAAATCCACGTAAGTGGTGGGGGGTGGGGGTGAAAGAATTGAAAAATTAGTTGAATTATTTGTATGAGGATACTTGCGTTTTTTAAAATCTAAAAATGTTACAGACATGAAAAAAGGTATTTGAAACCTCCTTTAAAAAAGGAAACCCGCATTTCTGGGGGGAAATATGTGGCGGGGGGGGGTGGAAAATGAGCTAAATTTTTTTTTTATGACGATACATATATCTCAAAAACTGAAGATGTTATAGCCGTGATAACTGGTATTTTGAAGCTCCTTTATAAATAAAGGACCTAATAATTTTTTTTGGGAAAATTCAGCTTGGGAGGGGGGGGCCGGGTGAAAGGAAGTGAAAAAATTGAATTATTTTTATGGAGATACTTATATCACAAAAACTGAAGATTACAGACGTGAAAATTGGTATTTGGAATCTCCTTTAAAAATCAAGAAACCGCATTTTTTTGGGCGGAAATAAACTTGGTGGGGGTTGAAAAAGGAGCTGAGTTTTTTTTTATGAAGATACATATATCTCAAAAACTGAAGATATTACAGTCACGACAATTGGTATTTAGGAGCTCCTTTATAAATAAAGAACACACTTTTGGTGGGGAATCAACATAACAGAGGAGGGGGAGCTGAAAAAGGAGTTTAATTTTTTTATGAGGATACTTAAATCTTCAAAACTGAAAATGTTACAGACGTGAAAATTAGTATTTGGAATCTCCTTTAAAGATAAAGGAACACACACTTATTTTTGGGAGCAGGGGGGCAAAAAAGAAGTTGAAATCTCTTTTGAGGGATACTTACATATCAAAACCTGATTATGTTACAGATGTGTAAACTGCTATTTGTGATCTCCTTTAAAAGAAACATGTATTTTTTTTAAACACTTAAGGGGTAAAAAAAATTGAATAACAGGTGAATTTTTAAAATGAGTACTGATATATCTACTTTATGTGTCAAAAACATAACATGTTACAGACATGAAACTTGATATTTGGAAAGACTTTAAAAATATAGGAATTTTTTTTTTCTTTTCGAAAAAGGCACTTAAGTGGGGTGAAAAGAAGTGAAAAAGTGTTGAATTACTCCTTACGAGGATACCTATATCTCAAAAACTGAAGATGTTACAAATGTGAAAATTGGTATTTGAATCTCTTTTAAAATTAAGAAACATGTATTTTTTTTTAAATGCACTTAGGTGGAGGTGGGGGAAAGACTGATAAAGCTGTTGAATTATTTTTATTGGGATACTTATATCTCAAAAACTGAAGATGTTGCAGACATGGAAATAGGTATTTGGAATCTCCTTTAAAAATAAAGAATACTTTTTTTCTATTTGAGAGAAGAACGTTTCTCACATGTACAGTTGTATGTCGCATGGTCATCTTAGCCCCAAAAGGCAATACCACAAACACGGTTTAAAGAGCTCCTGGGGGTAAATTAAACTTCTTTTTTTTACAATTTGCTTTACGTTGCACTGATACAGGTAAGTCTTATGGTGACGATGGGATAGGAAAGGCCTAGGAGTGGGAAGGAAGCGGCCATGGCCTTAATTAAGGTACAGCCCCAGCATTTGTCTGGTGTAAAAATAGGAAACCACAGAAGAACATCTTCAGGGCTGCTGACAGTGGGGCTTGAACCCACTATCTGCCGGATGCAAGTTCACAGCTGCGTGCCCCTAGCCGTACGGCCAACTCACCCGGTCACCACTCAATTTTTCGGTGAGTTTTTATACTTAAGGGATTTTCAGATAATGTCTTAGTACACAAGCGAGGAACGATTACTTTTATCAAGTTACGAAATCCACGTGAGCGAACTCGCGGATAACTGCTAGTCTATATATATAAACAAACATATCCTGACTGACTGACTGACTCATTCATCATCACCGAGCCAAAACTACTGCACATAAAGAAATTAAATTTTGAGGATACATTTGTATTACAATGTAGGTGCTCGCTAAGGGAGGATTTTTGGATATTCCGTCGCTAAGGGGGTGAAAAGAGGAAGGGGGTGAATTTTTAAAATGAGTGTATCTATATATCAAAACTTTAAAAGTTTACAGATGTAAAAATTGATATTTAGGATCTCCTTTAAAAATAAAGAATCACATATTTTTTGTTTTTGGAAATTCCCACTAGGAGGGGTGAAAAAGGGGTGAAAATGGGTTGAATGCCTTAAATGGGGATACTTATATCTCAGAAACTGAAGATATTACAGACCTGAACATTGGTATTTGGAATCTCCTTTAAAAGTAAAGAAACACAGGTGATTTGTTTTTGGAAACTCCACTTAAGGGGAATTAAAAATTGGGGGAAATTTTAAAATGAGCATGTCTACAGTATATCTCTAAAATTTAACATGTTACAGAAGTGAAAAATGGTATTTTTCTTATCGCTATTAAAAACAGAGAAACATGTAGCCTATTTTTGGTGTTTGGAAAAATGGAGTTGAATTCTTTTTATTAGGATACTGATAACTCAAAAACTGAATATGTTAGGGGGCTGTCACACAGGCTCGATCGAACGACTGCGATCAACCGACTAAGAAAACAAACCTACAGAGGGCAGTGGCACCAGTCACACAGCATCGATCGTCAGCGATCAACTACGAGCGATGAAGATCGACTGGTTTGTGAAAACAAACGTGTCCGTTTTTCAGTCGCAGTCGTTCGATGATGGCGGACGCAACATAGTCATCTGTTGATGAAATCGAAACATTAATTTGCTTAGTGTATGAAAACAAAGTGGTGTATAATCCTAGACTCCCTGGATATAGTAATAGGAAGACCGTGAATTTTGTATGGCATTCTATAACGTCGAGAACTGGGACAAAAACTGGTAAGTAATTATTATATTTTTTCGATTATCTTATGAATAGTGTTATCTTAGATTATTTATTGATAAAATATATTATACGGAATAGATTGGTAAAAAAAGTTACACTAGGAGAACTAGTAATTATCATTCTTGTAACTTAATTGAAGAAATGTTTGGAAAACGTAAGCAGTGCTTTCCTAACCTCCATCTCGTACCTAATGAAATGAATAGGCCTACCATTGTTCGCTTTAATGGCAAATAAGTGTAGGCCTATGCCATAAGTAGGCCTACTACATATATATTTTCTTTGTCACAATATTCTGATTCATTGTTTCAGGAAAAAGTTGTGCCTATACAAGGCAAATTCTGAAGGCTGGATATCGAACTTGGAGAGATAACATCCTCCCTCTCCTCCCAGGTTCTGCTGTACAGAAAACATAAAATGGGTTTACTTCAATGCTCTCAACTTTCTGGAACTCTTCATTGCTGGAAAAAGGTACAATTCTGTAATATTTATTTTTAAAAGTAGGCCTACACTACAGACCAGTGTTCTAGTTGTGAAAGAGTGAGGGGAAGATTCAGTCTGTAGGCCATAAGTTCCACCCATCTGTTCCTTAATTTATCAGATATAACTGAAAGTAATATAATATAATCCAACCTAACAATCATCTTACTAAAATAGTTATTGAAAGTAACAATTTCTTAAGCAGAAGGCTTGTGTCCAGACTAAAATATAGCTCCAATTTAGAAGAATTGCATTAATATGTTGTTCATTTTTTTTCAGTTCTGTAACAAACACATCTATGGAAGTGGCACCTGATGTGTGAGAGCCTTTTCACCAAGCTGAAATAGAGGAGGAGGAAGCAGAAATAATTTGTGTTGTAGGGGTCTTACTCCTACAGATCAGAAATTACTGAAGGGACTTCAACTTCCAGTCCAGTGGCTTCTGCTTCCACAAACAGCTCTGCCAGCAGTTAAAAATAAAAGAAACAGAAATGTGAAAGTGACAGTGACAGTGATGTGTTAAGTGAATATTTAGAAAAGAAACTGAAAAGAAAATGTAATCAGTGTTATTTTTAGTGTCTTTGTGATGACATGGAAAGAATGAGTGTACTAGGTCGAAGGGTTTTCAAAGTTAAAATTCAGGAACTGTTGTATACAGTGTTAGATCACGAAAGAATCGAATAAAATTTATGTTCTTGAGAAATGTTCTACTTTTTTAATTAAATCAGTTTTTGTTATACTTATCTATCAATATTTATTTGAATCCTCAGTGAGTTACGTGTATTAGCACCTGATGGGAAAGAACCTTAACTCCATTTTTTTAAATTATTAGCATTATTACTACATCTTAATTTGTATATTTTATGTGGTAGAACATGTATGGTTTACAAGGAAAGGAGTATTTTGAAATACATGTAGTAGGTCCCTTCTGTGTGTATAGTAAGCAGTTGTACAGCACAGGTGGTCTGAAACCAGACCGGCGTATTGATAGTTCTGTCCAAGAGCTGACTTCCTTCTTTTGGTACCTATACTGTCGATCACAACTGCAAACTCATTGCATTAGGTATGTACAGCACAGGTGGTCTGAAACCAGACCAGTGTAAAGACATGAGTAGTTTTGTCCAGGAGCTGACTGTCTTCTTACAGAATACTGTTGAACACAACTGCAAGCTCATTGCATTGGGTTTACTGCATCTATATTCAATGTTGCTTACTATACTGCCATCCTGGAAGAATACACATCCTAAATACCTATTTGAAATTATCTACCTGTTCCAATTTTGTATTCTCAACCTGACATTCAGTTCTACTACTCTTCCCTACTGCGATCACTTTAGAATTGAAACGACTAATTTTCATGTCATATTTATTGCATCCTTTTTGAAGTTGCAAGATATTAGATTGCACAGTTTCAATAGACCAAGTCGTTTGCATAGGACAAAATTCTTACTAGAGTTATACCTGACAGAATCCCTCCCTGCCACCTTATACCTTTGTAACTTAGGTAGCCTTTATCTCCTCATTCCAAGTACTCTACTGCCATTGGTACCTGTCTGCACCAGCAATCGCTACTTTCATGTCTGTTACCGTACTTATAATTTATTAATAACATATAGGCCTACAGGGGGCATCAAGGTAGACCGATTATTTTATTTCTTGTGCTGTAGATCCATATAAACAATGAAAAACAAAGATGAAAAATTCATTTGTAAATATTTTGACAGGTGTTTCTACCAAAGTTTTGTAGATTTTAATCTACAACATAAAAAAACTGTATTTTGTGGGATGTGATATTAAGGGGATATGATGGCAGAACATGTACATATTTATAAAAAATATATCCATATGACAGTTACATGCTTGTAATAAAAGGTCGAGTAGATTAATTACCCTGTAAGTCAATCCAAGATCTTAAAAGACCCATACACCCTACTCTGTCAAACATTAATTTATATAATTGGTATTTACTAACAGTTTTGACAGGCAATGTAAGATATAGCAAAATTAAATCATTTACCACCTGAGCAACAGGCCTAAATAACATTTTACTGTAGATGGCAATAGTATTTAGTTGTTAGAAAGGCACACTCTTCACTTCTAAAAATAGAAGGCAAGGTGCTTGTTATTAGCACCTATTATTTTTTGCAGTGTTTGGTTCTCATTTTGGGTTAAATTGAAGGCAAAGTTTTCATTTTCCTTGAACTGATTCATAAGGAAAGTATTTCAGGATGGATAGATAGGCTTGGTAGTGTTCATATCAGTAAAGAAGTTACATATGAACAATACACAGAAAGGCAAAATCAACATTGAGGTAAGAAAGAGAGTCCTACCAGACCTTTGCGGAAAAAGTTGTTACTCTGTACCAAGGAGTTTACCAGTAACTTGGATGGAAGTGCAGGATTTATATTAATTGGTTTATTATTGTCAAGTGAGCAATTAGAGCAGCTTGCCAGTGCGAAGTTTGGGGGGACAGTACTTTATGCTTAGTGATGAGGGTAATAAACAAGACCTTGTGTGTAATTTACATGTAGTTGTGACAACTATCAGTCTATTACACTGCCAACTTACTTATTAGAACAATATTTCAGAAGCTTTTCCTATAGTTATTAAGCTAGTGTACAGAGCACTAGCCTCACCTGAACTCCTCAAGAAATGTACACATATGTGAATACACAGAACCCTAAAGAGAATTTACTTTGAAAGAGATGTCCATAGACAACCTTTCTTCACAGCCATTTGGTAAAATTAGCTGCTTTTGAAGCTGCTGTAGTCTTCAATGATATAAATTAAGACAGGATTGTCATTCTTGTAAAGTTTGGATATGGACCTGAATTCTTTGCACAAAACACAGTAGGCCTACAGAAATTCAGCAACACGCTTGTCATGAAAGCAATATGATACTATTCTGAACATGGCACAATAACAAAGAAGAGGAGAGGCAACAAGAGATTTGCAGAGGATCATGAGGGAGAGAAACAGTGTAAGGAACTCCATTGCTTTTCTCATTTCACAATATTCAGAGCATATATGCATTTTTATTTCAAAATTATTTACATGATTGTAACAAAACTTGACACACTATTTCTACATTAGGTAATGTAAATTTTGACTGGAAGCATTTCTTGATATGTCTATTATTTTGGTAGGTGGGATCTCACCAAGTGGTATGGAAAAAAAAAGCTGTTAACCTCCATCTAATAAACACCTCAAAATATCATTTGAAAAGACAGTAATTATGCTCCAAGATCCAGCATCATTAAAACAAATAAGCATAAATGGTATTAGTCTTATATTTGAAGTACAATGAGCCACTGTTGTGAGGCTTTTGTTGGAACTTTCACCCTGTCAAGAATTCTGGCTGTAGTGCTCTATGAATGGCATCACATATAATAGGAACAAATCCACTGATGTATTGTGAGCAATCCTAAATCTGTATGAGTCACCAATGTCCAGAAACCTGTAGGCCTAAATAAATATATTTCCACTGTTCATTGTAGCACCTTCAAATTACGAATTCAAATTGATGTAGGCTACATAACCGTTTTCAGTCCTTTTTTATCAATACTTTATTAGAATCCTACAGAATGCAAAGAAATATACCTGCCACTAATCCTTTATTTGATATATTTTGCCACGGACATACAGTAGTTGTTTAGGAGGTGAACATCACTTCTGACTTTAAACCTAAAAAAAATCGTTGTGAATATTGAATTTAACGATAGTGTCAACCTTTCCTCAGAACTTATACCTTTCCTGTAATTTGTTTGCCTGATATTTATTAGTGACTACATTTTTTCCTCTAATTGCTTATACCGTAATTATTGATGAACATTCGGTACTAGTTCCTGAATTTTTCTTCGTCATTCCACAACGAAGGCACACTTTGGTGGAATTCTCCATGGCCCTTTACCTTGTCCACTGCGATCGTCTGGTTCTTTCCTTTCTCCTAATATATTCATAGGTTAGAATCATATTTCCACCCGAATTATCGCTTTCACAACACATTCTTTTTCTCTCGTGAATATGAATACGTCTGTAGCCTGTACGGTACTGGGCGGGAATATCAGCTGTAGAGGTGAGTCGGTACTGCTGTACCGGTACGCGTCACCTATTCTCCGAATGGAGCAGTGACAACCTGCTCCAGGAGCCTCTTCTCTACCGGTCCACTGCTACTGTGAGGGGGCTGTCACACAGGCTCGATCGAACGACTGCGATCAACCGACTAAGAAAACAAACCTACAGAGGGCAGTGGCACCAGTCACACAGCATCGATCGTCAGCGATCAACTACGAGCGATGAAGATCGACTGGTTTGTGAAAACAAACGTGTCCGTTTTTCAGTCGCAGTCGTTCGATGATGGCGGACGCAACATAGTCATCTGTTGATGAAATCGAAACATTAATTTGCTTAGTGTATGAAAACAAAGTGGTGTATAATCCTAGACTCCCTGGATATAGTAATAGGAAGACCGTGAATTTTGTATGGCATTCTATAACGTCGAGAACTGGGACAAAAACTGGTAAGTAATTATTATATTTTTTCGATTATCTTATGAATAGTGTTATCTTAGATTATTTATTGATAAAATATATTATACGGAATAGATTGGTAAAAAAAGTTACACTAGGAGAACTAGTAATTATCATTCTTGTAACTTAATTGAAGAAATGTTTGGAAAACGTAAGCAGTGCTTTCCTAACCTCCATCTCGTACCTAATGAAATGAATAGGCCTACCATTGTTCGCTTTAATGGCAAATAAGTGTAGGCCTATGCCATAAGTAGGCCTACTACATATATATTTTCTTTGTCACAATATTCTGATTCATTGTTTCAGGAAAAAGTTGTGCCTATACAAGGCAAATTCTGAAGGCTGGATATCGAACTTGGAGAGATAACATCCTCCCTCTCCTCCCAGGTTCTGCTGTACAGAAAACATAAAATGGGTTTACTTCAATGCTCTCAACTTTCTGGAACTCTTCATTGCTGGAAAAAGGTACAATTCTGTAATATTTATTTTTAAAAGTAGGCCTACACTACAGACCAGTGTTCTAGTTGTGAAAGAGTGAGGGGAAGATTCAGTCTGTAGGCCATAAGTTCCACCCATCTGTTCCTTAATTTATCAGATATAACTGAAAGTAATATAATATAATCCAACCTAACAATCATCTTACTAAAATAGTTATTGAAAGTAACAATTTCTTAAGCAGAAGGCTTGTGTCCAGACTAAAATATAGCTCCAATTTAGAAGAATTGCATTAATATGTTGTTCATTTTTTTTCAGTTCTGTAACAAACACATCTATGGAAGTGGCACCTGATGTGTGAGAGCCTTTTCACCAAGCTGAAATAGAGGAGGAGGAAGCAGAAATAATTTGTGTTGTAGGGGTCTTACTCCTACAGATCAGAAATTACTGAAGGGACTTCAACTTCCAGTCCAGTGGCTTCTGCTTCCACAAACAGCTCTGCCAGCAGTTAAAAATAAAAGAAACAGAAATGTGAAAGTGACAGTGACAGTGATGTGTTAAGTGAATATTTAGAAAAGAAACTGAAAAGAAAATGTAATCAGTGTTATTTTTAGTGTCTTTGTGATGACATGGAAAGAATGAGTGTACTAGGTCGAAGGGTTTTCAAAGTTAAAATTCAGGAACTGTTGTATACAGTGTTAGATCACGAAAGAATCGAATAAAATTTATGTTCTTGAGAAATGTTCTACTTTTTTAATTAAATCAGTTTTTGTTATACTTATCTATCAATATTTATTTGAATCCTCAGTGAGTTACGTGTATTAGCACCTGATGGGAAAGAACCTTAACTCCATTTTTTTAAATTATTAGCATTATTACTACATCTTAATTTGTATATTTTATGTGGTAGAACATGTATGGTTTACAAGGAAAGGAGTATTTTGAAATACATGTAGTAGGTCCCTTCTGTGTGTATAGTAAGCAGTTGTACAGCACAGGTGGTCTGAAACCAGACCGGCGTATTGATAGTTCTGTCCAAGAGCTGACTTCCTTCTTTTGGTACCTATACTGTCGATCACAACTGCAAACTCATTGCATTAGGTATGTACAGCACAGGTGGTCTGAAACCAGACCAGTGTAAAGACATGAGTAGTTTTGTCCAGGAGCTGACTGTCTTCTTACAGAATACTGTTGAACACAACTGCAAGCTCATTGCATTGGGTTTACTGCATCTATATTCAATGTTGCTTACTATACTGCCATCCTGGAAGAATACACATCCTAAATACCTATTTGAAATTATCTACCTGTTCCAATTTTGTATTCTCAACCTGACATTCAGTTCTACTACTCTTCCCTACTGCGATCACTTTAGAATTGAAACGACTAATTTTCATGTCATATTTATTGCATCCTTTTTGAAGTTGCAAGATATTAGATTGCACAGTTTCAATAGACCAAGTCGTTTGCATAGGACAAAATTCTTACTAGAGTTATACCTGACAGAATCCCTCCCTGCCACCTTATACCTTTGTAACTTAGGTAGCCTTTATCTCCTCATTCCAAGTACTCTACTGCCATTGGTACCTGTCTGCACCAGCAATCGCTACTTTCATGTCTGTTACCGTACTTATAATTTATTAATAACATATAGGCCTACAGGGGGCATCAAGGTAGACCGATTATTTTATTTCTTGTGCTGTAGATCCATATAAACAATGAAAAACAAAGATGAAAAATTCATTTGTAAATATTTTGACAGGTGTTTCTACCAAAGTTTTGTAGATTTTAATCTACAACATAAAAAAACTGTATTTTGTGGGATGTGATATTAAGGGGATATGATGGCAGAACATGTACATATTTATAAAAAATATATCCATATGACAGTTACATGCTTGTAATAAAAGGTCGAGTAGATTAATTACCCTGTAAGTCAATCCAAGATCTTAAAAGACCCATACACCCTACTCTGTCAAACATTAATTTATATAATTGGTATTTACTAACAGTTTTGACAGGCAATGTAAGATATAGCAAAATTAAATCATTTACCACCTGAGCAACAGGCCTAAATAACATTTTACTGTAGATGGCAATAGTATTTAGTTGTTAGAAAGGCACACTCTTCACTTCTAAAAATAGAAGGCAAGGTGCTTGTTATTAGCACCTATTATTTTTTGCAGTGTTTGGTTCTCATTTTGGGTTAAATTGAAGGCAAAGTTTTCATTTTCCTTGAACTGATTCATAAGGAAAGTATTTCAGGATGGATAGATAGGCTTGGTAGTGTTCATATCAGTAAAGAAGTTACATATGAACAATACACAGAAAGGCAAAATCAACATTGAGGTAAGAAAGAGAGTCCTACCAGACCTTTGCGGAAAAAGTTGTTACTCTGTACCAAGGAGTTTACCAGTAACTTGGATGGAAGTGCAGGATTTATATTAATTGGTTTATTATTGTCAAGTGAGCAATTAGAGCAGCTTGCCAGTGCGAAGTTTGGGGGGACAGTACTTTATGCTTAGTGATGAGGGTAATAAACAAGACCTTGTGTGTAATTTACATGTAGTTGTGACAACTATCAGTCTATTACACTGCCAACTTACTTATTAGAACAATATTTCAGAAGCTTTTCCTATAGTTATTAAGCTAGTGTACAGAGCACTAGCCTCACCTGAACTCCTCAAGAAATGTACACATATGTGAATACACAGAACCCTAAAGAGAATTTACTTTGAAAGAGATGTCCATAGACAACCTTTCTTCACAGCCATTTGGTAAAATTAGCTGCTTTTGAAGCTGCTGTAGTCTTCAATGATATAAATTAAGACAGGATTGTCATTCTTGTAAAGTTTGGATATGGACCTGAATTCTTTGCACAAAACACAGTAGGCCTACAGAAATTCAGCAACACGCTTGTCATGAAAGCAATATGATACTATTCTGAACATGGCACAATAACAAAGAAGAGGAGAGGCAACAAGAGATTTGCAGAGGATCATGAGGGAGAGAAACAGTGTAAGGAACTCCATTGCTTTTCTCATTTCACAATATTCAGAGCATATATGCATTTTTATTTCAAAATTATTTACATGATTGTAACAAAACTTGACACACTATTTCTACATTAGGTAATGTAAATTTTGACTGGAAGCATTTCTTGATATGTCTATTATTTTGGTAGGTGGGATCTCACCAAGTGGTATGGAAAAAAAAAGCTGTTAACCTCCATCTAATAAACACCTCAAAATATCATTTGAAAAGACAGTAATTATGCTCCAAGATCCAGCATCATTAAAACAAATAAGCATAAATGGTATTAGTCTTATATTTGAAGTACAATGAGCCACTGTTGTGAGGCTTTTGTTGGAACTTTCACCCTGTCAAGAATTCTGGCTGTAGTGCTCTATGAATGGCATCACATATAATAGGAACAAATCCACTGATGTATTGTGAGCAATCCTAAATCTGTATGAGTCACCAATGTCCAGAAACCTGTAGGCCTAAATAAATATATTTCCACTGTTCATTGTAGCACCTTCAAATTACGAATTCAAATTGATGTAGGCTACATAACCGTTTTCAGTCCTTTTTTATCAATACTTTATTAGAATCCTACAGAATGCAAAGAAATATACCTGCCACTAATCCTTTATTTGATATATTTTGCCACGGACATACAGTAGTTGTTTAGGAGGTGAACATCACTTCTGACTTTAAACCTAAAAAAAATCGTTGTGAATATTGAATTTAACGATAGTGTCAACCTTTCCTCAGAACTTATACCTTTCCTGTAATTTGTTTGCCTGATATTTATTAGTGACTACATTTTTTCCTCTAATTGCTTATACCGTAATTATTGATGAACATTCGGTACTAGTTCCTGAATTTTTCTTCGTCATTCCACAACGAAGGCACACTTTGGTGGAATTCTCCATGGCCCTTTACCTTGTCCACTGCGATCGTCTGGTTCTTTCCTTTCTCCTAATATATTCATAGGTTAGAATCATATTTCCACCCGAATTATCGCTTTCACAACACATTCTTTTTCTCTCGTGAATATGAATACGTCTGTAGCCTGTACGGTACTGGGCGGGAATATCAGCTGTAGAGGTGAGTCGGTACTGCTGTACCGGTACGCGTCACCTATTCTCCGAATGGAGCAGTGACAACCTGCTCCAGGAGCCTCTTCTCTACCGGTCCACTGCTACTGTGACAGTCTTGCGCTGCGACTCACAGTTCGCTGCTACCGGTCCACTGCTACTGTGACAGTCTTGCGCTGCGACTCGCAGTTGGCTGCTACCGGTCCACTGCTACTGTGACAGTCTTGCGCTGCGACTCGCAGTTTGCTGCTACCGGTCCACTGCTGTCTGCTACTGTGACCAAACTGTGACGGTCTTGCGCTGCGACTCACAGCGTCCTGTACCGGTCCACTGCTGTGACAGTGTTGCTACTGCTATCCGCAAACGGTCCAGCGACACAGCCGTCGTCGTCCCGTACCGTTAGGGAGGATGTGACAAGAACAGGACGGAGACATACCGGTACGGTGTTCATTATTTAATGTGAACGAAAGAAATCCACAGTAATCTACTTCATCACTAAAACATTTCTACAAATAATAATAATAATAATAATAATAATAATAATAATAATAATAATAATAATAATAATAATAATAAACCAAACCAAACTCCATGGCACTACAGCCCTCGAAGGGCCTTGGCCTACCAAGTGAACGCTGCTCAGCCCGAAGGCATGCAGATTACGAGGTGTCGTGTGGTCAGCACGACGATTCCCCTCGGCCGTTATTCTTGGCTTTCTAGACCGGGGCCGCTATCTCACCGTCATATAGCTCCTCAATTCTAATCACGTAGGCTGAGTGGACCTCGAATCAGCCCTCAGGTTCAGGTAAAAATCCTGACCTGGCCGGGAATCGAACCCGGGGCCTCCGGGTAAGAGGCAGGCACGCTAACCCTACATCACGGGGCCAGCAATAATAATAATAATAATAATAATAATATCATTCTGGTGGATTTTAATTTATCATTTGGTAAATTATGTGAGTCAAGTAAATACTAGCACAGCGCTTCGCGTAATCGTGTGGGTGCGTGATGCCATGTATACTTTAATTTATCATTTGGTAAATTAGGTGAGTCAAGTAAATACTAGCACAGCGCTTCGCGTAATCGTGTGGGTGCGTGATGCCATGTATACATTTCCTAAGTAATAGCATTTGAGTGCATGACTCATTCACACGTGCGGAGCATGAATTCATATTTTTGGAAGGGTTATCGGAGACGCACACGCGTCCTGTAAACCTGTCAGGGAATAGAGATTGGTAATTTTAATTTAATTTCCCTGTGATGTTATCGATGGACAACATTTGGATGTTCCCACCAGGATGGCATCAACTTAAAGAACCTTTAAATATTTTGTTCGAAATCTTACAGTAATGAATAATTCATTTGCTTACATAAATTGACAATGTATTGCATTACATCTTCCTGTTGTGATTTCATTTGCAAGTTGCTTTACGTCGCACCGACACAGATAGGTCTTACGGCGACGATGGGACAGGAAAGGGCTAGGAGTGGGAAGGAAGCGGCCGTGGTCTTAATTAATTAAATTTGCCTGGTGTGAAAATGGGAAACCACGGAAGACCATCTTCAGGGCTGCCGACAGTGGGGTTCGAACCCACTATCTCCCGAATACTGGATACTGGCCGCACTTAAGCAACTGCAGCTATCAAGCTCGGTGATTTAATTTGCAGTAGTTATTCATAGGTTTGCTTTCGCTTGGTAGGTCATGACCCTTCGGCGCTGTTGCGCAATGGAGTTTGGTTTTATTCATACATTTTACATTTTATTTGACAGGGTCCGAGTTGTAATTTTTTCAGGCGGGCCCGTATAACACAATGAGAGCAGCTCTGGCCCACAACCTTAGCCAGAATTGGTTGCAATCGTTACTGTGCTCTTGATGAGAGGAGACGGGTAGTGTCGTGTTTGATATCGTGTTTCTTTTGACGTCAGGTTATGTTTGGTATGTCAATATGTCAAAAGAAAAGGTTAAATGTACAGTCAGATATTTCGTAAAAAGTGGTTAAAGAATTAAACTTTAAAAGACTAGTTGGTTAAGCATCCTAGTAATCCCAAACACGGACGGTGCACCTATTGGTAGTGCAATATAAATGCGAAAGTGTTAGACATTATTTTTTTCCGTACTTATCAAAACCAATGAAAACAGTAATGAAAGTGAAAGTAACTTTCGAAACAGATTTGAGAATTTCCGGATGTGCTTTGCACTTTGAACTGCCAGCATATATTTTGAAAGAGAGTAGTACCATGTGGCTTCATATGCAACCACAGGACGTCAGATCTGCAGATCTGTTTCAGAGCATATAGTGCGGTGAGTGTTGAGTTAATCCCCTCTATTAACACAGTTGATATATGCTCTTTTATGTAATGCACATTTGTGCGCAATTTCTTCTTATTATATATGCTCTTTTACTTCAGTTCGAAATTTAGCAGATTTTGAACTAAAAATTGGTGGAGAAAATATTTATGGGCTGGCAACAGTGTTCCTCAGCTCCATTTGTGCTTGTACCGGTTGTCACTGGACCGGTAGCGTGTCACCGCGGAGCCATGATCCTCAGCTCCATCTGTTGCTGGACCGGTTTGTCACTGGACCGGCAGCGTGTCACCGCGCTCTGCATGCTATCCCATGCTCCTCAGCTCCATCTGTGGTTGGACCGGTTTGTCACTGGACCGGCAACGTGTCACTGCTCCAGTCGTGTCACTGGAGCAGTTGGAGCAGTGACACATTTTCTCTGGACCGTCACACCTCTAATCAGCTGTTTCCGTGCAGTCGATCCCTCTCGATCGATGAGCAGTGTGACAAGGTAAATTAATTTAGTCGTTAGTAATCGATGCCAGTTGGTCGCTCTTGATCGTTCGATGCCCTGTGTGACAGCGGGCTGACAGTCTTGCGCTGCGACTCACAGTTCGCTGCTACCGGTCCACTGCTACTGTGACAGTCTTGCGCTGCGACTCGCAGTTGGCTGCTACCGGTCCACTGCTACTGTGACAGTCTTGCGCTGCGACTCGCAGTTTGCTGCTACCGGTCCACTGCTGTCTGCTACTGTGACCAAACTGTGACGGTCTTGCGCTGCGACTCACAGCGTCCTGTACCGGTCCACTGCTGTGACAGTGTTGCTACTGCTATCCGCAAACGGTCCAGCGACACAGCCGTCGTCGTCCCGTACCGTTAGGGAGGATGTGACAAGAACAGGACGGAGACATACCGGTACGGTGTTCATTATTTAATGTGAACGAAAGAAATCCACAGTAATCTACTTCATCACTAAAACATTTCTACAAATAATAATAATAATAATAATAATAATAATAATAATAATAATAATAATAATAATAATAATAATAATAATAATAAACCAAACCAAACTCCATGGCACTACAGCCCTCGAAGGGCCTTGGCCTACCAAGTGAACGCTGCTCAGCCCGAAGGCATGCAGATTACGAGGTGTCGTGTGGTCAGCACGACGATTCCCCTCGGCCGTTATTCTTGGCTTTCTAGACCGGGGCCGCTATCTCACCGTCATATAGCTCCTCAATTCTAATCACGTAGGCTGAGTGGACCTCGAATCAGCCCTCAGGTTCAGGTAAAAATCCTGACCTGGCCGGGAATCGAACCCGGGGCCTCCGGGTAAGAGGCAGGCACGCTAACCCTACATCACGGGGCCAGCAATAATAATAATAATAATAATAATAATATCATTCTGGTGGATTTTAATTTATCATTTGGTAAATTATGTGAGTCAAGTAAATACTAGCACAGCGCTTCGCGTAATCGTGTGGGTGCGTGATGCCATGTATACTTTAAT
The DNA here is from genome assembly GCF_040414725.1 of Anabrus simplex. NCBI lineage: Eukaryota > Metazoa > Arthropoda > Insecta > Orthoptera > Tettigoniidae > Anabrus > Anabrus simplex. The sequence goes on along the minus strand of NC_090266.1, from coordinate 339,981,706 downwards.
TTATCATTTGGTAAATTAGGTGAGTCAAGTAAATACTAGCACAGCGCTTCGCGTAATCGTGTGGGTGCGTGATGCCATGTATACATTTCCTAAGTAATAGCATTTGAGTGCATGACTCATTCACACGTGCGGAGCATGAATTCATATTTTTGGAAGGGTTATCGGAGACGCACACGCGTCCTGTAAACCTGTCAGGGAATAGAGATTGGTAATTTTAATTTAATTTCCCTGTGATGTTATCGATGGACAACATTTGGATGTTCCCACCAGGATGGCATCAACTTAAAGAACCTTTAAATATTTTGTTCGAAATCTTACAGTAATGAATAATTCATTTGCTTACATAAATTGACAATGTATTGCATTACATCTTCCTGTTGTGATTTCATTTGCAAGTTGCTTTACGTCGCACCGACACAGATAGGTCTTACGGCGACGATGGGACAGGAAAGGGCTAGGAGTGGGAAGGAAGCGGCCGTGGTCTTAATTAATTAAATTTGCCTGGTGTGAAAATGGGAAACCACGGAAGACCATCTTCAGGGCTGCCGACAGTGGGGTTCGAACCCACTATCTCCCGAATACTGGATACTGGCCGCACTTAAGCAACTGCAGCTATCAAGCTCGGTGATTTAATTTGCAGTAGTTATTCATAGGTTTGCTTTCGCTTGGTAGGTCATGACCCTTCGGCGCTGTTGCGCAATGGAGTTTGGTTTTATTCATACATTTTACATTTTATTTGACAGGGTCCGAGTTGTAATTTTTTCAGGCGGGCCCGTATAACACAATGAGAGCAGCTCTGGCCCACAACCTTAGCCAGAATTGGTTGCAATCGTTACTGTGCTCTTGATGAGAGGAGACGGGTAGTGTCGTGTTTGATATCGTGTTTCTTTTGACGTCAGGTTATGTTTGGTATGTCAATATGTCAAAAGAAAAGGTTAAATGTACAGTCAGATATTTCGTAAAAAGTGGTTAAAGAATTAAACTTTAAAAGACTAGTTGGTTAAGCATCCTAGTAATCCCAAACACGGACGGTGCACCTATTGGTAGTGCAATATAAATGCGAAAGTGTTAGACATTATTTTTTTCCGTACTTATCAAAACCAATGAAAACAGTAATGAAAGTGAAAGTAACTTTCGAAACAGATTTGAGAATTTCCGGATGTGCTTTGCACTTTGAACTGCCAGCATATATTTTGAAAGAGAGTAGTACCATGTGGCTTCATATGCAACCACAGGACGTCAGATCTGCAGATCTGTTTCAGAGCATATAGTGCGGTGAGTGTTGAGTTAATCCCCTCTATTAACACAGTTGATATATGCTCTTTTATGTAATGCACATTTGTGCGCAATTTCTTCTTATTATATATGCTCTTTTACTTCAGTTCGAAATTTAGCAGATTTTGAACTAAAAATTGGTGGAGAAAATATTTATGGGCTGGCAACAGTGTTCCTCAGCTCCATTTGTGCTTGTACCGGTTGTCACTGGACCGGTAGCGTGTCACCGCGGAGCCATGATCCTCAGCTCCATCTGTTGCTGGACCGGTTTGTCACTGGACCGGCAGCGTGTCACCGCGCTCTGCATGCTATCCCATGCTCCTCAGCTCCATCTGTGGTTGGACCGGTTTGTCACTGGACCGGCAACGTGTCACTGCTCCAGTCGTGTCACTGGAGCAGTTGGAGCAGTGACACATTTTCTCTGGACCGTCACACCTCTAATCAGCTGTTTCCGTGCAGTCGATCCCTCTCGATCGATGAGCAGTGTGACAAGGTAAATTAATTTAGTCGTTAGTAATCGATGCCAGTTGGTCGCTCTTGATCGTTCGATGCCCTGTGTGACAGCGGGCTTAACAGACGTGGCATTTGGTATTTGGAATCTCCTTTAAAAATAAAGAAATACATATTTTTTTTGTTTTCGTAAATCCACTTAAAGGAGGGGGGGGGGGGGAGGAGAATTGAAAAATTAGTTGAATTATTTGTATGAAGATACTATTATCTCAAAAATGAAAGATGTTGAAGACGTGAAAATTGGTATTTGAAATCTGCTTCAAAAGTAAAGAAACACGTATTCCTTTGATTTAGGAAAATCTAATGAAAGGGGGGGGGGGGGGGAAGGGTGAAAGAACTGAAAAATTAATTGAATTAGTTGTATGAGGATACTTATGTTTAATGAAAACTAAAGTTGTTATGGATGTGAAAACTGGTATTTAGATCTCATTTAAAAACAAAAAAAGGCACTTTTGGGGGAAAAATATCTTGGGGTGAGGGTGAAAAGGAGTTGAATTCCTTTTATGAAGACAGTCGTGATAACTGGTATTTAGAAGATCCTTTACTAATAAAGAAACAAGTATTTTTTCTGGAAAATTCACTTAAGGGGGAATGTGAGAGGAAGTGAAAAGAGTGAGTTCTTTTTATGGGGATACTTATATCTCAAAACTGAAGGTAATACATGTGAACACTGGTATTTGGAATCTCCTCTAAACATAAAGAAACATACCTTCTTATTTTTTTGAAGGGGGGGATGGGGGAATCAAGTTAACAGCTGTGGGGTGAAAAAGGAGTTGAGACCAATTGATTTTACTGTTCATAATGTACTTGATTCTGGTCATAAACTGATCAGTTTTAATCCTTCCAGGGTTCATTTTCCTTTGGAGAACTTAAGGTTAGATTACAGTAGATTCTCCTGGCATATAAATAAAAATTCGAAATGATATTTACCGTGCAATTGTTCACCTCTATAATAAGGTCAATAATGCACGGAAGTATATAATTCGTATCGCCAGAAATCCTGCGCATTTGCCTACGTGCGACAATGGTGCTGGTCACATTGTCAGCAAAGACAATGGTAGCAGATGTAATTTACCGCCAAGTAGCGGTCTTGCATCTTGCTTTGGAGTCCCGAACATCAATAATAATAATAATAATAATAATAATAATAATAATAATAATAATAACAACAACCTAAATTCAACTAATATCATCCACCCTAATAATAACAATGCTCTGGACAGTCATCAAAATGTGCGGACCATGCTGGAAACGGGTCCTGGCCAGGTAATGACTATGAATGAAGTCCGGCCGCGGGTTCAGTACCTTTTTTTTTTTTTTGTTGCTAGGGGCTTTACGTTGCACCGACACAGATAGGTCTTACGGCGACGATGGGATAGGAAAGACCTAGGAGTTGGAAGAAAACGACCGTGGCCTTAATTAAGGTACAGCCCCAGCATTTGCCTGGTGTGAAAATGGGAAACCACGGAAAACCATTTTCAGGGCTGCCGATAGTGGGATTCGAACCTACTATCTCCCGGATGCAAGCTCACAGCTGCGCGCCTCTACGCGCACGGCCAACTCGCCCGGTAGGGGGGTTCAGTACCGCCAAGGCACCCAAGACGACATCAAATCCTCAAGGATTTGATCCATATTAAAAATGCTTATGGGAAAAGATGGCAAAGATTTAGGGACCCAACTGACCAGGCGGAATACCTGGAGCTAGCCCGGGAAGTACGAAATCGATTGCTGGAAAGAAAGATTGAAAAATGGGAGGAAGTGTGCCATCAGATCGCAAATTTTGGTGGATTGTATATAAAATGGTAAGCATTCAATTATAAATTTCAGTATAATACCATAGTGAAGCATGGGTATCTTGCTAGCAAGAAATAAATGTATTGATTATGTGGAAAGTTCATATTTTTATATTTGCAATCATATTTGATATGTTTCGTGCTGTCAGAGGAGAGATAGCGTGGAATTATATTAGTAGACATATAACTTGAGCGGAGCTTTTAAAAGTAGGAAAGATCATAATATGGAGATGAAATTGGAAATCAAGGGGATGAATTGGGGCAAATATTCACTTATAGTACGAGGAGTAAGGGATTGGAATAAATTATTAAGGGAAACTTTCGATATATTTCCAAATTCTTTGAAGAAATAATTTTAAAAAGGACTAGGTAAACAACTTTCAGGGAATCTGCCAACTGGGTGACCATCCTAAATGCAGATCATTGATGACTGATGATAAAGGCACCTGGAATACCAGGCTTAAATTGACTATATAGAGTGCTTTCAGTGAACGGGGAAGAAAACAAAATCCCAGAAGATTGGAGAAAAGGAATGATCATCCCACTGTTTAAAAAGGGCAACAGACTGAAATGTGGAAACTACAGGGGCATAACGTTGTAGTCACACATCCTGAAGCTGTTGAAAAAGATCATCGAAATGAGACTTAGGAAGATAGTGGAACCTTTGCTTGGATTCAAGAAAGATTGAAGTACTATGGATGTCATTTTTGCCGTAAGAATGTTTACAGAAAAGTACTAGGAACATGGAAAAATATTGTGATTACATTTTTTAACAATGAAAAGGCCTATAACAGAGTCCCTCGGAACAAGATCTGGAAATGCCTGGAAGACCTCACGGTGCCATAGTACCTAACTGAGAAAGTAAAGATGCTGTACCAGAATTGCTACAGCTGTGTTCGGATAGGCAATGGACAATCAAAAGTGTTTGAGACAAAGAGAGATGTCCAACAAGGAAGTGCCCTATCACCACTCTTGTACATAATAATAGTAATAACGGACGAGATCAAAAAGTCTATCACGAAAATGGACAGCCGACCGAATGCCCTGGTATTTGCTGATAATGTGCTGTTGTGGGGAGAAACAGAAGCTGAAGTACAGAAAAAAAACTGACTGAGTGGAAACAATACATTCAATAAATTTGAGATGAAGATAAGTAAAACAAAGACTCTAGAAATGACCATCAACAGGAAAGGAACAAACTCAAAACTCTTTTTGGAAGGAGCAAATTTAGAATCAGTTTCTCACTTCAAGCCTCTTGGAAGCACAATCTCCAAAGACAATCTTGTCAAGCAGGAAATGTGCAGCAGGACACAGAAAGCATCAAACTTTTACAATCAAGTCAGAAATCTACTCTGGGACTGCAAAATACCACAAAAAGTAAACACAACCCTGTATCACACCTATTTCGTAGCGATCCTCACATATGGTTTACAGGTATGTATTCCACTAAACAATGACTACAGCAGAATTCAGGCAACAGAAATGAGATTCATTGGAACTATGAAGCAAGCTACTTAAAAGGACAAAATCAGGAATGAAGTAAACACAAAGGTAGCTGACACTGAAGTCCAGTATAATAAAGAAGCGTAGACTTCAGTGGTATGGGCACATTATGACAATGAAGAGCGAGAGACCTGCCAGACAATATTTCGACATTAATGTCCAAGGAAAGAGAACAAGGGGAAGGCTACGAAAATGATGGACAGACAGTATGAAATCAGATGTGAAGGAGAGAGGTCTCAAATGGGAAGACGTCCTGGCACAGAAGATGTATGCAGACAGTAGAGATGGCGAGCACTTGTATATCACACCCAGAAAACTGGAGCTGGAAAATGATGATGATGATGATGATGATGATGATGATGATGCCTTTGGTTCACAAGAAATCTTTCAATAGGTGTAACATCTAAAAGAAGTAGATTTCATAAACAGTATGGAATTTACTTGAAGTAGACTTTCAGATTATTAGATCATGTTGAGTAGACAGGATGTCTGAAAATAAGTGGTGGGTACTGAAAGAGGGCATATTGCTTTGAACCAAGAGTCAATCTCCGGCATATTTTTATGTCCCCCAAGCGGAAGCTCATCAGAAAATCGACAAAGAAATTTAAGTTCAATTGTGAGCTGCTTCTGAGTCAGCCTAATTGAGACGACCAGTCTTGCTGGCATGCTTAATAAAATTCTGCGTGTACTACAATGACATATCACAGAAATCCCCTTCTCTTGCTCTCACTCACCAACAAGCACACTGTCCTACATTCACTGATGACTCCGTTCCCTATCAACTACTATCTTGCCATCATACTCAATCCACAAATCTAAATTCCTGCCTGACGGTTCCTACTGTTACAGACATACTGTATATACCAACAACCCCTTCTTTAAACTCCTTGAACACCACCCGATTAAAAACTCTAGGTCACAGAGGATGATCATCTGTCCTTGAATGACCACCTAAAGCTGTCTGTCATATTAAGTGGGATAAATCAGAGGAAATATGATGAATACAAAGAGCAGCATCTGATCATCACGTTGAATCTTCATTTTGATTATTATGTGGTGAGGTATCTGGAACCGACTGGTAAAAATCTTACATCCTAGTAGTAGAAACTGGGTCAGTTAAGAAGTCCTGTGAGGGGAAATTTGCGAATGAGAAAGCAGACATTATAAATTTTCCAGCTAACTCATTCTTGGTTGCCAGTATTTTGCCTCAATGTGCCAATTTGGGCTCATCAGTTGGTAACCAGCACACCTACCAAGACACATGGCCAGTGCATACCATGGAGGCACTATGAGAGACTTTGTCTCATTTACAAAAATTGATGCCTACTAGGCCATCAGATGATGTAAATGTAAAAATGAATTTGTTGATAATATACTCCAGAATATATTTCAACTTTGATTTGCAAGATCATCCCCATTCATTCTGTACATGATCACCCAAGTCACAGTTGGCTTTTTTGGCAGAAAGAAACAGAGCTATTTGTTTTCTTGTCCTCTTTCTCTCTCAGTGCATACCTGGACTCATCTGGATTGTGGATTGGAAGGGACAATCTGGTCTCCACGGGGTTTACTCCCTTATGATGACTTTAAACAGTTGGTTGCTATGGCAACCATTTCATTAGATCCACTAAAGCATGTTGTCCTTGAAATGTCATAGAACTGAAGTGAAGAAAGAATATTCAAAAGCCACTCAGTCATTCCCTACTTGGAGGGCCTGGTAAAATCCTCTATACTACTTCTAGGCAAGTCCTTCCACAACTTTCCTTTCTTATCCCTTTAATAGGCAGTACACTGGGGCTGTCAAAAATTACTTCAGTTATGCTATTTGTTGTCTTTGGGAGGTGTAGAAGGTAAAATGATCTCACACGAGATCCTGAAGTTGCCTAGTTCGATGATATTGGGTGGTATATATATATATGTGTACCAGAGAAAATTCAGTGAAAAATTTACACATACTGTTCAACAGTACACATTTGTACCACTTTCTTATAAGACAGCATATTTTAAAAAGTAACAAATCCCCAAACTTCTGTTCATCTCACAATGATGAAGCACTATAAGTATGATTGTAGAACAGTGTGTTGCAAGAAGAGACTAAGAAGGAGGTGCAGATTGGAAAGAAATAGAGTTAGAAATGGCTGTGGAGGTAAGGAGAAACTGAAGGAAATTACTAGGAAATTGAATCTAGCAAAGAAGGCAGCTAAGGATAACATGATGATAAGCATAATTGGCAGTCAGACAAATTTTAGTGAAAAATGGAAGGGTATGTATAGGTATTTTAAGGCAGAAACAGATTTCAAGAAGGACATTCCAGGAATAATTAATGAACAAGGAGAGTGTGTATGTGAGGATCTTCAAAAGGCAGAAGTTTTCAATCAGCAGTATGTAAAGATTGTCGTTTACAAGGAAAATGTCCAGATAGAGGAGGTGACAAATGCTAAAGAAGTATTAAAATTTACATATGATAACAATGATATTTACAATAAGATACAAAAGTTGAAAACTAGAAAAGCGGCTGGAATTGATAAGATTTCTGGGGATATACTACAGATAATGGGTTGGGATATAGTACCATATTTGAAGTACTTATTTTGATTATTGCTTGGTTGAAGGAGCTATACCAAATTAATGGAGAGTTGCTATAGTAACCCCTGTATATAAAGGAAAGGGTGATAGACATAAAGCTGAAAATTTTTTTGCTAGTTGCTTTACGTCGCACCGACACAGATAGGCTTATGGCGACGATGGGACAGGAAAGGGCTAGGAGTTGGAAGGAAGCGACCGTGGCCTTAATTAAGGTACAGCCCCAGCATTTGCCTGGTGTGAAAATGTGAAAACCACGGAAAAGCTGAAAACTACAGAAAAATAAGTTTGACATGCATTGCATGTAAGCCTTGGGAAGGCATTCTTTCTGATTACATTAGACATGTTTGCGAAATTAATAACTGGTTCGAAAGAAGTCAATTCGGTTTTAGGAAAGGTTATTCCACTGAAGCTCAACTTGTAGGATTCCAGCAAGATATAGCAGATATTTTGGTTTCAGGAGGTCAAATGGGCTGTATCGCGATTGACCTGTCTAAAGCATTTGATAGGGTGGATTATGGGAGACTACTGGCAAAAATGAATGCAATTGGACTAGACAAAGAGTGCAAAGAGTGACTGAATGGGTTGCTATATTTCTAGAAAATAGATCTCAGAGAATTAGAGTAGGCGAAGCTTTATCTGACCCTGTAATAATTAAGAGGGGAATTCCTCAAGGCAGTATTATTGGACCTTTATGTTTTCTTATATATACACTGACTGACAGAGCAAATGCAACACCAAGAAGGAGTGGTCAGAACATTATGCCAATTGCAGGGTAGACTGACGTCACTGAGGTATGCTCATGATGTGAAATGCGCCGCTGTGCTGCGCACGTAGCGAACGATAAATGGGACACGGCGTTGGCGAATGGCCCACTTCGTACCGTGATTTCTCAGCCGACAGTCATTGTAGAACGTGTTGTCGTGTGCCACAGGACACGTGTATAGCTAAGAATGCCAGGCCACCGTCAACGGAGGCATTTCCAGCAGACAGACGACTTTACGAGGGGTATGGTGATCGGGCTGAGAAGGGCAGGTTGGTCGCTTCGTCAAATCGCAGCCGATACCCATAGGGATGTGTCCACGGTGCAGCACCTGTGGCGAAGATGGTTGGCGCAGGGACATGTGGCACGTGCGAGGGGTCCAGGCGCAGCCCGAGTGACGTCAGCACGCGAGGATCGGCGCATCCGCCGCCAAGCGGTGGCAGCCCCGCATGCCATGTCAACCGCCATTCTTCAGCATGTGCAAGACACCCTGGCTGTTCCAATATCGACCAGAACAATTTCCCGTCGATTGGTTGAAGGAGGCCTGCACTCCCGGCGTCCGCTCAGAAGACTACCATTGACTCCACAGCATAGACGTGCACGCCTGGCATGGTGCCGGGCTAGAGCGACTTGGATGAGGGAATGGCGGAACGTCGTGTTCTCCGATGAGTCACGCTTCTGTTCTGTCAGTGATAGTCACCGCAGACGAGTGTGGCGTCGGCGTGGAGAAAGGTCAAATCCAGCAGTAACTGTGGAGCGCCCTACCGCTAGATAACGCGGCATCATGGTTTGGGGCGCTATTGCGTATGATTCCACGTCACCTCTAGTGCGTATTCAAGGCACGTTAAATGCCCACCGCTACGTGCAGCATGTGCTGCGGCCGGTGGCACTCCCGTACCTTCAGGGGCTGCCCAATGCTCTGTTTCAGCAGGATAATGCCCGCCCACACACTGCTCGCATCTCCCAACAGGCTCTATGAGGTGTACAGATGCTTCTGTGGCCAGCGTACTCTCCAGATCTCTCACCAATCGAACACGTGTGGGATCTCATTGGACGCCGTTTGCAAACTCTGCCCCAGCCTTGTACGGACGACCAACTGTGGCAAATGGTTGACAGAGAATGGAGAACCATCCCTCAGGACACCATCCGCACTCTTATTGACTCTGTACCTCGACGTGTTTCTGCGTGCATCGCCGCTCGCGGTGGTCCTACATCCTACTGAGTCGATGCCGTGCGCATTGTGTAACCTGCATATCGGTTTGAAATAAACATCAATTATTCGTCCGAGCCGTCTCTGTTTTTTCCCCAACGTTCATCCCTTTGGAACCACTCCTTCTTGGTGTTGCATTTGCTCTGTCAGTCAGTGTATAAATGATTTGAGTAAAGGAGTGGAATAAGAGGTAAGGCTTTTTTGCCGATGATGTTATTCTCTATGGAGTAATAAATAAGCTACAAGATTGTGAGCAACTGCAAAATGACCTCGATAATGTTGTGAGATGGACAGTAGGCAATGGTATGATGATAAACTGGGTTAAAAGTCAGGTTGTAAGTTTAACAAATAGGAAAAGTCCTCTGAGTTTTAATTACTGTGTTGATGGGGTGTGAGTTCCTTTTGGGGATCGTTGTAAGTATCTGGGTGTTAATATAAGGAAAGATCTTCATTGAGGTAATCACATAAATGGGATTGTAAATAAAGGATACAGATCTCTGCGCATGGTTATGAGGGTGTTTAGCGGTTGTAGTAAGGATGTAAAGGAAAGGGCTTATAAGTCTCTGGTAAGACCCCAACTAGAGTATGGTTCCAGTGTATGGGAACCTCACCAGGATTACTTGATTCAAGAACTGGAAAAAAAAAAAAATCCAAAGAAAAGCAGCTCGATTTGTTCTGGGTGATTTCTGACAAAAGAGTAGCATTACAAAAATGTTGCAAAGTTTGGGCTGGGATGAACTGGGAGAAAGGAGATGAGCTGCTCGACTGAGTGGTATGTGTAGGATGCTAAAAGGTTTGTTTTGTCACCTATTCAATACATATAAATTATACAATTTAGGAATTTATTATTGATTCCACTTGAGACATGTTTCGCCCTTCATTGAGGACATCATCAGTCAAATTATCTCCTCAAAGCAAAAATCAGGTAACTGGTTAGTAGTTGACATGCACAAATTAACACACATTATTAATACACATTACAAAAATTAAGTGCAAAAATAGTGCACCAATACTCATCAACAATTACCTCTCAGTGACACGTCAGATAACTTCCACTTCATACAATAAAACTTTCAACAACACGCCAGAACCCAGCGCACATCGGCACGAATATGGCGTGCCACTACGGCTCCTCTTCGCTGTCAGAATGAGAAGATGCCTCATCCCAGCTACAACACTCTGACTCTGCAGTTACCGTATACATTCTAATCTCTCCACTGCAGTTCACAACACAAGCAACTCTATTCTATTTCACCAGACCAGCTACAAAAAACTATAACTTCATCCTGAGGTCCGTCATACTTTTTTCCACGGAATAACATCAATTTAGTCTCACCGGCATCTCACACCGATGTCTTCACGTAACATTCGAAGCTACAGAAGTCAACTAAAAGAATAAGCAAAAGTTTCAACCCGCAACATATTCCTAATAAGCAATTACCTACAAATAACTGTCATCATTGTTGCCATTCAAACACACTGAATACCCATGAGTCTCCATCCACACTGACCAGTCTCCGTACCGATCTCGGTGCTGCAACCAGACAACTTTCAGCTTGATGCATATAAAACCTCATTTGGCTATGGAATATTTCCCTACCCCCGGTAATTTTAACTAAGATAAACCACTCTGCATTTTTCTGAAATGTCAATGTTACATTCTTCTTCCAACCTTGAAAACAACAAGACGCACTTGGTACTAGATTTTTTTATATCCTTGCTCTTCAAGCTGCTCTTGTGTAAATATGTATATAAATTGTAAAATTCTCAACTGTTCAATTGGACAATGTAAATACTGTAGAGTTACCAACCATTGACATTAAATTTTTGGTTACAAACATTGATGCCGAGCACTACACCCTTTCTCCCCTGATTGTTATTATGTAAATATTTTAAAACCTTATTCTCAACTGTTCAATTGGACAATGTAAATACTGTATAGTTACCAACCATTGACATTAATTTTTGGTTACAAACATTGACGCCGAGCAATACACCCTTTCTCCCCCGATTGTTATAATGTATATATTTTTAAAACTATATTTTCCTATGATTGCGTCAACTGTTCTCCAGAGCACCACTGCTGAACTCTACTATTTTAATTTTACGCATTGGTGCTGACTTCTTATTCTATAAACCTATATGTTCAACCATCACCATTGTACAAATTTTCTCATACTTAATTTTTGTAATGTGTATTAATAATATGTGTTAATTTGTGCATGTCAACTACTAACCAGGTACCTGATTTTTGCCTTGAGGAGATAATTTGACTGATGATGCCCTCAATGAAGGGCGAAACATGTCTCAAGTGGAATCAATAATAAATTCCTAAATTGTATAATTTATATGTATTGAATAGGTGACAAAACAAACCTTTTAGCATCCTACATTCAGTATCTTCAATACAGATAACAATGATTTTTATCACTTGAGTGGTATGTTCCGAACTGTCAGCGGAGAAATGGCGTGGAAT